>NC_033798.1:48923019-48926270 GCF_001876935.1 Asparagus officinalis
GGTAGGTATCCCCTGCTGCTGAGCTACCGGTGGTGGTGGTGTCCGTGGTGCTATATGAGTAGTCACCAAGTCCTCAATGGCCGTCATCCTGGCAATGAGAGGGGCCATAAGATCTATCAAGTACTGAGGAGCCTGCTGCGGCTCTGGTGGTACCTGCTGAGGCTCGGACTGAGCTGGCTGCTGCTCTGATGGAGTCTGCTGTGACTCCGCCTGGGCAGCTCTCCTGGTACGAGGTCTACCACGTCCTGCCATCTCTCTGATCATAAGAGAATAAGAGTTTATGAGTCAAAATAGACTTCTATAAATAGCGTATCACAATAAGATTTTTACAACATATAGTATTGCACCAATACTTTAAACTTATACAAAAATAGTTGTCATAAAAAAAAATTCTCAAATTTTGAGATATACGCATATATCGTCCTCACTCATACTAGGAGATCCTTATGGACTCTATACATGAATCCTAGGAAACTCTATTCTAGCTCCACGACTCGACACAAGATGATCCTAAGGATACTGGAACTAGAGCTCTGATACCAACTGTGACGCCCCTGGGTTCACACAAGGCTGCAGTCCGCGGTGAAACCAAGAATGTCAAACCTGCCATGCACCACACCGTGCAATAACATGTTTCACCATCACAATTAACATCTATCTAGTAGAGTCAACAACTGGTGTAGGTACAAAACAGGTAAAAGACAATACAAGGAATACTGATGAAATGATAATAGTCACATAAATACCTCATCATCCAACAAACAGAAATACATATTTCATCATCCAACATACAGGAATATAAAGTCAATGTCTGAAATGAACAAACTGGAGTTCTTAATACATCCCAAATACAACAAGTCTGAGTAAAGGAAATAAGGCACACAGCCTTTACAACATCTAGAAATAAAGTCCTCAATTGTCTAATAGAATAGATAGTCGAACACTAAAGTGTGTCGCCATCAACCTGCGACTCTCCGGGCTCCTGGCTCGTGACCTGAAAGGGGGAGGGACAACGAGCGTCAAAGCGCTAGCGAGCAACATCACAACCAACCCCAAGGGAGAGGGCTTGTTGTATAAGAAAATACAGTTATCACAAAACATATATATATAAGCAATTATCCAAAAGAAATAAACAATGGGCTTTAGTACTTAGGGAGTTTTAACACGGGCATAGGTACGTCGAGCGAAATAATCCAAACAAGGAAACCCTCATGTATATACCTTGTATCCCAAATTGAAAATCCCTAAGTACCAAACCCGGAGTCTAATACGTGAACAGAAATAAATAAAAGGGAAGACAACCCATCTCAGAACATAAATAGAGTATCATGTAGTGTCCCACGTCATAAAAATGTCATGTCGTATTCTACATAAGTGTCATACCCAGTCTAGGTAGCTATCATGTCTTAACGGTATCAAAATGTCGTGTTCCAAAACTCAAATGTGCACCATGCTCAAGGTTTGGCAAAAAAAATGTCCAACACATGGACTAAAAGCGCTGCAGGTCCAACACATGGACTGAATAGAGTGCATGTCCAACACATGGACCCAGATGGTGAGTATCCAACACATGGATCAAAATAATGCATTGTCCAACACGTAGACTATAAATGAAGAAATGTAATTATCACTAGCATATGTGGAAGAATACACCAACTCTAAACTCGCACGTATCCCGATGTACGTGTCTAAACTTAAGTCAAAAGTCAACCAAGTTCTTAAACAGTAAAATTAGATTTAATCCTCATAAAAACGTTTCAGATCAGGATCTCATTAATTAAACATCATTAGTGAACTTTTTAACACTAAAATATATGATTTTTGCACATTATGTCATAAGATCTACTTTATCTACACAAAATACAATTTGGGCTTCAATAAAAACCGGATTAAAACTCCAATATAAGCATAAAACAAACAGGGGTGAAGTTGGGCGAGATGTTACTCGCCTACAACGAAAACGAAGCCCTAGATCTGGAGGAAGATGATCCCTCTCGCTGAAACCACCAAAGATCCGCTGAAAAACCCTTCCAAGCTCCTCCAAATCACCAAAGAGTGAGAAACTAGGGTTTGAGGGGAGAGAGGGGGCTAGGGTTCTGATATCAGATGGAAAATGGGGCTCTCTTGGGTGTAATAGTATATATACTATCCCCACAACCCGACCCGAACCCGACCCGAAACCCATTAAGACCCAACACAGAAAAACTCTCTGCCTGCTGTGCGGTCGACCGCCGCGCCTTGCGCGGTCGACCGCACAGCAGGAGAAAAGTCTCCTGTGTGCCCGACTGCTGTGCGGTCGACCGCCGCGCACATCGCGGTCGACCGCACAGCAGAACAACTGCCTGCTATGCCTTCTATCACATGCTGATCAATCCCCTTGATTTCTCTAACATAGAAATTCTTGCTAGGCTCCCAAACACTATTTATCACATTTATTTAGCATATATATGATTATTCATCGCAAAAGAAATGTTTACCACTAATAACTCAATATATTCATTAATAAATTTACGGGGTTCTACATTTTATCTACAATTTCATAGCATAATCAGTCTTTTATCTCAGTGTTGTTATTCAAAGATTTATGTATTTTGTAGCTAATTAAGCTTGATAATTTTTAATCTAGACTTAATTGTACGTGAAATGGATGGCATGTTCTTTGATTTACATAACCAAGCTGCTTAAAGCCTTAGACAAGAAAGAATAATTAGCTAACAATTTCTTGATCTCAATAAAAGAGGCTATCAGATTAGTACAAACATTATCTATTAATGATTGCTTGGAAATGCATCTCACATTTGAATGCTAATTTAGTCATTAATGACGGTATAGACTCTGGATAGTGATAATATATGAAAAAAAGAACTCATTTAGCTTATAAACTTACACTGTGCCTATTAAAATCTTAGGTGCACCTTCAACCCCAAATAGATTTAGATGTCAATAGTCCACATATATTTGCTTTGCTTAGTCTCATTCCTTGCTGTCCTCCATACCTAAAACATATAGTACTGTCAATAAGGTCCTTACAAATAGTTGTCATGCAAATTAGTAAATGGCATCCTACAACCATCATTCTTTGCCTTACAATATTCATACCGGTAACATTCCATTCCATATTTATTGCATTATCTTTTTGAACTGTCAAGGTTTGCATTTATCCTCAACAAGAATTGGAATTGATATATATATATGGAGGTGTCTGTAGACCTTTGAAGGAAAGGGAGAGTGCATGGATATGTAAAATATCT
>NC_033798.1:48927270-48931593 GCF_001876935.1 Asparagus officinalis
GGGGGCTTCGGTGGGGTGCTGGACGGGGCCCGCGTTTGCTGATGGAGGTGGCACTGGCATGGAGGCGTCGGCGGCCGCTCGCGTCGAGGCTCGTCGCGACGGCGACTGAGCTCCCCGGGGCGCGTGATGAGCTGGCGCGATACAGCGTTGGCTCGCGTGGTCGGGTGGTTGGCAGGTAGAGAGAGTGAGAACGAAAGACGGTGATGAGTGATGGGGTTCTGGGTTTGGGTTCTGTTAAGGGGGATAGAGACCGAGAGAGAGGCGTCGCTGACCCGGTCTTTTCGTCGCGGCCGTGAGGCTGACGAGAGAGAGAAAATCCGAAACTTTACTGTAGATTTAGGTATGCATTTAATTTTGTGGAGAACGACTGAGACAACATGGAAAAGTGATCTTATGGGCTGAGAAAAACTATGCGGCGAACGCTGGATTAGGGTTTGAGTTGGAAAATTGATTAGGGGAGATTATGGTCAGGAATTTCAAAAGGATGAAACACTTTAGGGAAAAGAAGGATTATGAAAAACAACTATATACCTTAGTACTATTATATGTTATTCTATTCATGATATTTAAAATTAATTCTTGGCTATATAATATATTCACAGTATATTAGTTAATAACGATAGATAACAAACTAAACTATTTACCTAATATATATATATATATATAATACTCATATATAGGATATACGCGTCTCATTATACTATCCATAGTATATAGTTATATTATATATACTATAGTATATATTACTATATAATTAATACTATGTGTACTAAGATGAGCTCGATTGACCCCATTAATAACAATTAGAAATTATTAATATTTATCAATACGATAAAATAATTATCTAAAATACTTCATCTGTAACGTATAAATTAACTATTTCATAGACACACTCATAAATCTTATGGACTACTATTTATTTTGATTTATTTATTTAGTTTTTGATAAGCTCCTAGAAAATCCCAGAATTAGAAAAAATATTAATAAAGAGTATAATATAACATTTTAAGTAAATAACTAGGAAAAATTGTTTAAATACGTATCGTAAAATTACGGTTGTTACACGCATCCATACCCGTTCTTGCCACTAAGCAAGAAAGAAGGCGTGGATAGAGGGAGTCCGTCAAAGCCTTCGTCAAGAGGTTCCGAACCATGGCTCTCCGGTGTTCGTCAGGTATGATACAATCTACCTTAGTAGAGACCTGTCGGCACAACTTGCAGACCGACCTCCTAGCCCGAATAGGAGTTACAAAATGCCGTTCTTGGAGACAACTAATCTCTCAAGGCGAACAGGCTCAAAAGATTATTGTCAGGATCAAAGTCGAAGAACAAAATAGGCAGGATCAGCCTGAGCAATCGGACTCAGCCCAATCTTCTCAGTCAGAAGGGGAAGATACTATGGCCACTGAAGTAATCCTCTTCAGTAGGATGCCAGAGTCTTCAATAACTATCACGTTAATAATTACCTCTGATAGTCAAACTCGTTAGATAGTGACCCATTAGGCGATGTGCCATGTCTGCTCCTTTTTCCCCCTACACTTGTTCAAGACTGGGGGTTGGTTTATTTGTAGTTCATTGGATTATGAATAATAAATTTTATGAGTTGTTTTGTTCAATAGAATACCTCTGTCAACCATGAAGTCTACCAAAACTATCACGTTAATGATCACTTCTGATAGTCTATCAATCTGCCAATACGCTTTAATAGGATGGCATGTCCACAAAACTATCACGTTAACAGTTAGCTCTGATAGTCCCTCAATCTGCCAATCCTTTTCAATAGGATGGCAGATCCCCAAAACTATCATGTTAACAGTTACCTCTGATAGTCCATCAATCTGCCAATCCTCTTCAATAGGATGACAGATCCCCTAAACTATCACGTTAACATTTGCCTCTGATAGTCCCTCAACTTGGCAATCCTCTTCAATAGGATGGTAGGACCACAAAACTATCACGTTAACAATTACCTCTGATAGTCAAACTCATCAGATAATGGCCTACCTGGTGACGTGCCTCTATTCTGACTTCATGGATAGTGCCCCACTAGGCAATGTGCCTTATCTACCTTTTTTTATTCCCCTGCTAAGTCTTAATCAAGACTGGGGGTTGGTTACTTAGAATCTATTGGATTAAGTGTAATGAATCTTTCACATCGTCGAGTTAACATTACACTTCTGACTATCATCACCCCCACAGAGTATGAATGCAGCTTGCATCACTCCCAATTTATCACGTTAATAATACACCTCTGACAATCAACTTATCAATCCTTGTCAATAGGATGATAGGTTCTCAAAATTTCTCAAATCGCAATCTTCCCCAGCAAGACACTAAGTTTTCAAAGTCTTATTCAAATCACGAGCATCAAAACTCATCGCTTCTGATGATAAACTCACTTAGTAATTCTCCCCAGCGAGACGCTAGTCCCCAAAATCTTGTGCAAGTCACAAGTACACATTCTCTTGTCATGTTAACACCATACCTCTGACAATCCACTTATCAATCCTCTTTAATAGGATGATAAGTCCACAAAGTTGCTCCAATCGCAACACACATCCTGTCACGTTAACACTAAACCTCTGACAAATTCACTTATCAGTTCTCTTCAATAGGATGATAAGCCCACAAAGTTTCTCTAATCGCAACACATTCTCTTGTCATGTTAACACCATACCTCTGACAAACCCACTTATCAATCCTCTTCAATAGGATGATAAGTCCACAAAGTTGCTCCGATCGTAACAAATTTCTGTCAAGTTAACATCATACCTCTGACAATCCACTTATTAATTCTCGTCAATAGGATGATAAGTCTACAAAGTTGCTCCAATCGCAACACATTCCTGTCAAGTTAATATCACACCTCTGACAAAATCAACTTATCGACTCTCTTTAATAGAGTGATAGGTCCTCAAAGTTGCTCCGATCGCAATAAATTCCTGTCACGTTAATATCACACCTCTGACAAAATCAACTTATCGACTCTCTTCAATAGAGCGGTAGGTCTAGAAACCAGTCAAGTTAACATCATACCTCTGACGACCAAAATCAACTTATCGACTCTCTTCAATAGAGCGGTAGGTCTACAAACCAGTCAAGTTAACATCATACCTCTGATGACCAAAATCAACTTATCGACTCTTTTCAATAGAGCGATAGGTCCACATACCCGTCAAGTTAATATCGCACCTCTGACGACCAAATCAACTTATCGACTCTCTTCAATAGAGTGATAGGTCTATAAAATACTGTTAGGTTAACATCACACCTCTAATAGTCAAACCCTTAAATGAACTTGTTAATCCTTTTTCAACAAGAATAGCAAGTTTTCATTATAAAATCCCCAGCGGATTAAAGATTTTCTAGAATTATCCTAGTGATAGTGAAGAAAATTTCTGAATTTCGTTCTAAGTGAAAATTCATGCCAAGTTAATACTACACCTCTGGCACTTATAATTTTCTTTCATTGTTTCAAGTGAAAATATAACACAGTAAGAAATAATGGCAAAGCCCACGTATTCAACATCGTGGCAGATTGTTATTAATAATGCCGAAATCCATGCTTCACACGCATGGGGGACTTTATCTCGATCCCTAATTAGAGATAAGCCTACGCCTAACACGCGTTGCCGGTTAGTCTTTTTCCGTAAAAATGACAAAGTCTATGTATTCAAAATCATAGCATCAAGTCTAAGAGGGTTCATTCTCTTAGCACAACGTTACACGTGAAACGGATTCAAATAATTCACATGCTAGCCCGACTCAAACGGTAGTCGGTAAAGGCTTATCAAATCCGTTGATGGCTGAGGGTTTGCCAAAAATCCTATGCATGTTCGTAGGTCCATTAGCTTAATGGATGTGAGCCGAGACTTGAAACAGATGAGCTAAAGAAAAGTATCAAAAACTTAGTCAAAAATGCACGGAAGACACTTCCATGTCTTAAGTCCAAACGCTGAGGACAGACCCGTGATGCAAAAACCGAACGCCGAGGTCATACCCGTGTTCCAAATTCAACATGTAAGGGTGAGACCCGCGTCTCAAGTTCAAAATGCAGGGTCGACCCTCGCATTCCAGAAGTAGGATTATGGCGCATACCTTCACACAAGTCCTACGTGGTAAATTCCTTCAACCAAGATGCCTTCGAAGCGAGTGCAGAGAACAAATTCTTTACCACAAGGAATCAACAGCTCCAAGATCAGAGTTAAGATCCAAACTATTCCAAAAATTCATCCCAGTAGACCGTGAACTTTTGAAAACTTTGGAGGGGGTTCTGTAGGCTGTCTAAAAATCATAATAGATAGCTGATCCCCATCAAAACAC
>NC_033798.1:48932593-48936450 GCF_001876935.1 Asparagus officinalis
CGCAAAAGAAGTGATTTACGGTAAAAGAAAAAGCTCCCCATTACCAGATCATTTCTTAAGCGAAGATGAGGATGAAGACAAACCTGGTCGGCATCTATCTAAGTATAGTCCAGAAGCACGCAAGCTCATGGAAAAGCAGGGGTATGATTTCACACTCGGAGAAGGTCTATACTTCGATCGAGGTCCTCGTACTCTAGCCAAAGCGGCATATGTACCAAAAGGGAAACCCAATGATTATTATAAATACGGACGAGGGGTAGGGTATGAATCTTCTTCAGAAGACGAATGCTGTTGGTTAATTAATGACCAATCATCTAAGCAATACAAAGATAGAAATTCGTCAGATGCCTCGGAATAGGACTCCGATACAAGTCTGGGGGAAGCTTTCAAAGCCCTAATGGCGAACATGGCTACAGCTGATCCGTCCACGATGGAAGACGACGATCAAATGCTAACATGGGAAGACCCGTGGGTTCATCACTTGAACATGCAGTATGGTGATAGGTTCGAACAGAGAGAACCCCCCACTGAAGATAAAATAGTCCAAGTTAACATGGGCGACGAGGCCAACCCAAAGCCGATATTCATCAGCAATAGTCTTCCCCCAGATGAGAAGGAGAAATTAATTGCTCTCATCAGGGAATATATTGATGTCTTCGCGAGAAGCATACAGCGTTCAGAACGCCCCTCGGTGTCTTTTGCTACACCGTGATGCCTTTCGGTCTAAAGAATGCAGGCGCCACATACCAACGAGCAATGACTAAGATTTTCCAAGAACATCTCAGGAAAACGGTCGAATGCTACGTCGATGATTTGGTTGTAAAAAGCCGTAACAAAGAAGATCACATCAAGGACCTGAAGACGATGTTCGATCTCATGCGGAGCCATCAGTTGAAGATGAACCCTACTAAATCCTTCCTTGGAATGTCCAGCGAAAAATTTCTTGGATTCGTCATCACCACTAAAGGAATACATATCGATCCTGACAAGGTGAAGGCGATACATGAGCTGCAACCCCCTAAAAATCTGAGAGAGCTCAGAGGACTGCAAGGGCAGTTAGCTTACATCCGGCGGTTCATCTCAAACCTTTCTGGGAAATGCCAACCATTTTCTAAACTGAACAAGAAAGGGGTGTCATTTATTTGGGACGACGCCTGCCAAAAAGCATTCGAAGATATCAAAACATATCTGACGAATCCTCCTGTTCTCATTGCACCAAAATCAGGTAGACCGTTCTTGATTTATCTCAAGGCGATGAACCACTCGATAAGTGCCTTACTAGCACAAGACGATGATAATGGTCACGAACAGGCAGTCTATTACCTAAGTCGAACCTTGATAGGCGCCGAGTCTCGATATCCGATGATTGAGAAAGAATGCCTCGCATTGGTATTCGCAATACAAAAGATGCGGCATTACTTGGTTGGACAGACGATTTACGTTATTTCTAACGTCAATCCAGTACGAGTATTTATGACGCAACCGGCCTCTATGAATTGGCGGTTAGCGAAGTGGGCCCTTCTCTTGTCCCAATATGATTTGCACTTCAAACAACAGAAGTCGATCAAAGGACAAGCGATTTGCGATCTTTTGGCGGCAAACCCGACAACGGATACGGAAGAAGTATATGATGACTTGCCGGATGAAACCCACGAAGTTAACACTACATCGCACCAACAAGTATGGCAATTATACTTCGATGGTGCTTCAAGGAGTACAACGCGCTTCTCATTGGACTTAGTTTCGCCAAGGAGCTGGGGGTCGAATATCTCGAAGCTTTTGGGGATTCTCAATTGATAGTCAATCAAGTACGTGGAGAGTATGAAGTCAGGAACCAAGACCTGATCCCGTACCACCAGGAGGCCATCAAAATGGCAGAATCTTTTGAAGAATTCTTCATTGAATATATCCCTCGTCTCCAGAACGCTTATGCGGATGCACTGGCAGCACTAGCGGTATCACTTGCGCAGCCTCCCGAAACTGAACTATTAGTCATAGTAAGGACGCATCAACTCTGCATACCCATATACGATATGGATATTGAAGATGAAGGTGATGGAAGCACGAGCGCCAAGGAGGTGAATTCAACTCAAATTGGGTCTGAGTCCCGAGATTGGCGTTTTCCTATCATTGACTATGTCCAATATGGTATTTTGCCAGAGGATGTAAAGGAAAAGGAATCAATCCGCCGAAGAGCACCAAGATTCTTCTATAATACCAAGACCCATACGTTATATCGTAGAGGGTATGATGGTTTATTACTCCGATGCCTTTCGAGCAAAGAAGCAGAAGAAGTTCTTAAGGAAGCACACGAAGGAGAATGCGGTGCGCATCAGCCCGGTCCCAAACTATATGATCGCATCAGGAGGATGGGATATTTTTAGCCAACAATGGTTCGTGACGCAATCGAATACGCCCGAGAATGTCATGCCTGTCAAGTACATACAAATTATATGCACCAACCACCAGAGCGTTTACACACGTCAACCACGTCTTGGCCGTTCGAGACATGGGGTATGGACATTGTCGGTCCTATTTTTCCCCCTTCAGTCAAAGGTGATCGATTCATTCTCGCAATCACGGATTACTTTTCAAAGTGGGCTGAAGCGATTCCGCTTAGAGAAGTGAAGACGAACAACGTCATCAATTTCATCAAGCATCATGTCATATACAGACACTGCGTGCCGAGACGGATCATTCATGACAACGGTCCACAGTTCATAAGCAATGCCTTCGTCAGGTTTTGTGACAAGTTCACGGATCATTCATGACAACGGTCCACAGTTCATAAGCAATGCCTTCGTCAGGTTTTGTGACAAGTTCAAGATTCAAGATGTTTCGTCAACAGCTTACTATCCCGCTGCGAATGGATTAGCTGAGGCGTTTAACAAGATGATCATTAAGATCCTGTCAAAGCTCGTGAAGACCAATAAACGAGACTGGGACGATAAACTCGGTGAAGCACTCTGGGTTTGCCGCCAAAAGATCGCAAATCGCTTGTCCTTTGATCAACTTCTGTTGCTTGAAGTGCAAATCATATTGGGACAAGAGAATGGCCCATTTCGCTAACCGCCAATTCAGCCGTTTGGAACTGATGACCTTGCGGTCTAAAGATGCAGGCGCCACTACCAACGAGCAATGACTGAAGATTTCCAAAGAACCATCTCAGGAAACAGTGTCGAATGCTACGTGATGATTCTGTTGTAAAAGCCGCAACAAGAAGATCACAATCAAGACTTGAAGACGATGTCTCATCTCATCGAGCCATCAATGAGATGAACCCTACTAAATCTTCCTTCGAAGTCTAGCGGAAAATTCCTGGATTCGTCGTACACCACTAAAGGTATAATATCATCCTGACAAGAAGGCGATACACAAATGCCAACCTCCTAGAAATCGATAGAACTCAGAGGATTGCAAAGGCGGCTAGCTACATCCGCGGTTCATTCAACCTTTCTGGGAAGCTGCAACCATTCTCTAACGAACAAGAAAGGAGGTGCATTCATCTGCGGACGACGTCTGCCAAAAAGCATTCGAGATATCAAAACGCTATCTGGCGAATCTCTGTTCTCGTGCTACCGAAATCGGGCTAAACCGTTTTGATTTACATCAAGCGATGAACACTCGATAAGTGCTTTATATCACAAGCGACGTATAACGGTCAGCGACAGCGAGTTATACCAAGCGGACTTGATAGCACGAGTCTCGATATCCCGCGAGATGAGAAGAAAATTGCCTCGCATAATAGATCAAAACAATGTATTCGAATGCAAAAGATGCGGCATTACTGTTGGACAGACGAAGTTACTCATTTCAATGTACAGTACGGTATTTATGACCGCAACCCGGCCTCTATC
>NC_033798.1:48937450-48943124 GCF_001876935.1 Asparagus officinalis
TGGTCGACCGCCGAAGCGGGTTGAGTATGGGTTCTGTTTCCAGACCCATTTCGTTTAAGAGTTGTATATAAACCCTGAACTCGTTTCTAGGGTTAATTTTTGGAGGATTTGAGCTGCTGAAAGGGGATTTCTAGGGCTTCTATTATTGGAGTCTATTGGAGAGATCAAATGGTCTTGTTTGAGGGTTTTTGGTAAGATTTGTAACCCTAATTTGTATTCTCCTTGATTTCTATTAGTGAAACTCCCCCCTCCTTGCCCCGTGAACGTAGGCACATTGCCGAACCACGTATATCTTGTGTTCTTGCTGTGATTGGTTGGCTTGTGTTCATTTGTGGTCTACTATTGTTCTTGTGAGTGCTTTTGTATTGGCGATTTGGGCTTCTGCGGCGCACAACAAGTAGTATCAGAGCTCCGGGTTAGATTTGGGAGTTTTGTTCGAAGGATTCACTATTGGATTCTTGTTTGAAGAGTAGATTTTTAATATGGGTGATACAAGCAGGGCTAGTTCAAGTGCTACTAGTACATCGGGGTCGGTTTTGACAAAGGCGATCCAAAATTTGAGCATCAATAATACTAAAATTGATGTTCCAAAGTTTGACGGTAAGATTAACTTTGGTTTATGGAGGTGTCAAGTAATGGACGCCTTAGATGCACAAAATTTGGAGGAGACTCTTGAGTTTCAAGAGAAACCCGAGGAGATTGAAGATAGGGTTTGGAAGAAAATGCACAGTAAGGCTTGTGGGGTTATTCGGTCATGCTTAACACCTGTAATGACCGTAAATTTTCAATACTGATTTAAATAATTTTTGATATTTAAATATTAAATATTATTTTTTAAAAAGAGTATTTGTATTTTCCTAATTTCTCTAGAATTTTCTATGATTTAAAATACGATTTTATATTTATTTTAATGGTTTTGCTAATTATAAATTTAATTGTTTCGTTAAAACTTTTAAACTAATAGTTAAATATTCATTATTGTTATTGTTATTTTTATTTTGACTATAAATTTTGAATATTTATTTGAATAAATTTTTTGGTATTTTTTTAAATTATTTAAAGGGGTATTTTTCCCTGTGTTTTTCTTCTCACCGGTATTTCACTTTGTATCTCTCTCTCTCTTCATCTCTCTCTCCCCTACCCCACTTCCCCAATTCACTCCCTAAATCCCGCACTCCCATCACCTCGTGTTTCCCCCAACTCCTCAAAAATCCCCCCACGTCACTCTCAATCTCACTCTCATTTCTCTCTCTCTCTCTCTCACTCAGTTCTCACTCTCTCTCTCTATCAATCACGTCTCTCTCTCTCTCTCATCTCACTCCAGCCCCCTCTCTCTCCATAACCAACTCCCCCCCTCTCTCTCTCTTCGCTTCTTCTTCTCCCTCAACCCAAACCACCGCCACTCGCCCGCTCCTTCCCTCAAACCACCGACAACCCGCCAGCGCCTCCTCTCGCCGCGACCCCAGCTCCAGCCACCTCCACACTCTCAGCCGACGACCGCCGCCTGCACCGCTGCTGCCACAACAGCTCCTCAGCTCGACCCCCTCCGACGAACGCCCCCCTCGAACGAACGCCCCCCACCTCAGCCGGCCTCGTATCCAAGCTCGACCACCCCATCACCACATGCCTCGACCACTTCAGACCTCTCCATCACCGCCTCATCCACTCCCACCATCGGGCCTCTCCCACAGACTCAAGATCCCACTGCCTCCTCCTTCGCTGCCTCCGGTCTCATCGCCCCGCCTGTCCGCCTGTCTCAGACTCGCCAACCAGAGCCCTCTTTTCCAAACCCCAGCGCAACCCGCCGCTGACCCCTTGCGCCTCAAGCCTCCCCATCGCGCCCTTGACAGCCACCCGCTACCTCTGTTCATTGTTCTCTGCCCTCGACGATCTGCAGCAGCTTAGCCGTGCCACCAGATTCGTCGCCTTCAGCGCTGCCGCTAGCTCCGCCGTCGTCGCTGTCCCCAAACAGCGTCGTCGCCCCGTCCGTTGCCGCTCGTCATTGCCTCCTTCTCCCTGAAATTAGACCCACGGACCCACATCGTTAGCGTCGATTCGTTCGACACAACCCGAGGCAAGATCACTCTTGCTCATTGACTTGTCATTTCAATATTTATATCCGTTATTAATTGATTACATAGATTAGTTTGTGGTATAATTATCTGCGTGTGATTGTTTGATGAATAATATTAGATAAATCATAATATTATGATAATTAGCATTTTTAGAATAATTATGATAAATTAAAAGAATTTATTTCGACAACAGAATCATTTTTGGATAATTATATTAATTAAAAAGAATTTATTTGAGAACAAAATCATTTTGGAAAAATTATAATAATTAAAAAGAATTTATTTGACAACAAAATTATTTTGGGAAAATTATAATAATTAAAAAGAATTTATTTGAGAAAAAGAATCATTTTAGAATAATTATAATAATTTTTAGAAATTATCTTGTGGAAGAAATTATTTTAGAATGATAAATATTGTAAAAAGAAATTATTTTAGAAAATAGACTATTTTGAATTAATGAGAATTTATCTTATAAAAAGATTATTTTTGAATTTATGAATTTATTCTTTTAAAAGATTTTTTTAGAATTATTATAACAAAAAAAACTTATTTTGGAAAAAGGGTTTATTTTGAAATTAAATTAAAAGAATTTAATTTGTAAAAGGAATTATTTTGAAGTAAATAAATTTATTATTTTAAAAGATTATTTTAGAATAATTTTATGATTCAAATTCTTAATTTTGATTATCTGATATGCTATGATATTATTGTATATGATTAGCTGCGTTGATTGTTCCTTGTTGTGATTGAGAATCGTTATGAGTTTATGACTATAGTGACCTGTGTGACATGAATAAGACCTAGAGACTCGTGTGTTGTTGACTTAGAAAAGCGAGAAGAGTTGGGATGGGGAAGTCATGGTTCATGTAATTGGATAAGACTGTTGATATATTTTTTCCAAGTTCGTACCAGTGGATCGGTGTCGCCACTGGGGTTGGTATGTTGAGTCACAGTGGATCAGTGTCGCCACTAGGGGCTGATTGGTTGGGTCAAAGTAGATCGGTGTCGCTACTTTGGTTCATGAATTTATTTGATTGGATGTGAGTGGCATGCCACGTGGCGGATATGCGCGAAACAGTCAGGTTAGTCGATGATATGAGCGTTGACTTCTGTGTGAGATGTGAAAACCCGAGTTGACCTGTTTAGGATGACTAGTTACATAACTTGTTTACCAGCTGGATCGGTGTCGCCACTGTGCCGGATTGATTTGTTTGAATCAAAGGTGAATCGGCTTGTTCGCGGGGGAAAAGTTTGGTGTTCCGATTTGCGGGTTGTTTTCTTCATTATCGATGGTCATTGCACTCAGGTTGAAACAAACTTTATTGTGTTACAAAGAGGATCCGGTCTTTTTATAAGATCCGGGACTACAAATGAAAGTCAAAAATAAAACTAAAGAATCAAAATTACAAACTTCTCTCTTTTAGCCGAACAAATCACAAGATCCTGTATATTCGGTCTCTTGCCTTCTCGTGGTTGTTGTTGCCTGCGCCGGGGCTTGCTTTACCGTGACCACCGCGTGATCTGCGATCCAAGCCAGATCTACGACGTATTACGGGTATTATGCCCACACAAGGAGATTTAATAGCGGGGAGGATCGTTCACCAAAGAACGATCAGTGTGGGTGTGGGTCGAATCTCCGCGGATCTAAGAACCAAGCTTTAGATCCGGAGTGTAACGACGTAGCATCTGAGGATTAGATCTCTCTCGAACGTCCTGCCTTTCTTCGGTGGCGGGTGCTCGCTAAGAATCAAATCCGCGCGTCTCCAAGTCGTTCAGCCTTCAGATCTCCGAGTTGACGGGTGACAATCGGCAGAGTTTCGGCTCTCTCAAAAGTTTCAGAAGAAGCGTCCCTCAAATGAACAACCACCCCCCCTATTATAGCCTCTCTGAACTGTGACACTTTGTGCACAAGAGAGAGAGGGGGGGAGGAGTCGGGGCACCTGAGGTCCAGGGCGGCGGGGCCCAAGACAGTGGGTTGGCTCGGCTCATGCGAGCCACCCTGAGGTGGCTCGGCCTTTTGGCCGAAGCCCACCCCTAGGGTGGCTCGGCCTTAGCGCCGAGCCACCCTTGGGGGCTCGGCCACCGAGCCACCCGGGTGGCTCGTTTACGGGCGAGTCCCCGGGTGGTGTTCCGTTTTCGCCGTTTTCCGGTGTTTTCCGTCTTTCAGCTTCTTCGTTATGATTGCGTCCGCGACTTGTGATTGAGTAGCGGGTCTTTATTTGGCAGTCATTTCCGCCTCGGTGTATGAGTACAAATCCTATTTTGTCGTTGCACGACTCGCGTTGACTTTCCGAAAACTGTTGGATTGGTTTTACCACAGGCGAACAGTATCCGGTTGCTTTGTGTTGCCTTTATCGCCTCTGGTCGCGGTCGTCGAACATCGGTTTAATTTGTCGAAACCATCATGCTGAACCATGGCTTAAGGGGACCTATAGGTAATTGTTATTTACGCCTAGCAGATACTCCCTTCCAAAGTGTTTCGAGCCTCATCTTTATAGAAGGTCTGAATGCCTTTGCGATAGATTGCCCCTACCCTTTGTCAGTGTACGCGGACCTGGAATGACCTTCGTTCTGTATGTCTTCATCTCCTCAGGTTCATTCAGTGCTTCGTAGAATGCCCTGTATGGGTTCGGTGCTGCATTTATTGTCTAACTGTTGTTGGAAGTTTGAACTTGAAGTCGATTCCTGATTTTTCTTATCTTTAACATCGTGTTGCGTGGTTCGTAACGGCAACTAAACGCTCGATTGTCGCGCTGTTGAATCCTCACCTTGTGACACGTTGTCCGACGTGTCTTATTTGATTTATCCTAATGAATATTTTTAGAAAAATATTCTCCAGAACTTCCTCAACAACAATTAGCGGAAATTACGTTTTATAACTCGTATACCTTATTCGGTCCTGATATTTGCCGCTGGCTCAAAATAAGCTGAACCGCTTGGAAAATGAGGCCCCAAAAAAGGCAGTAATTTGGCCTCAAAAAATTTTCTTCCGTTCCTTCCGAGATGTGTGGGAGAGCAGGAATAAACCCAAGGATGCGGACCCTGTAGCTTGCATTTGACATGTCGTCTCGGACGCTTTAATTCAGTCTCTTTTGATACTGATTTTATGGATTGGCGTTCGCGGCGTGTTCGGTTCAACTTGGCCCGGTCCGCGTTCACTTGGCTCCACATCTATAAAAGGGGGTCTCGTTTTCCTCCTTTTTTTTCTTCTTTTTCTTCTCCTCTCTAGGCGGCCGGGCCCCCCTCATCCCTATTCTTTGATTTTTCTTTTCCCCTCGAGCGTCCTTTCGCCAATCCGAACATCGTTAGTGTCTTAGACCTGGTCTTCCGTTTGCGATCCTTGACGTGAGAATCCTCAAAAAAGTCATTTTTTAGAATTCCTCTCAGACCTCGCAGCCACGTGGCTTGAAAGTTTCCTAAAAGGTGGCTCATTCTTCGGTTGGATCTCCGCAGCTTTCTTCAGGTTAATCTTCCACAATTTGGGATCTTTTTCATGCTCAATTTTAATTCATTGCATGTCGGGTTATATGTGAGGGATCTACGAGGTGTGTTGAGCCTCCGCGCGAGCTAATCAGTCTCCCGATCGCTCGTGCGGT
>NC_033798.1:48944124-48956672 GCF_001876935.1 Asparagus officinalis
TTGGACAGAGAGGCGTCGACGTCCGGCCGTGGCTGCAGCCCACAGTGGTAGCTCGAGGAGGAGGTGGACGCTAGTGATCGGCCCGAGGAGGACGGCGGCAGTAGAACAAGAGGGAGGTAACGAAGAGGAGGTGGCAGCTGATCCGGCCGAAGAAGTCCGCGGTCGGCGGTTGATCGGCGGTGACGGTGATGGATTTTGTTCTTGATAAAGTTAAGGTCATAGAACATCTGTTTACCCAGTCAGGCAATCACATTGGGAAAAAATAAAAATAGCGCAGAAAGACGGAAGAACTCCCTCGAAAAGAGAAAAGGGCTACAGTGAAAGAAGTGGTGGCCTAGAGGGGGGGAAAAAAAAAAAGGCAAAAAAAAAAAAATCGATGTCGGCGTGGGCTGCAGCCGCCCACAGTGGTACTCGAGGAGGAGGCGGAGCAGTGATCGGCCCAAGGAGGACGCGGCAGCGAACCAAGAGAGGTAATACGAAGAGGAGGCGCATGATTAGCTCTGAAGAAGTCGCGGTCGGCGGTGATCGTGCGTGACGGGAATTTGATTTTGGGGGAATGGGGTGGATGGGGATTTGATTTTGGGGGAATGGGAAAGGAGAGAGTGGGTCACGAGAAGGCTTTAACAGCGCTTTCGATGACTTTTTTCAAAAAAAACCCGCTTTCAAATCCGCAAGTACGGTCCACGAGCGAGTTACTAAGTTGGTCGGAGGTTTTTTTTCCAAAAAAACCCCTCCATTCGATGAAACGAGCTGGGTGCGTACATATTAGCTGCACTATGAGAAATGTGCTAATATAGTACTATATATATATATATATATATATATATATATATATATATATATATATATATATAACTAAATAATATGTATATACTATATATGTATATAGTACTATAATAGTACATATGTATATACTACGTATATGTATTATATATACTATATACATATGTTGTATATATATATATATATACACTATGTAACTGTATAGTACATATATAGATATGTACATATATGATACTATAGTATATATATATATATATCACCTAATATATATACTATAGATATATAATTATATTAATATTATATATCACTACCGTATGATGTACTACTACTGCTATACTATATATAGGTATACTAACTATATTTATATATATATATAGTACCTTATATATATATGATATATATATCTATACATATATATAGTATTATATACTAGCTGCAGTACTACTATATGGTATGTATGTATGTATAGGTACATATATAATACCTAGTATATACTAA
The DNA here is from genome assembly GCF_001876935.1 of Asparagus officinalis. NCBI lineage: Eukaryota > Viridiplantae > Streptophyta > Magnoliopsida > Asparagales > Asparagaceae > Asparagus > Asparagus officinalis. The sequence goes on from NC_033798.1 coordinate 48,945,406, forward strand.
TATTTATCTATATACGCGGCCTAGCTATATATATATAATATATACCATATATATATATATATAGACACAATAAACATATATACAGGTACCATATATACTAGACCCATATATACACACAGTACATATGTATAATAGTATATATATACGTTGTATAATGTTAGCGCCTGACTATATTAGAGAAAAAATGGGTATGCTTGTACCCAAGCACAAATTTTGTGCTTGGTAGTGAGGTGGTCCTCAATTTCCCATCCACTCATTCAATTGGGGGGACCACATTCAACCCCCATTGGTGAATGTGGTCCCCACCATTTGAATGAGTGGAGGATAATAGTGCACCTCACTACCTAAGCCACAAATTTTGGTGCCTTGGGTACCTAAGCATAGCCCAGTCGGCATTCCCCATATACTCATATAGTAGGTGGCTAGACGTATATATATATACTTAGTTAATATATATATATATACTATTATAATATATTATATACGTATATCTATATATAGTATATAATATATATCATATCTATACATTATATAGCTCACTCTAATACATATATATATACTATGTATATATACTACTATACTAACTATCACTATACTATCACGCTAACTCACCACTTACGCTTAGGCCTGGCAAACGTACCTACCTCATACACCTACTCACTAGTCCCCCTCCCGCCCGGCACTACCACACCCACGGACGTCCCGACCCCCCGCCGACCCGGACGGACACACGCCCACCCCTCCGACGATCCTGGCACCCCGGACGTCCACCCACCACAGACCGACTCGACTACGGCCGCGACGACCCTGGGCGCGAGCGTCGCCTGCCCGACCCGTACGGACCGCGGACCGACCCGACCGACCGGACGCACGCGCGACCGCCGACCGGCGGGGCGGACCGGACCGACCACGACCGGACCCGACCGATCGAAGCGCCGACCGTCCCGGCGACCGCCCGGACGACCGGTGCGACCGGCGACCGCGTAGCGAGTGGCCGGCCCGACCGGCGCCGTAGGCCGACGACCCGCGGCCGACCGTCGACGACCCGACCGACCGTGCGACCGACGGCGCCCGCCAGCGACGTCGACCGAGAGCCCGACGAACGGGCCACCGACGGCCGACCGACTGCGCTTCGAGCCGTCACCAGTCGCCGACCGACCTACGGCCGACCGCGTCCGACCGACCGTTGCGACACCGAGGCGTGCCGCCGAACCGTGCGACCGAACTTGCACCGACCGTCGTGACCGTGCCGCGTGGACCCGTGCGACGTGCCGAGACGTGCCGACCGCGACCGTGAGGCCGACCGACGTCCGACCGACGTGCCGACGGTTGCCGACCGACGCGTGGCGACCGACTTGCGACCGTCGCGACGCGCGTGCGCTAGCCGGCGCCGAGCGGTGCGACATGTGCCGATCCGAGCCGTATCGACCGCTGTCGCCGACCGGCCGCCGACCGTGCCACCGACCGGCGCCGACGGGCCCGACCAGACGTGCGACCCGTGCGACCGATCTGCGACCGTTCGCCGCCGACCGTGCGCTCGCGTGACGTCCGCGACGACGTCCAGCCGACCGTCCGCCGACGTGCCGACCCGCCGTGCCGACCCGTCGCCGACCGAGCCGACGAGGTGCGGTCCCGCGCGCCTCGGCCGCCTCCTCGACCTTAGCAACCCGCCCCGGTGCGACGCCGTGCAACCGACCGTGGCCGCTCGAGCATGCGACGTGCCGACCGACGTGGCCGACGACCGTGCCGACCACGCTGTGCCGAACCGATCGGGCCGACGTGCGACCCGAGCGTCGCGACCGAGCGTTGCCGCCGACTTGCCGGACCGGCGACGCTCCCGCCCTCGACCGTGCGAACCGTGCCGGCGACCGTTCCGACGACCGTGCCCGACCGACGTGCCGACCGAGCGTGCCGACGAGCGGCCGACCGATCGTTGCCGACCGAGGCGTGCTGCGACTACCCGTGCGACCGTGAGGCGCCGACGCGTGCCGCCCGACCGTGCGACCGACGTCGTCGACGGCCGACCGACGTGGACCGTGCGACGGACCGTCGCCGACGGACCGGCGACGGACGTGCCACCGGCCGACCGATCGTGCGACCGACTTCCGACCGTGCCGACCGACGTGGACCGGTGCCGCTCGACCCGGCGCTCCGGCCGACCGGCCGACCGCGACGACGTCCGACCGTCGCCGACCACCGTAGCGACCGACCCTTTTGCCGACCGGCCGACCGACCGTGTCGACCGTGGCCGCCGACCGTACAGGCCGCCGACCGACTGCCGACCCGAACTGTGACGCGCCGTAGCCTACCGACCCGACGAGCCGTGCCGACCGCGTGCCGACCGTGTTGCCGACCGACCGCGGCCGACTGCCGACCGACCGTGCCGACAGGCGACCGCCGCGACCGAGCCCGTGCGACCGCGCCGACCGTAGCCGACCGAGGTGCGACGTGCCGACCACTGCGACGTCCGACCGACCGTGCGCCGACCCGTCAGCTACCGACGATCTGCGATCGTTTCGTACCAAAGCAGGCGGCTAAGCGTTGTTCGAAATTCACGAGTTCGTGAGCTATGTCAGATTTTTCACAATTCACGGATGTCCGTGGCCAAATGACGGCGGGTCATTAACGAATTCGAGCTATAACCCACGAAATTAGTCCATTTACGCCCATTTAACCCGGTGGCAGACAATTAGGGATGCATATTTCGCCGATTATTGTGACTATAACCCATGGTTTTGACATTTTGTCAGTTTCTCCTTTCGCCCGCGCGCAAATCTTTGCCGATTCCAAACCACAATTTCATCGGGCGGTAGCCCATGGACTTTTGACATTCTTCTTCGTTTGGTCGGTGTCGGAAATGTCGCAACCGACGGTTATGACTAGCCACATGTTTTTGACCAATTTTGTTGTTAGACCCCGTTCCAAATATCTTTGCCGAATTAAACGTGATTTCATGAGCTATAACACGTTCCTGTTGACCCTTTTCGACCTTGGGCCCGGCGCATTTAGGCGAGTTGAATTCGCGATTCATGGTTAAACCCATGGTTTCCGACAGTTATCGCCGTTTCGACCTGTGCGCGAATAACTTGTGGAATTAACGCGATCTTCATGAGTTGCAACCATGATTTACCCTTCTCTTCCCGGTTTTGCCCGGTGCAAAAAAAAGCGGAGTCAAATTTCATGATTTCAGCTAGCGGGCGCGGCGTTGGAGACCCATCTTCACTCATGTTACCAGCCGGGGGCTCAACCTGACGACTGTTGTCTTCCGTGATCGCCGGCGCCCCCATCCCTTCGTGTTGTAGAAGTAATCTAGCGCTACGACGTTGCGAGAATTCGTTGTGACGCTAATCATTGTTCCGAAAATTTTTCGATCGTATTTTTTTCTAGGTTGAGCAACCTTTCCGCGATTGGGCATGACGAGTTGGTTGAGGGGAGGGGACGATCTGCGATCTAGGGGCTGGACTCATGGATCGTGCAGCAGGCACTCTGACTCAAGTCCCGTCGCGTATTTAAGTCCTCTTTTTCTGCAAAGGATTCCGCCCGCCGACCGCCTGATCGCTCGCAAGGGGGCGCGTGGCAGTCGCCGCGCTGGAGTACCTTCGACTGCCGTGGGTGTTGAGCACCCTACCGTGGGTCGGAGGCAGTCGGCGGCAGCACGCTTTTCTACCTGGATCTGACTTAATGCTTCAGTCTATCCGGCACCGGTGAGCTTGCGCGCCACTGCTTTCAACCAAGCGATGACATTGGTGAATCAACGTTCCTCTCGTTGGCGATTCATCGCGGCGCAGTCATCAGTAGGTAAAACTAACCGCTCGACGGTCTATACCCATCTCACGTCCTATTTGTGGTGACAATCCAACAACTTGGTGAATTCTCTCACCAATGATAGAAGAAGCCGACATCGAAGGATCAAAGCAACGTCGCTATCCTTGGCTGCCACAAGCAGTTATCCTGTGTACTTTCTGACACTCTAGCTTCAAATCCGAAGGTCTAAAGTCGAATAGCACGCTTATCCCGTCTCGACTGAAGATCAGCAAGTCAAAAACGAGCTTACTTACCCTTTTTCACAGAGATTTTCTGTTCTCGGTTGCCTCATCTTAGGACACTGCGTTACTTTAAAATTCCGCCAGCCCCAAACTCCCCACCTGTACAATGTCCTTCCGCCCGCCGCCCGCGAGCGGCGCTTGGCCAAAGGACGGGCACCCCGCTCCGTCTCACAGTACTCACGCTCTCCACTTCTTTCACTGTAGCCCTTTTCTCTTTTCGAGGTAGTTCTTCCGTCTTTTCTTCGCTATTTTTAAATTTTTTCCAATGTGATTGCCTGATTGGTAAACAAATGTTCTATGACCTTAACTTTATCAAGAACAAAATCCATCACCGTCACCGCCAATCACCGTCGACCGCGACTTCTTCGGGCCGATCACTGCGCCTCCTCTTTGTTACCTCCTCTTGTTCGCTACCGCGTCCTCCTCGGGCCGATCACTGCACCGCCTCCTCCTCGAGCTACCACTGTTTTATTAATGCTTCAGGTTCCATATTTTAGTATAGTCTGAATTTAAACTTGGTGCCTGATCAAAATCCAAGTTCTGAATATCCAATACTATAGTATATTTGATTTTTTTCTCTTTCAGATTAGATGGTGATCAATCAAGATAATTCAAATTTTAATCGAAGATGTTATTTATACTTTTTATGCAGGCTATTATTGCATCAATTGCTATCATATTTGGTGCCACAAAGGGAGTTGATGTATGGTGATTACTGGCAAATGTATCTGCAAATGTATGTGACGTATATGGCTTTACAACTTGGATTTACTGGCAAATGTTATATCCTTGGCATTTTCATTGTCTGGATTTAGAAGTGTTGGTTTTGTACTTGCAGGGATTAGTTTCGATGAAGTTTTTTTGATATGGTTGGAAAGAAGTATGCTTTATACCTCTGGGAAGCGTTAGAAAAGGGTAAATCCACCATTCCATCGTGCAGTAAGCGCACATAATAAGCTGGAGTACTTGGAGAAAGAGCAGAGAGCCCTAGGGGCTTCTTCTGTAACATGGACTGTAGGTGCACAGATTTTAAAGCCACCAGCACACTAGGGTCTTGAAGTATATGCTACTGATTGTTCTGTACTCTGTTGTTCATCTGAGTGATGCCTGGAAGAAATGTTGAATATATTTACGAGACTCTTTGGTTCTTTATCTCTCCTTTTGATATGCTACCAGCCTACCAGTGTTTGCTATTCTGTTATAATTTCAATACTTGCATCCTTAACTCTGTTTTCGATGGCTTTACAACTTTGGGTCTTTTGTGTTTGGAAAGCCATGTATCTGCAAATTTATGTGTTGGACTTGGGTGTTGCATCAATTGCTATCATATTTGGTGCCACAAAGGGAGCTGATGTATGGTGGTTAATTTATAAATGTATTTGCAAATGTATGTGACGTATATGGCTTTACAACTTGGATTTACTGGCAAATGTATCTGTTTGATGTTTATGAGACGTATATGGCTTTACAACTTTGGGTCTTTTGTGTTTGGAAAGCGATGTATCTGCAAATTTATGTGTTGGACTTGGGTATTATGGTTTTCTAGACATGTGGATGAGTGGAGGTCATGGTATTTGTTGTATTACAAATTTATGTGCCTGGACTGAGTTGTATAAATAACTCCAAGTGCAGGGGAAGCTTATCCTGTACGATATAACACTTTTCTCCAAGCTCAGTGATAAAATACACATTTATGTGCCTGTATGCTAATGAAGCTCAATACAGCCAACACCCTGAGCGTTTTCCCTTTTGAAGAAGAATATTCACATCGCAACCTACTACGCCTCAAGAAACAATCTTCAACAAATGTAGCAGAGAAACATCAATTGCAACCACAGATTCAAAGGCACTAATGGAATATTCTCAACATAAACATGCTCTGCAAATAGCAACTCAGAATGGAAGAAAAGTTTTCATTTATAATAGAGTGTCAGCCAAGATCCACACAAAGATTGCTTCAAATTCGGGACACAATTGCTTCAAATTTACACAAAACAAGTATTAGGACATCACATAACAACTTACAAATCACATCACATACCTTTTACAATGGACAAGCCAACAAATACTGCGAACAGTAATATTGTAAACATTGAACCTAATGCAAAAATATAGATCGGGGAAATAACAATTTCCCTAAATTTTCCCTTGTCCTTATCTAGATTATGTTGCTCCGGAAATATGTAAAAGTTCAACAAACTGGTTAGGAAATAACCTCAGATTAATACACTTAAGGACATCCTACAAGTCCCTCAGGAATGAAGATCGATATACATCAAACAATTGCAAAAACTACTTTGGAAAAGATTACCTGATGTCGCTATGCTAGTCAACAAAGAGCTCTGAAACCACCCATGATGCGGTGACGGGGATGGATTTGGGGATGTCGAAAAGCGAGGGCTTTCAACAAAAACCTTCAAGATACACATCAAACATAGGTGGCGGTCGGTGATGGGGATGTCGATGACGTTAGTCGGTAGCAATGATTGGCCCGAGGAGGACGCGGCAGCGAACAAGAGGAGGTAATAAAGAGGAGGCGCAGTGATCGGCCCGAAGAAGTCGCGGTCGGCGGTGATCGGCGGTGACGGTCATGGATTTTGTTTTGGATAAAGTTAAGGTCATAGAACATCTGTTTACCAATCAGGCAATCACATTGGAAAAAAAAATTAAAAATAGCGAAGAAAAGACGGAAGAACTACCTCGAAAAGAGAAAAAGGCTACGGTGAAAGAAGTGGTGGCCAGAGAGGCGTCGACGTCGGCGTGGCTACAGCCCACAGTGGTAGCTCAAGGAGGAGGCGGCGCAGTGATCGGCCCGAGGATGACACGACAGCGAACAAGAGGAGGTAACAAAGAGGAGGCGCAGTGATCGGCCCGAAGAAGTCACGGTCGGACGTGATTCGTCGTGACTGGTGATGGATTTGGTTCTGAAATAAAGTTATAAGGTCATAGACTATCTAATTTACTAAATCAGGCAATCACATTGGAAAAAAAATTAAAAATAGCGAAGAAAAGACGGAAGACTACTCGAAAAGAGAAAAGGGAATACAGTGAAGAAGTGGTGCCAGAGAGGCGTCCGACGTCGGCGTGGCTGCAGCCGAACGTGGTACTCGAGGAGGAGGAGGCCGCAGTGGATCGCCCGAGGAGGACGCAGGCAACGAGGACAGAGGAGGTAACGAAGAGGAGGCGGCAGTGTATCGGCCCCGAAAGAAGTCCACGATCGCCGGCGTGAAATAGGCGGTGACGGGGATTTGATTTTGGGGAATGGGTGATGGGATTTGATTTGGGAATGGAAGAGAGAGAGGTCCAGCCGAGAGCTTTAACAGTGCTTCCGGTGACTTTTTTCAAAAAACCCCCCACTTTCAAATCCCAAGTACGGTCATGAGCGATTACCATTTGTCGTAGGATTTTTTCAAAAAAAACCTCCATTCGATGAAACGAGGCTGGGTGCCGTACTCCTTAGTTCGTATGAAATGTGCTATATACTACTATATATAAATATATAGTATATAATATATATATATAGTATATATCTGTAATATATTATACACATATATATAGGTTATGTACTCTATATATAATGTAGTTATTATATCTATATATATACATGACTAGATATTATGAATTATACTTATACAAATAGTAGTATATAATAGTATGTAATAGTATAAGTACATACACAGATATATATATGTATCTATATACTAGATACTATAAACTCATATATATATAATACTATATAGTATATATTAATATATATATATATAGTATAATAAATGAAAGTAATATATAATAAAAATATAATTAATATAAATATATATATATATAACATATAACATAACACAGTATTATATATAGAAAATATATAATCCACATAATATAATACTGAAAATAACAATATAAATACAAAATATAATATATAGTATACTATATATACTATACTATATATCTATAATATATATATACTACTATGTATATAGATATGGTATTATGATTACATATGATATATATATATACATATATATATAATATACTATACATACATATATATATATATATATATATACTATACTATATATATCTATATTAATGTACTAAATAGTATATATAGTATATACCTGATCATATATATATATATATACAATATATACTAGTTGTATATATATATATACATTGTATCATATATGATGTATCATTATATGTATTTATAGTCTATATTCTAAAATGTATAATACATAATTAATAGTGTAGATACAATAATATATACCTATATAATAGTATATATATATCGTGTGATATGACCATATATATATATCGGTACATATATCAACGGTATACCAGATACCAAAGTCTACTATACTATTATGATAATATATATATAAATAGGTATACTTAGGCATACTAGTAATATATATATATATATATATATTATGATATATATATAATATTAGAGATATATAAATATATATATACCTGTAGTATACTATGAAATAGTAGAGTAAAATAAAAGTAGAACTCTAATGATATAAAGGTACGCTAGAAGTCACCTAGCGGCAGGCTATACCCGGCCGGGCCTTACGTAGTACCTCGGATACTGTACCGCTAATATCGCTGTATAGTCGTATACCTCATGTACACCCGCGGCATCTATATCATATACTGTATAAGCTATATATACTGTCATAGTGATACCTAGCATATATACTAGCACTCAGCTACGCCTAACAGGCTATAACTAGCGCTCACGTAACATAGGTACATACCTATATAGTACTCTTACGGTATACTAACGGCGAGGCATCTCATACGCTATTATGACGGTACATATACTGTTACCTGATGACTTTAAATACCTCGTAGTACACGCGCTACCTATCTACGTACTACTACTCTGTATACTGGTATGTACTCACTCGCTACATATATAGGTAACTAAGAATTCTAGTATATATACTACTGAGTAAGTATATTACTACCTACTGTATATATGTATATGCTAATATATATACTGCTATCAATATAATACATCATATACCTACACTATATACTATCTATATACTACATATGATACTACATATACAGTAGTAGTGACTAACTATATTATTATATACGCTATAGCCATATATAAACTAACGCTATATATATATATAGCTATATATATATACACTACCTTATATACTATATATAATACCAAGAGGATAGTATATATATAGAATATTAGTTTAAAATACGTATTATTAGTACTATACTTAGATTAGTATAATACTTTAATAGATATATTATCACGCGTATAGGCTAGCTATGGTCGTGTGTGTTGTTGTGTGTGTGTGTGTAATATATGATATACATATATCATATCCTAGGCTAGTAATAACCTAGCTAGTATAGTATATACTATATTGTACTACGTACTATACTGATATGACTATTAGTATTATCTATCATATATAGTATAACAGATAGTATGAGTGTGTGGTTGGTGTATATATATATATATAGGTAATAATACATATAATTATATATATCATATCATTATAATAATATCACCGTATATAAATATACAAATAAGTAACTATACGGTATCATATACTGTACTATATTAATACGTTATATAGTGTATATATCCTATACTACTATATATATATTTATAATTGTATCATACCAGTATATTGATGAACAAAGTGCCATATAAGCGAGTGAGAATTAATGTTAAAATCCTTGTCATCGGAGGGCGATTTCCTCCTATGAACGGCCTCTAAATCCACATATTTCGAGCGACATTGTGGATGATCCGCTCCCGTTGAACTTGATCCTATATAGTGTTCTAAAACCCCACACACACCGAAAGTTTGGGGTGAACCCGTCGTCCGTTTGACGCCTTCATCCACGTCGATCAATTTTAACGGTTCTTGAATGAATAAAACTTTTTCACATGGCTTCGATGGAGGGCTCCAAACGAAAAAAAAAACGACGGATTCACCCCAAAACTTAGTGTCGTTGGGTTTTAGAATATGTGATCAAGTCAACCGGAGCCGGATCATCCATAATGTCGCTCAATCATGTGTTTTGAGGCGTCATTAGGAGGAAATCTCCTCCTATGACAAGGATACGCCATAATCTCTAATATATGACACAATAGTATACTACCCACATATATACTATATATAACTATATGTACTAAAATACATATAACTAAATATAGCTATATCACTACGCTAATACATACTCATATATATATTATCATAATCATAGCTATAATAAGCACATATATGACTTACTACTACTATACCATAATATATCACTATAAATTGTATATATAATATATAAGTAATAGATATTTAGTATACTATAAGTACGAATATAGTACACTATATTACGTTATACCCTATAACTACTTACTGACTAGGTATATTATACTGTTATACACTATATATAGCCTAACGATCATGTATTATTGTAGCATAGTATAATATTATGAATAGTAATATCTATATATGCTACGTATCTATCATATACATATGTATATAGATATACCATTATGTATAATGTAATGAGTATATATATAGATAAGTATATATATAACATATATATACACGTATCATTACATCTCTCATATATTCTATATTAGTAATAAATACTATATATACTACTATATACTATAATATACTATCGCGAATTATATTAGACTAGAATACTATAGCTATACTATCAGCATAACGCTATAGTATATAAACATATAGCATATAGATTATATATACATATATAGGTAAATTAGTAGTAGTAAATACATATAGAATACATATGGGATACTATATATACTATACTGGATAATAGTATTATATAAATATAGCTGTACATATATACACCATATATAATCTATGATATACTACTCAGTATACTACACGTAGCTACGCCTACGCATAGCCTATCGCATAACATTACTGTGATAATATAACATCATACAGCTAGTACGATATATTAATACTATGAACTGATACCCATCACGTATCACTACACCTAAACGTACCTGGCAGTAACCATGATACTACGTACTACCCCGAGATATATATACGCCTAGTGTCACAGGGACCTAGTACTGGTAGGCATAGTGATACAGCCATTATATATCACAGACGATTATAAAGCATTTACGTAACGCCTGTAACGTACATAAAGTACTACTCGTACCATAACATCAGTATTAATCATACCTACAATATATCA
>NC_033798.1:48957672-48960814 GCF_001876935.1 Asparagus officinalis
AATAAATCCGGAGGGTTATATAAGTACAAACCTCTCATCAAAATAAAACAAATAATCATGAAAACAAAATTTTTTACCAATTATAAATTGTTTTCATATAAAAGGATTTCAAAGTATAATTTTCAAAACCAAGATAAAGAAGGATAAAAACATTAAAATTCTTAGTTTGAAAATCAAATTTATTTTGGTACCCAAGAACTCTTGGTACCAAAAGATTTAGGGACATAACCCCTATCATTTAAGCTCAAAGCCCTAGGGTTATGAACCCTCTTAGGTACATATGGTGCACTAATATGGTCAAAACAATATTCATTCAAATGACCCTTCCGATTGCAATTTGTGCAATGAAAGAGATCCATTTGTTTTTGTGGACCATTAGTTCGTGCACGGGAATCATTTGCAAATTAAGATTTTCTTTTAAATTTATTTTGCAAATGAGAAACAATCTTAAACAATGGTCTGTTTGGAACATATTGTAATTTAGAAGCTTTTTGTATATCAAAACAAAATTTAGCAAGATGTCCAAACCTACCACAAACATCACATTTAAAAACATGTGGTCTATTGGAAGCATTTGTCAAATGAGATTTTCTTTTCAAATCAAAGCAATATTTGGCCAAATGACTAAAACGACCACAATGATCACACTTGAACACACTATCATGCTTAAGATGAACTTTGTGAGAATGAGCATGTGAATGTGTAAGTGTAAAAGATGAAGAAGCTACATAAGATGCACAAGGAGCATTAGAATTCTTATGTTTGTGTGCATCATAGCAAAATTTAGATAAATGACCCTTTCGGCCACAAATAGAGCATTTGTAAATTTTGCTATATATGTGTGCATGATGAGTAGATGATGACTTAGACTTGGCACACATATCCATAAGCCTCTTATGATTATTAATGTATGTTTTCAAAGTTGAATCTAAAGATGAAATACTTTTATTCCTAAGATTCAAATCTTTATTTTTAGGCACATATGCACTTTTAGAAGTAGAACATAAATAGTTATTTATAAAAGAAGTTGTATCATTCTTTATGTTCTCTACTTCTAACATGGCATCAATCTTAGCATGAGATAGGCTAGCAATAGATGAGATCAAATTTTTATTTTCCAAATTTAATAAGTCATTGCTTTCTTTAAGCATAGTATTTTCATTTTCAATGACATCAAATTTGGACACTAGCTTCTCATGATCGGATTTTAAATTATCATGCTTGCATTGTAAATCAACAAAATCTTTATGCAATTTGTTAAAGGCATGCAACAATTTTTCACTAGCACAAGCAAGTTCATCATTAGGTAAATCATTAATGGTTTTGAACTCGCAAACCTCACTAGGGCTATCGCCTAGTGGCCGTGTGCATGAAGCTCCTTTAGAACTTGAAGTGGGATCCTCCAAAGCTTGTCGGATCGCCTCCTAGTCTCCTTGATGTGCTTCTATAAATTTCCAAAGTTTCTAAGCACTATCAAAATGAACAAACTTGTTAGACATAGATGAATTAAAAGCATTTAGCAAATATTCTAACAAAATATTGTTCATTGTAAACATACGATGATCATTCTTATTCCACTTGGATTTCTCCAAAATGGGCACAATATAAGCATCATCTATAATTTCCCATAAATCAAAGTGTTTAGATTGAACAAAAAGTTTAAATTTAACACACCATTGGGCATAGGGGAAATTATCTAATCTAGGAGCAATATTAATGGCATAACCTAAACCATGCATATCCATAATATAAAAGGCAAGCAAGATACAAATAAAGCTCAAAATTAGATTAGCACAATAAGCTAACTTGGATCTTTAACTCAAGGCGATTAGACCTTAAATCAAATAGCACCAAGCTCTGATACCAAATGTTAGACCCTAGAGGGGAGGGGGGTGATTAGGGTCTTATGCTAATTTAATCCGATTATATACAAATTAAAATTAATTAATGAGTTACCCTAGCAAGTACGAATACAACAATGTATATGAGCTAGGATAAGCAATATGAACAATGTGATATATCATATATGATAGAGATATATGCAAGGATATATAAATAATACAAGGGTAAATAATCTAAACAAGATAGTGGATGAAATAAATGAGTAATGCACAATTGGCGATATAAGATAAATGCAAAAACAAATACGACAAAGACAAACTCAAACAAGCAATATGATCACGGAGTTCGGACCTTCCGTCCTACGTCTCCGCTCCCCACTCCCGGGGAGAAATCCACTATCAACCGGGTTTTCTACGTTCACCCGAATAACGTTTACACCTCACACTCGGTTTTCTAGCTAACCGAAAACTTTACAATCAACACACTATTGTAATCCCACTCTACACCCACTAAGTGTTGGACCTAGCCGTGTCTCCCTCAAGTGCTCGGTTACAACCTCTCCCTAGGCACGTCAACCGACGCCACTCCTCTTGGGATGATCCCCGACTCTCACCACACACTCCTCACTCGGTGTACAAGTGTATTACAAAGTGAAATCTCACAATAAGCACAATATAACAAATGATTGTTCTCAACTATGAATGAGAACACAATGAAAGCACAACTCAAAGTCACAATCTCTCACCACCCAACTGTACTATGTATGTAAATACTAAAAGCTCAATGTGGGTGTGTGTAACAATGAGTAAAATGAAATCTAACTCAAATAGCAAACTAGCAATAATCAGAATATGAAAATCAATAATGAAATTGCTAGATAAAAGAGTTAGAAAACTTCTCTAAGAACACAAAGAAGAGGGTGAAGGGGATTGAGAATGAATCCCTCAATCTGCAGTGAAAACTTCCTCCTTTGTAAACAGAAACCCAAACTTAAACAAACAGTAAAACCCTAAACCCTTGCTTAAACACTTTGTTTAAAAACTTCTTGGCTTTTTTTTGAAAGAGAGCAGCAATAGGGTATTTATACCCACTCTAAATCTCAGTCAAAACCCTTAACAAAAGACAAAAACAGCCCCAGCAAATAGCTCAGGAAATAGCCGTTGGAAAAGCAACTAATCTATTGTCGGTCGATCGGAAATTCTGTCGGTCGACCGACGGAGAGCAAAAACACGAAGACTAGCTCTGGACAATCGTCGGTCGACCGGTGCGGTCGACCGATGGAGCTTTCGGTCGACCGGAC
>NC_033798.1:48961814-48964425 GCF_001876935.1 Asparagus officinalis
TTTGGGTACCCACACCAACTTGTTTGTAGGCGGCCGTTTGACCGTCGTTTCTTTCTGCATCTCCTCTGCCTTCTTCAAGAGAGCTCGAGCCTGTGCAAGCAGTGCACGGCGCTTCTTGATTCGCTCCTCGAGGGTTGAGCGATTTCTAGTGACACGAACCCATTTGTTCGTTTCTGTTTTGGAGGAGGAGTTGGTTACATACCATTGTTGCTCTTGGCGTTGCCTTGATTTGAGGTCTTAGTTGTAGCGGACCCCATCCATAGGCTCTAAAGCCTTGGCCATTTGACGAGCAAGGTGTTGATGCCGCCTTTGGAGCGCCCTCTTTGATAGAGTTGGAGTAGTATCAGTAGCCATCTTCTTGGGGGAGGAGTAGCCCAGATCTGCGATCTCGACCACGTTGGGCGACGCGGAGACGCCACGTGGTGCAAGTGCAGCGATGGCTAAAGAATCTTGGGTCTTTGAGCCGAAGTTCTGGCGAACGACTCTGGAGGAGGATGCCTTCTTGCGCCTACTTGGAGAGGCGGATCTGGAGGAGGAGGAAGAGAGGTACTCTTCGAATTTCTGCTGGTCAAACTCGTACTCGACCTCTTCGTTCACCCGGATCTTGAATGCCGGTTGCGTCACGACGGCGTCGGTAGCGATGCCGTTGGCTCCCACTGTGGTCGCCAGCTTGTTTTCGGTGAAAGTCGCTGTTTTCATTGCTTTTGAATCTGTTACAACTTTAAACGTTACAACAAGAATCGATAAAAGGTCGGTCTTTTTATAAGACCTCCTTGTGCAACAAAACAAAGATTACAACTTTTCGAAAATAAACACGAGATCCCGTTTTGGTGCGGTCTCGCTTGCGTGGGTCTTTGGCCTGTGACGGGGATGTTGATATCCGTGGACCACCGGGGCAATCAGATCCGGTCCGGATAAATCGGACAGAGTTTCGTCGACACTGTTCACAAAAAGGACAACGCCCTTCATGCTTCGACCACTCTACAGATAATCCAATTGCCAGAGCGGGTCAAACTCTTCGTCGCGCATCCAACGCACCCGGAATCACTCAAATCCGAGTTCGGACGAAGAATCTACGGGGAGACAACAAAATACACCTAAACGGAGTCCCGGCAAGTCGAAATACCCCGGGGGTGTCTAGGAAAAGCCTAGACCCCCCAGGGGTGTCTCGGCCAAGCCGAGACACCCTAGGGTGTCTCGGCCATGGCCGAGACACCCCTGGGGTGTCTAGGCTTTTCCTAGACACCCCCGGGGTGTTTCGCCACGCCGGGACTCCGTTTAGGTGTATTAGTTGTTTCCCCTGTATATTCTTCGTCCGGATTCGGATTTGAGTGATTCCGGGTGCGTTGGATGCGCGACGAAGAGTTTGACCTGCTCTGGTGATTGGATTATCTGTAGAGTGGTCGAGGCGCGAGGGGTGTTGTCCTTTTTGTGAACAGTGCCGGGTTTCCCGATGGGTCCGGGTCTTCGTGGTTCCGAAGTCCTATCCGCTCATGTAGCTCGTCGATTCACTTCAGTCGTTCGTCGACGTCGATTAGGCTCATGTGGATCGGATGGTGATGTTCATCGTCGCTCGTTAACACTGAACCGTTTGTGGAGACCTATAGGCAATTTTCGATGCCTACAAAGCCAAGTCCCGTTCCCCTTGCCCCCGCACCTCCTGTGGAGTCAGGTATGAACACGAATCTTTCAACACCCAGAGTCCCTTTGAAAGGTCGCCTCGGTCCCTTACCGGAGAATCGAGGTAAAGTACCTATCAGAGAGCGATTGGGTCCGTTGAAAGGTCCCCAAATGATAAACCCAACTGGGGGTTGTTCTAACTCCCCCCAGGAAAATATCAAAGGGAAAACCCCTATGGCCGACCGCATCGGGTTGCGTGTCGAAATTCAAGAGCCCGTTAAGTTTTTACTCTCCCAAAAGCGTAGACTGGAACGAGAGACTCTTGAGAACGCTAATAAAGCGTCATATTCGTCTGATGATGATAATATTATACTTGGAAAATCATGCCAACACTCTATAGGTTGCTCTAGTTATCAAACTGATGAGTTGTACTATAGAGCTGGGGGTGCGAATAAGTCTTGGAAGCGAAACGCATGAGACACGGAGCATCACTGTCCGTGTGCCAACATCATCAAGGCGGTGCTATCAGAATGCTGTTGCTCCAAAGCCCCAAGGAGAGTTTCGGTGTTCAAGAGAATTTCCACCGGAGCGTCTGAGACTAAGCCTAGGCATTTCCATCGAAGAAGAAGGATAGTCAAAGACGGAGAATTCCCGAAGGTCACTATCAACATGGCCAGCAAAGGAGCATCGACAGGGGACAATCCCGAGTCGATCCCGCTAGTGCCCTGGTATTTAACCCATCTGCAGTCCGGAACCATTACACGAGGGACCTATGGTAGGGTTCGGACGAGATTACCATCAGAAGACGAAGGATCAGATGCCGGCTCCGCAATTGCATCGGACAACACGGTATCTAGCGAGGGACAACCCCGCGTGGTACTCATGATCAGCGCCTAACAAGTAAACAAGATGCTTGAAGATGCCCTTGTAGGCATCAAAAATTGCCTATAGTTCTCCACAACCGGTTCAGTGTTAACGAGCGACGATGAAC
>NC_033798.1:48965425-48967977 GCF_001876935.1 Asparagus officinalis
CATGATCTTTCCTGTCCCCCACGACCACCTGATGCTGCCGCTCTCCTCTCTCTCTCAAGCTCTCTCTCCTCTATCTTGTTAGGTCTCGTGTTTTGATGATAATTTACAAACCTCATTATTGGTACTAATTGCTTGTCAAGTGATCCTATGCATGATGTGTTTATCAAGCAATATAGTGTCATAAAAGGGGATGGATGAACTTGCATGTTAACGATGATATTCATGGAGGTGGAGGCAAGTTGATGAAGAAGCCTTAAATGTTCAAAGATCGACTCAAGCAAATATCTACTTAAGAAGAGCATTCAAGTATATATTCAAAAAGAGCTTCATCAACAACAAAACTTAGCAAATATCGATATTCCAGCATTATATACATTTGTAAGTGATATTTGCATTTTTATTTCTCTCTAGATCATATTGTCAGTAAGAAATAAAGTTGATAACTTTTGAAGCATTAGGGGATTATACACACACACATACTTCAAAATTCGTTCATATCAAAATCTTTAAAAATCAGTTTTAAACAAAAGTTTGTTCGAAGAAAATGCTTTCAATCCTTAGTACTTTATAAATTCAAGTATTTTCTGAAGCATCAAAACTTCTTTTAAGTTGTTTCAACTATTTTAAATAAAAATCAATTTTTCAGTCTATCGGTCTACCGACCGTAATCATTGGTCGACCGACTATATTTCATTTTATAGTATCTACAAATTGTTTCCATGTGGTCGACCGACCAAAACTATCAGTCGACTGGTCCTTTAGTAGTCGACCGATAGTGATTATCAACCGCACTGTATATTTTTAGTCGTTCTGGTCGGTCGACTGGTTCATTGATCAGTCGACCGGTTTGTAGATTTCCACGTAACTGCTAGTTTTATCTGAATCTAGTTTTTAAGGGATTTGTTTTGATTTTAGATAATGTTTTTTGGGCAGATTTGATCTGATTTGGTGCCCATACCTTCTGATGTGGTTGAAAGGCTATAAATAGTCCTCAAAGGCCCATTTGATTTCAAGAAGAAGAACAACAAGGCAACTTGTGATTCAAAAATTTAAAGCAAAATTTCTCAAGCCTTTTTTCTTCCAAGTCTTTCACTTTCATATACTCACAATCCCAGTGCTTCAATAGTCAATCTCTTCATCCTTGTTATAGGATTATTGTAAGAGAGATTATTATCTTCATCTTGTATTGTGTGGCTTTGTGTGGAGAGTTAGATCTCGAGGAGATCATTGTGTAAGAAGTTCCATCTTCCAAACAGGGTTGTGGAGTAGATTACCATCGGGAGAGGTAGTTGGAGATGTATGTCTAGAGTGGCCGAACCTCGTGAATATATCACCGTCTTCATTGGCTAACTATCTCTTACCCTGTGTCTTTTATTTTTTTTGCTTATTGTCATATTTTGTGTCTTTGATTGAATTGTATTTTCATTAGTTACACATTTTGTTTGATTACCCTATTCACCCCCCTCTATAGTACTTTTAATTGGTATCAGAGCTTGGTTTCTATTTAATTGTGGTTTAATCATCTTAGAGTAAAGATCCCATATGGAATCAAACAAGAATGTGCATGCTCTTGAAGGTCAATCCATATCTAGGCCCCCTTTATTTAATGACAATAATTTTGCATATTGAAAATCTAGGATGCACATTTATTTGAGATGTATTGATATTGACATCCTAGATATTGTTGAAAAAGAATATGTTGAAAATTATAGTCGTAACATGACCAAAAATGAAAAGCATTTAGCTACTCTAAATGTTAAAGCTGTGAATACTTTGATTTGTGGACTTACTCCAAATGAATTTAATAGAGTCTCCACTTGCGCAACCGCACATGAGATTTGGAAAAAACTTTGTGTGACTCATGAGGAAACTCCTCAAGTAAAGGAATCTAAAATTAGCAATCTTATGCATGAATATGAAGTATTTAAAATGCTTCCAAATAAATCTATTGACACTATATTTAGTCGTTTTACTAACATTGTGAATTAAGTACATGGTATTGAAAAGGTGCTTGAGAACCAAGTGAAGAACTACAAGATCTTACGTTCTCTTACACACTCATGGGAGCCTAAAGCAACGGCGATAGAGGAGGTAAATGATCTCACAAAGCTCTCCCTTGATGTCCTTATTAGCAAGCTTAAAGTTTATGAGAAGAAGATCAAGGAGAAAGAAGATGAAATCCCACGAGGAAATAAAGATCCTTCTCCAAAGATGAAATTAATTGCGCTCAAAGGAGCAATAAAGAATGATTCTTCTTCCTTCGATAGTGAAATTGATATCTCAAAAGAAGTGGTACATCTCTCTAAGAGAATATCAAGATTGGTAAGGAAAAATAAAAACTTTAAAACCATTCTAATAAGTCTTAATCTCATGTAGGAAAATGTTTTGAATGCGGTGAACTGGGACATATGGCAAGAGATTGCCCCAAGGTAAAAGAAAATTACACGAAGTAGAAAAAGAAGAAGGCTATTGTGACGCCCCTATTGTTTGCGGAAAAAGTCGCTGTATTCATTGCTGCATTCATTACAACTTTAATCGTTACAATGAAATAA
>NC_033798.1:48968977-48971510 GCF_001876935.1 Asparagus officinalis
CCCATATTCATTGGTGTACGGATGTGAAGCCGTTCTCCCTTTGGAAATCCAAATTCCGTCTCTTCGGATTGCGCTCACGACTCAAATGACGACCGAAGAACAACATCAGAAACGCCTCGAAGAACTCGAGAGGCTCGATGAAAAGCGCCGGGAAGCTCAACAACATATTGAGTTTTACCAAGCTAGAATTTCTCGAGCCTTCGACAAAAAGGTTCGACAAAGGAGTTTCAAAGAAGGGGATTTGGTTCTAGCTGAAAGGCGGCCTATGATCCTTAACTCCAAGAAGAAGGGTAAATTTGAACCCAAATGGGAGGGACCATTCGTAGTGGAGACAGTCTACTCGAGTGGCGCATATCGCCTTGTCACCAAGGACGGTGACCGGCTTATGATGCCGATAAACGGCAAGTTCCTGAAAAAATACTATCCTTAGTATCTTCAGGATAACCAATGTATTGGGAAGTTCCCGGAAGAATACCACATGGGTATTCTTAGGGATAACCCAGTCATTGTAGAATTGATGAATAAGAAATCTACGTTCGAACTCTGAATGTCAGAATGTTTCTTCTTATTCTATCAAAATTCTCTAAATCTTATGAGTTATTTTTGTGAGATGAGATCCGATCCTCTGATAGGTTAATCTTTCCTCACCAAACCATCCGCTGATCAAATTAAACGACAGTGGATCCACCAACATTTCCATCTGCGCCCATCGTTGGCATTTCTCAGACTCAACATGTTAGGTCCTAATCACCTAGCATTAAAGTCTCCCTTTGAGTGATAATACGAGTTGGCACTTTCTTTGCTACCTGTATTCCACTTTCTTTGCTTTCTGGTCAAACCTATAAAAGTTAGGGCCAAAGCCAAATTCCTCTCTCGATTCCTTCCATGAACGAGAGATCCACTTTCAATTGGAACAGTCAAACCTATAAAAGTTAGGATTGTTCCCGGTCTCGCTTAGTCAAGCCTACAAATAGGTAAGACTAAGGCCGAGTCATTCCTTTTCGATAAACGAAAATCCACCTTTGTCCCCTTTTCCACCAAACCTATAAAAGTTAGGGTTGAAATTGGGCTTTCTCCTCAATGAATGAGGGATTCTTTGGGTTCAAATGACCAATCCTATAAAAGTTAGGGTCGTTCGAACCTTTCCGATTCTCAGAGTGGAGATCCCACTCTTAGTCTCATCCTTCCGGATTCTGGGGGTGGAGATCCCACCTCGAGTTTCCTTTCCAGCTGTAGATAGAATATAAAATTCTTCCTCTTCAGCACTGGGAGATAGAATATAAAATTCTTCCTCTCCCATTTCTCAGTCTGTCTTTGCCCTTAGAAAAGACACAATTCTCAACTTCCAATCCGGACACTTGGTGCACGGGGAATTTTATCTCGACTCCTAAATAGAGATAAGTCTACGCCTAACATGCGTTGCCGGTTTAGTCTTTTACCGATTGAAGAAGACACCAGAATTCCAGTCTGGGGAATTTCATCCCGAAGCCTAAGAAGGGATGAGCCAACGCCTAACACGCGTAGCCGGTTTAGTCTTTCGCCGATTGAAGAAGACACCAGAATCCAGTCTGGGGAATTTTATCCCGAAGCCTAAGTAGGGATAAGTCAACGCCTAACACGCGTTGCCGGTTTAGTCTTTTACCGATTGAAGAAGACACCAGAACCCGAGTCTGGGGATTTTTATCCTGAATCCTAAGTAAGGATAAGTCAGCGCCTAACACGTGTTGCCGGGTAGTCTATTCCCGTGAGAAAGACGAAGTCTACGTATTCAATATCGTAGCACTAAAAGGGTTAACTCTTTTAGTTTAACGTCACATGTGGAACGGATTTAGACAATCCGCATGCTAGCCCGATTCAAACGGTGATCGGTAAAAGCACATCAAACCCGTTGAAGGCTGGGGGTTTGCAAAAAAATTCCAAAGTCTATGTCTAACACACATAGCCGGTTTAATCTTTCGCCGATTGAAAAAGACACCAGGGTCTAAACCTGGGGAATTTTATCCCGAAGCCTAAGAAGGGATAAGTCATCGCCTAATACGCGGTGCAGGGTGCCTTTTCCCTATAAGAAATGGTTAAGTCTATGTATTCAAAATCATAGCATCAAGTCTAAGAAAAGCGATTTTCTTAGCACAACGTTACATGTGAGACGGGTTTAATAATTCACATGCTAGTCCGATTTCAAACGGTAATCGGTAAAGACATTTCAAACCCGTTGATGGCTGGGGGTTTGCCAAAAATCCCATAAACCTTGTCATTCAGAATAAATACAGAAAGATCACAAAAGAAGCAAATGCGGGGTTTCTATTAATGGACCGAGTCAAATGCATACAATAAAAAGCTCATTAGCCCGAAGGCAGTTGGCGGTTGAGAATATGAGACTTTAAACTAAAAAGTCTATCTACATAACTCCGCTCGAGTCCTGCCTGCAGATCAGCTCGAGCAGATTCCTCAGAACTGCTTAAAGTCTCCGCGGCTTCGCTCTTCAGCTTCATCAGTCTTTCCTGGGTGGATCCTAGCTTCTCGAGTGCCTGTT
>NC_033798.1:48972510-48974811 GCF_001876935.1 Asparagus officinalis
TAAAGAATAGCATCCAAACATTGGTTGAAGCCGGCGTCATAACGCTAGGGTAAGCCAATTAAGAACGGCGGTACTCCGATAAGTATAAGAGTATAAACTGCTTCTCAATACTCCGGTAAGTATAAGAGTATAAACTGCTTCTCAACACTCCGATAAGTATAAGAGTATAAACTTCTTCTTAACCCTCCGACCGATATAAGAGGTTAAACTGCTCCCTGATACTCCAATTGGTATATGAGTCTAAACTATTTCCTATCGTTGACGGGAAGTTCCTGAAGAATTTTTGTATGTAATATTCTTAAGGATAACCCGATCATGTAACCGAATGCAATGATAAATCCAGCTTCGCGAAGAAGCTAGGGGTGGATGATTCATGTAACGGGAAGTTCCCGGAAGAATACTATATGAGATAACCCATTACAAATAAAGTGATAAACACTAAACCCACTGTGATTTGTATTCCCACTCTCACAGTCTACCTGGTCAAACCTTCCTATAGTTAGGGCCAAAACCAAAGTCCCCTCTCGATTCCTTCCATGAACGAGAGGTCCACTTTCAAATTGAACGATCAAGCCTATAAAAGGTAAGATGATTGTTCCCAATCTCCCACTTTCACTGCTTCCTTGGTCAAACCTATAAAAGTTAGGGCCACAACCAGATTCTCCTCTCGATTCCTTTCATGAACGAGAGGTCCACTTTCAATTGAGCAATCAAACCTATAAAAGTTAGGATTGTCTCCAACTTTACTTAGTCAAACCTGCAGATAGTTAGGACTAAGATTGAGTTATCCTTTTCGATAAACGAAAGACTTCCATCTTTTCCTTTTTCCACCAAACCTATAAAAGTTAGGGTCGAAATTGGGTTTTCTCCTCAATAAATGAGGGACTCTTTTTGGATCGAATGACCAATCCTATAAAAGTTAGGGTCGTTTGAATCTTTCCGATTCTCGGAGTGGAGATCCCACTCTTAGTTTCATCATTTCGGATTCTGGGGGTGGAGATCTCACCTTGAGTTTCCTTTCCAACTGGAGATAGAATATAAAATTCTTCCTCTTCAGTGCCGGGAGATAGAATATAAAATTCTTCCTCTTCCATTTTCCAGTCCATCTTTGCCCTGAGAAAAGACACAATTCCCAACTTCCAATCCGTGCACTTTGTGCACGGGGAATTTTATCTCAACTCCTAAATAGAGATAAACCTACGCCTAACACGCGTTGCCGGTTTAGTCTTTCACCGATTGAAAAAGACACCAGAATCCAGTCTAGGAAGTTTATCCCGAATCCTAAGCAGGGATAAGTCTGCGCCTAACACGCGCTGCCGGTTTAGTCTTTCTCCGTAGAAGAAGACACCAGAGTTCGATTCTGGGGTATTCTATCCTGAAACCTAAGCAAGGATAAGTCTGCGCTTAACCCGCGCTGCCGGTTAGTTCTTAACCGTCAAAAAAAACACCCGTTCACATATTCAATATTGTGACAGGTTGTTATTAATAACACCAGAATCCATGCCTTATACGCATGGGGAATTTCATCCCGAATCCTAAGAAAGGATATGCCGACGCCTAACACGTGTCGCCGGTTTAGTCTTTCTCCGAAGAAAAAGACACCAGAGTTCGATTCTGGGGAATTTTATCCCGAAGCCTAAATAGGGATAAGTCAACACCTAACACGTGTCGCCGGGTAGCCTATTCCCGTAACAATGGCGAAGTCTATGTATTCGACATCATAGCACGAAGTCTAAGAGAATTCATTCTCTTAGCACAACGTTACATGCGAACGGAGTTAGACAATCCGCATGCTAGCCCGACTCAAACGGTAGTCGGTAAAGGCTAATCAAACCCGTTGAAGGCTGGGGGTTAGCCAAAAATCCTAAAGTCAACACCTAACACGTGTCGCCGGGTAGCCTATTCCCGTAACAATGGCGAAGTCTATGTATTCGACATCATAGCACGAAGTCTAAGGGAGTTCATTCCCTTAGCACAACGTTACATGCGGAACGGATTCCGATAATCCGCATGCTAGCCCGACTCAAAGTAGTCGGTAAAGGCTAATCAAATCCGTTAAAGGCTGAGGGTTTGCCAAAAATCCTAAAAGTATTATGGTCAATCATTTCAAACGGAATGAGGAATCATAATAAAGATAAAGATAAAAGAAACCAGTTCCACTAAAAGGATCAAAAGTCGAGACATTCAGCAAATGAAATCATACATCAAAAACATGGCCAAAAATCTGTTGAATAAGCTTAGAAAGCTTCTCATCATAAGCTTGCCTCAGCTCAGCTCTGATGGACTCCTCGTTGGTAGCTA
>NC_033798.1:48975811-48978080 GCF_001876935.1 Asparagus officinalis
TCTGAAGTACGAACGCGAGGTTCGTCTGAAGAACGAACGCGAGGTTCGTTAAAAATTGAGCTTGACGCTTGACGCTCACCTGAGTTGAACGCGAGGTTCGTCTGAAGTACGAACCTGAGTTGAACGCGAGGTTCACCTTGGGAACGAACGCGAGATTCGTTGAAATTGAGCTTGACGCTCACCTGAGTTGAACGCGAGGTTCACCTTAGAACGAACGCGAGGTTCGTTAAAATTGAGCTTGACGCTCACCTGAGTTGAACGCGAGGTTCACCTTAGAACGAACGCGAGGTTCGTTGAGCGCGAAGCTCGGTTAAAATTGAACGAACGCGAGGTTCGTTTGAGGTAACCACCTCCTTAATTTTCGCCATGAACCCTTAGGGTTTCAAATTAAACCCGCCGCCGTCAAACCCAAAAAATCTTTGATTTTTATTTTCAAAACAGATCCAGAATTGGAAAAAAATTGAAGGAAAAATCAAAGAAAAATCCAAAAAAATTCCCAAAAGTTACTGTTCACCGGTGTTTTTTCAGTTACTGTTCATCCAAAAAATACTTTACTGTTCATCCGAAAAAAAAATTTCGTTGCTGTTCACCGAACATTACTGTTCATCCGAGAACATTACTGTTCATCCGAACCCAAAAATTGAATCTTTAACCAGAGATTTAAGATCAAAAACCCAATAAAACTTAAATCCCTAAGAATTAATCAAGGTGTCTCTGATACCACTTGATAGATCTACATCATAAAACTTAAGATCTAAAACCATATAGCCATGATTAATTCAAAGAGATTAACAAAATCATAAGAGAGCGGAAGCTTATACCTGAATCCATAGATTGATCTTGATTTTGGGTTTTGGATCTTCTAACCTTAGGGTTCTCTCTAAAACCGAATTTCTCTCTTAGATGGGGGTGAAGAGAATTAGAGAATATAACCCTAGGTTAGGGACCATAACCCCTTATTTATAGATGTTGTACTTTTGTAATTTAGCCCCTCAATAAATTACAATTACAACCTGGTATCTGCACATATAACCCCATGACTTATTTAAATACCAAATTAACCCAACTTAATTGATCACTTTAATGGGTTATCCTGAAAGATAGCAATACACATTGATTAATCATATGTGCCCACAAATAGATTTATTAGATTAAATCCAACAGATAGATATAGTTATTTGTAGATTTTACAGAACTTAATAACAAATTAACTCACAGGAATACAAGAGATTTCAGTTTTCCCAGCGATGGTGGGATAGTCCTAGAGATATTGTTATTGTACAAGTCCAAGCTTATCAGGCTCTTTAAGTTACCAAGCTCCGCCAGGATGGTGCCTCGAAGGTTATATTTGTACAATTCCCTATACAATCAATTAAAAAGAAATGAAACTTTAAAAAAAAAATCAGATTATATCCAAATGTTTTTTCTTTGTTGAATATGTTACCCTACAGTGGGACCTCATATAAATATGCTACACTCACGACCCTTAATAAATCCCGTAACTGAAAACAGTCATTTCTGGAGCTTCATACGACTTATATAGTAAAAACACCAGCCAGCTACCTAAGATGAATATTCTACAGATAAGGGAACATTGACAAGTGACAACCATAACCAAAGTGCTTGCATGTGATGTAGTTAGAAAGATCCATAAGCATAGCAATAAGTCACTTACAGATATTGCAAGTGTTCAAGTTTTCCAAGTTCAGGTACGAGATGACCGGACAAATTTGAATTACCAAGGTCCCTGCAGAAAGCTACATCAAATGATTAACAAATGCCTCACAAACTCGTAAGTCCTAAACATGACATAACATCTAGTGTACAGAGGATGAAGATATTCTTCTCTAACTGAAACAAAACAAAATAAAAAATAAAGAAATAAAATAGATGGAAGAAAATATGTAAACTAGAAGATTGAACCAAGAGTAACAGAGGATCATAGGTTCTAACAAAACAAATACAAGAAATCATAATTTAATAGGTGACAAGCTGTCTAATCTAGAACTCATTTACTTACCATGTGGTGGGCGTACATAAGTTGCATTGTAGGTAAAAATAAAAATGTATAAATTTCAACAAATCCATCATGTAACTTTACATTTATACTTCTTGCTGCTTTTTAGCATATATAATTCAGTAAGATACATTAACAAATCTTTATTTGATTTTGATCTGATTAAGTGCCTAGTAACCTTATTACTGTTAGATCTACATCATAAAACTTGAGATCTAAAACCATATAGCCATGATTAATTCAAAGAGATTA
>NC_033798.1:48979080-48979746 GCF_001876935.1 Asparagus officinalis
GGGTCCTGCACTATCTAGCGAATTTTCTTCTTATCATCATTTGGACCAGGAGGAGGATAAGGATGAGTCATTGGCTAGAGATGCAGAATCTTCTCCTATTATGGACCCTAATCACCCCCCCTCCTCTAGCGTCTAATAGTTGTTGCCTGTGTTTGCTCAGGAAGAGAAGTAGTTATTGCCTGCTGGTCGGGAGGCAAAGTCGTATCAGCAGCCTCACGAGTTGGGGAGCCTACACAAAAAGGCAGTTAGTACACAAGAAGGAAAATATCAGAAAGACCACAGTGGGTAATATTTACCAATAGGGGAAGGAGGAACATAGGCCGACGCCTTGTCAGAAGAGATCGGTGGTGGAGTAGCCCAATCAACGAGATTATCGCCACTATCACTTTCCTCCCCATCAGCACTGTGGTCGTGAGAAGAGGTCTCATAATCCACTTTTTCTTCATCATCTGTAGCCGAAGGTCCGGGAGAACTCACGATTGCATCTGCTTTAGTCATTATGCCTATTGTCGAGCTAGGAATAGCAGCCCCCATAGGTGACAATAATGCAGAAGCAGTAGGGGACTGGTTTTTACTAGGCTTTTCAAACTCGGCCACTATAGACTTGTCAGCGGGAGACCTAACCCCTTCAGATCGAGACGATGTGGGCCTCACCCCTGTAGTTGG
>NC_033798.1:48980389-48981328 GCF_001876935.1 Asparagus officinalis
CAAGGGTACTCGAGGATTAGGAGTTATCAAACTTTTCTTCTCTCCAGAGCCTGTCTCTTTCACTTGAATGAATTCAAGGCATAACTCCCTTAAACCATGCTACAAATAGCACGTCATAGCCGAAAGTAAATTCACGGGCCTCCCATGGGCTAAGAGAATAGCTGGGTAGACTACTTCTACTACAATAGCATCTATCGGTCTTGTAGGGACCACACACCATTTCAACCACAACATGAGGAAACTTGCTAGCAAGGCCATGTCAGAAATAGGAGTGGCCGCTTGATGGTGGAAGCTTTCGAATTCAGTCTGAGCAGGGAAATCATCTTCTAATCCCTCGTTGATGTAATGAACAGTTGCATCATTGATCAAAGCTTGGATAGTCATAGGAGTGCTCACACTCCGATGAGACCCGACAACAACTATGTGAGATAGATTTTGAAAGAGATATTCAGCCTAGGACAGCTGCTTTATGCCACGTCCTCGTATCCCCGTCAGTTGAGTGCAGATTTGAAAATGATACATCACTTCCCATAGGGTTTCATATACCTCAGAGCTTGTCTCCTTCAAAATCCTAAGCTCACTCGACCCTGGGATGAACTCTTCGTAGGGTAAGTCTCCAAAAGGAAGGCCAGAAACATCATACATTTCGTAGAGGGCAAACCCTAATTCCCATACCAGAGTAAAGAATGTACACGTCTCTGGGTTGTACCTCTCCAGAATAGCAAAAAATTTATAGTGGTTGTAATCAATACCACATCTGGTAGTCATTATAGGGCAGCCAAGTCCAGAGCGAGCTAACGGCCCCTCTAATTCGTTCAGCACAAATTCTATCATCCTTGTCCACCACCCTACTCTAGTGGAATGTACCCATCCTGTAGGCATATAAAATTGCTTATAGGTCCCTTAGCACAGCTCGGCACAAACCGACGAACCAACGAG
>NC_033798.1:48982328-48983203 GCF_001876935.1 Asparagus officinalis
TCAAGCGTTCATCGACATCAATCGAACTCCTGTGAACCGGATAGTGACGTTCATCGTCGTTCCTTAACATTGAGTTGTTCGTGGAGACCTATAGGCAATTTTTGATGCCTACAATACATACATGTGTTTTGGTTTTTATGATATTACATACTCTATTGTGTTTTAGTACTTATTACATAGAATATGTAATTTTGTGAAAATATTGTCTTATTAGTTTATAGACTTCAATATCAGTTTATACATGTTTTACTAAGTCTATAAAAATATTTCACAAAGTTTCAAAAGTTGGTTTATGTCAAAACATCAAAATTCAAGTATATCATATTTTCATGTTTTGGACTATTTTGTAAAATGATGATATTTTTCATTTGGAAAGTCTTTTCTGATAACCAGTCACTGTAGCATGTTTATTATCATGTCTACAATCATTCCCCAAAGTTTTACATTTTTTGGAATTTGTTTGATATTTTTAAACAGTGTTTCAAAATCAGATATACAGCTTTCAAAACCTGTTTTTTATGTATCAGTATTAGGTCGACCGCACCGGTCGACCGATCATTTGATCTTTCATCACTGGACGACAGAGAGTTGGTCGGTCGACCGGTCCGGTCGACCGAAAGCTCCATCGGTCGACCGAAAGCTCCATCGGTCGACCGCACCGGTCGACCGACGATTGTCCAGAGCTGGTCTTCGTGTTTTTGCTCTCCGTCGGTCGACCGACAGAATTTCCGGTCGACCGACAATAGATCCGTTGGACTTCAACGGCTATTTCTCTGAGCTGTTTGCTGGGGCAGTTTTTGTCTTTTGACTTGGGATTTTTAGCTGAGGTTTTGGAGGATATAAATACTCTCTTTGATCTCAGTTTTCAACTAAGC
>NC_033798.1:48983532-48984461 GCF_001876935.1 Asparagus officinalis
CTTGGCCGAGACACCCCTGGGGTGTCTTGGTTTTGCCAAGACACCCCTCGGGTGTTTCGAGCTTGCCGAGACACCCCCGGGTGCCTCAGTTCAGTCCGAGGTCCTTCCGGGTGTGTTTGCCGTTGATTCGTCGTCCCAACTCGGATTTAATTGATTCCGGATGCGTTGGAATTCTGACGAAGAATTCGATCCGTTCTGGTGATTGGATTATCTGTAGAGTGGTCGAGGCGCGAGAGGCGTTGTCCTTTTTGTGAACAGTGCCGGGTTCCCCGATTGGTCCGGGTCTTCGTGATTCCGAAGTCCTATCCGCTCATGTAACTCGTCGATTCACTTCAGTCGTTCGTCGACGTCGATTAGGCTCATGTGGATCGGATGGTGATGTTCATTGTCGCTCGTTAACACTGAACCGTTTGTGGAGACCTATAGGCAATTTTCGATGCCTACAGATACCCCCTCCAAAGTGTTCCGGACTCGTTTCTTTTATAGAAGAGGCTGGGGGACTTTGGATGTGATTGGTCTAGCCTTCAGTCGGCACCAGGACCTGTAGTTAGCTTCAACTCTTGGCTCCTTCGATTTTCGGTCTATTCGATGCTTTGACGAATAGCCGAAGTTCTTCCGGCACTGCATTTATCGCTTGGCCATCGTCGGAGTCTCGAGTCTGCAGCTGATGAATTGAGTTTGGCTCGTGTCATTGAGTTGACTTTGAACTACCTCCGCCACATTGTGCTGGCTTAGGGTTTCGGACCACCGCGTGTTGATTTTTTTTTTTTTTTGTCGCAACGCGTTGACCTAGGGTTACGCGGTGACCGGCGTTGACCCAAGGGTTTCGAATCACCATTAACATAGTTTATACTCGTACATTTGCTGGAGTATACACAGTTTAAGCTCTTAAGGTATTGGAGCATCGTGGTCCCGAATGTTGGGGTTGC
>NC_033798.1:48985461-48987548 GCF_001876935.1 Asparagus officinalis
GGTCCGCGTCAAAAGGGCCCACTCTACCCTTGAGGAGCGAATCAGAAGCGCTGTATTGCTCGCGTATGCCCGAGTCCTTCTGCAAAAAGCAAAAGAAATGCAGAAGGAAGAGGCGGTTAAAAATTCACCCAAGCACAAACGAGTGTGGGTGCCGAAGGCAAAGTCAGCGCCTAAGGCAAAAGTGGACGAAGTTACCATTCGGTCTTCGTCAACTTCACTGGATCTTGTTTCCCCTGTCCCCGTACTTCCGACGGAGCTATACGGTAGCGTGGATCTCACCAAATTCAGAGTTTCTCTGAAGGACCGCCTTGGTCCTCTCCCCGAAGATCGAGGTAAAGCACCTGTGAAGAAGCGATTGGGGCCGTTGAAAGGTTCCCAAACAACAATTCAAGCTGGGGGTCATACTAATCCTACCAATAACAATAAAGGGAAAGCCCCTATGACCGACTACATCGGATTGCGAGTCGAAGTCCAAGAACCCGTTAGAGTTTCACGCTCACAAAGGAGTAAATCTGAACGAGTGACTCTTGGAGACGCTAATGAAGCGTCATATCCCTAGAGGGAAACATGTTCATCCGACGACGATGTTATACCTGGGAAGTCATGCCAACACACGATGGGTTGCTCCGATCATCAGACCGACGAGTTGTACTATCGGGCTGGGGGTGCGAATAAATCCCCAAAAAGAAATACTCGAGATACGGACTCGCACTGTCCGTGTGCCAAGATAATCAAGGTAGTGTTGTCAGAATGCTACTGCCATAAGGCCCCACAAAGGGTTTCGGTATTTGAAAGAATGTCCACCGGAACATCCGAGGCTAAGCCGAGGCGTTTCCGTAGAAGAAGGTCAACCGACACAAGTAACAAGCTCTCACGAGTTACTATTAACATGGTCAACAAAGGCAAATCTATGCGACGCTTCAGTCCTGAACCTTTTGCAGAAGTATCTCAACGCATGACTTGGCTACGATCTAGAACTGTCAGACCTAGACCCATAAGGTCACAATCCTCGGACCTTCTCCCCGTAATCGCTCGAAGAAAGATATAAGAGAGGATAAGAAGATGAGGGACTTGGAGAGCAAAATTAATGCGTTGATGAGTGCTTAGGAGGTAAAGAAGTCCGAAATACCATGTCCATACCTAAGGGAATGAGAGTCAATCCCATACCCAGCAAAGTTTAATTTGATTAACTTCACACCGTTCGACGGGAAGGGTTCCCCCACCTAGCATTTGATATATTTCAAGTCCCATTTGGGGATAATCTCCGGGAATGAACCTTTAATGGTACGGTCATTCGTGGGTACTCTTCGTGGAGCGGCCTTCGATTGGTATCACCGTCTCAAGCCGGGGAGTATCAACAGTTGGGACGACATGGAAGACATGTTTCTTATGAATTTCTTTGAAGATGATACTAAAGTTTTAATCAGAACATTGTTCGATGAGAAACAGAAGGATGGAGAGTTGGTGGGGAACTTCGTTAAAAGATTTCAGAACAAGGCGATGAATTGTCGAGATCCGGTTAGTGAAAGTTTTATCCTCGAGACTTGTCACAACAACCATCATCCTACCAAATCATGCTACGTCCTTAAGGATAAGATCTAAGCGTTGATCAATGTTAGAGTCCTTACGGTGAAATCGTCCAAGGAGAAGAAGGTGGGTACGAATGTCGTATCAATTAGCTTCGGATCTATTCCTTTGAACTGGTTCCAGCCTGAGCCCGTGATAAATGTAGTGGTGAAGACCGTTAATGACGATCCTCACAAACAACGCCAGAAAGGACTTGTGCCACACACAGCCCCAAATGGCGAGATTCTCTAGGTCCATCCTGATTTGATCAAAGATGAACAATGGACTGGGTCATCTTCTAAAAAGAAATCAAAGGGGAAAGGAAAGACCTGTTATGGAGTTGCAACTATTCTATAAGAAAATGATGAAAGAATTCCTACTTTCCCACTCTCCAAAGATGAGCAAGAGGTCTTCGCTACCAGGAGTGGAAATGAGTACCATTTCAAGTATCCGAGTGCTTCCGATCAATTGGCTAAATAGGGGGTAACTAAAACCATTCCCTCCAAGACATTAGCGAAAAT
>NC_033798.1:48988548-48990615 GCF_001876935.1 Asparagus officinalis
GTTGCACACTTGATTTTGGTCCAAAAGTTTATGGTTTGGATGTAAAGATTAAAACTTTACTCTTGTAGTATGGGTATATAGCAACTCATGAATTTGTATGCAAAGATTATAGCTTTTGTGAAAAAGATTGAATTTTGGTGATGAGTTTTGAAAGTGGTCGAAATTTTTGGGGGGTTTTATGCAAAAAGGCCAAGGCCAAAATTTTGGAGGGTTTTGTGTAAAATAGGGATGAAATTTTGAGGGGGTCTTATGCAAAAGTGGACTGAAAGTCTGGGACTAGGATTGTATACCCATTTGGCCACAACTTTGAGGGGTGTTTTATGCAAAAAAAAGACCACCGATTGTTGAGGGGTTTATTTGCAAAGTTGGCTAAAATTGTGAGATATTGAGGAAAATGGTTTTCTTTCCTCGATCATGGCAAATTCGAATGTGTTCGTGGCTAAAATTTAACCTCGAACATGAGGGGTATTTTGGGTATTTCACCCAAAAGTTAATCATGAAGGTTTTAAATGTGATTTGAACTCATTGTTTGCATGCATAAAACTCATAGGTTTAATTAGACTTCAACTATAAAATCCTATTCTGTTTATCGGACTTTTAGCTAAATTTCGTAATTTCCCTTTTAAATTTCGGGTATTTGGATTTATGATTGTACCTGATCCGTTGATTTTTGTTGCAGGTTAACCATGTCTCTGCGCCAACCGCGATTCCATAGGAGTCGCTCCTCTTCTCAGTATAGCGAGAGGGAGGCTCCCGTAGCGTTCTCTTATGGGGTGAGCTTTTATGTTTTCTGTATCCTCGCTTGACCCCTTTGCGGGTCATCCGGGAAGAACCGATGTCCTCCTTCATGGGGATTGAGGTTTCGAGATGACTCGTATGCCCTCGCTTGGCCTCTTCGTGGGTCACTCGGGAAGAACCGACGTCCTCCTTCGCGGGGATCGAGGTTTCAGGATGATTTGTAGTTCTATCATGCCTTCGTTTGACCCCTTCGCGGGTCATTTGGGGAGAACCGACGTCCTCCTTCGCGGGGATCGAGGTTTCAGGATGATTTGTAGTTCTATCATGCCTTCGTTTGACCCCTTCGCGGGTCATTTGGGGAGAACCGACGTCCTCCTTCGCGGGGATCGAGGTTTCAAAAAGACGTGTTTTGCTTGGCCAATTCACGTCTTCCGGCATATTAGGGCGATTTCATGTCGTATTACATTGCGTGGGTCGGGGTACATTACCATGTTGCTTATGTGATGATGCATACCATTTTTCCGGTGTAGGACACTCGAAATCGTCTCACCAATCATTCAATGAATGACTCTATCTCGCTAGCCTGTGAGATGAATTCAATCATTGTATAATTCATGAATAATTTTCTTTATAATTATATTCGCGGTCTTCGACCAGGAATTCTGGGCCTTGATACCACGCCACCAAACGAGGTATCAGCAGTCACCCCTACTGTGAAGAATCGCTTGGCCAAGCTTGGGAGGAAGTTACCTTCGAGAGAGTTCAGATGCTTCGGTTGGACCTATTCGCCTCCTAAAAGGCAGTGGGTTGTATGCGCCCATACGAGCTACCATGTATGGATTTCTAGTCAACAGTCGTCATTTCCTAGCGTTATTAGAGACATATATCCCTGACAGTAACACTTTCTTGACCTAGAGTGGAGAGTTGGGGTTAGCTCTGCACGAGATACACAAAGTTTCTGGTCTTCCGATGGGGGACTATCCGTATCAGGAGTAATTTCCCTCGAATCTGCAGTTAGAGTGGCTAAAGAAAGATTCTCCTGGTATGTATGACATGTTTTGGGACCTTACGTGTCATTATTATACATCCTTAATCAAAGTGAGTCCTCTAGTGAAGAGGAAGAAGTAGATCAGTTTAAAGCAGTTCGCTAATTATTTATTCCAGCATTTGGAGAGCAGTTTGGGCGAGACTGTTTGTGAGTTGGCCCCTTTGACACCTTCTGCCATCAATGTGTTAATGGAGAGGTCCGAAGCTCATTCCTTTACTATTGCTGGCGCTAAGGGAGCTTTCCCTGCGGGGACCAAGTTTCCGACATTCCTTTGTCACGCT
>NC_033798.1:48991615-48993676 GCF_001876935.1 Asparagus officinalis
TTACTTTTCAAAGTGGGCTGAAGCGATTCTGCTTAGAGAAGTGAAGACGAACAACATCATCAATTTCATTAAGCATCATGTCATATACCGACACGACGTGCCAAGACGGATCATTCATGACAACGGCCCACAGTTCATAAGCAACGTTTTCATCAGGTTTTGTGACAAGTTCAAAATTAAAGATGTTTCGTCGACAGCTTATTATCCCGCTGCGAATGGATTAGCTGAGGCATTCAACAAGACGATCATTAAGATTTTGTCAAAGCTCGTGAAGACAAATAAACGAGACTGAGACGATAAACTCGGTGAAGCACTCTGGGCTTATCGCACCACCATACGAACACATACGGGAGCTACCCCATATTCGTTGGTATACGGATGTGAAGCTGTGCTACCATTGGAGATCCAAATCCCATCTCTTCGGATCGCTCTCGCAACTGAGATGACAACCGAAGAACAACATCAAAAACACCTCGAAGAACTCGAGAGGTTGGATGAAAAGCGCTTGGAAGCTCAACAACACATTGAGTTCTATCAAGCCAGAATATCTAGGGCTTTTAACAAAAGAGTCCGACAGAGAAGCTTTAAGGAAGGAGATCTGGTCCTCGCTGCTCGCCGACCGATAATCCTCAACTCCAAGAAGAAAGGTAAATTCGAACCCAAATGGGATGGGCCGTTTGTGATAGACACAGTCTACTCAAACGGTGCATATCGCCTGATTACTCAAGAGGGCGACAGGCAATTAATGCCAATAAATGGGAAGTTCCTGAAAAAGTACTATCCCTAGTGCATTCAGGATAACTCATTTACCGGGAAGTTCCTTGAAGAATATTGCACTTAATATTCTAGAGGATAACCCAAAATCATTTTTTTTACCACCAAAATCCCTCACTGATCAATTCCAATTGACAGTGAGTCCACAAAAAAAAAATATCTTTCTGGCCCTCTTGACTCTTTCCATGAACAAGAGGTCTACTTTCAGTTCGGAGCCCCCTTTCGATAAACGAAAGAACTCCATTCTTTTCTCTTTGGTTAAGCCTTCTCATGGTTATAACCGAAGTTGAAATTTTATTTCGATAAACGAAGAACCCATTTTCAGTTTAGATAACTCATCCTATAAAAGGCAAGTTTATCTAAATTTTCCAGATTCTCGGAGTGGACACCCCACTTCTAGTTTCTTCCTCGCTGGAAATAGAATATAAAATTCTTCCTTTCCAGAATCAAGGAATAGAATATAAAATTCTTCCTTCCTTGTTTTCGGGTTCGCCTTCACCCTAAAAGAAGACCGGGAAATAGAATATAAAATTCTTCCTTTCCCGCACCAATCTTTCCAAAATTTGTCGATTTAGGATTCATCCTAGGAAGTTTATCTCGAATCTTAAGCAGGGATAAGTCTGCGCCTAACACGCGCTGCCGGTTTAGTCTTTTTCCGTACAAAAAGACACCAGAGTTTGATTCTGGGGTATTCTATCCCGAAACCTAAGTAGGGATAAGTCTGCGCTTAACCCGCGTTGCCGGTTAGTTCTTAACCGTTAAAAAGAATACCCGTCCGCATATTCAACATTGTGACAGGTTGTTATTAATAACACCAGAATCCATGCCTTACACGCATGGGGAATTTCATCCTGAATCCTAAGAAAGGATATGCCGACGCCTAACACGCGTCGCCGGTTTAGTCTTTCTCCGAAGAAAAAGACACCAGAGTTCGATTCTGGGGAATTTTATCCCGAAGCCTAAGTAGGGATAAGTCAGCGTCTAAAACACGTTGCTGGGTAGCTTATTCCCGTAACAATAGCGAAGTCTACGTATTCGAAGTCGTAGCATCAAGTCTAAGGGAGTTCATTCCTTTAGCACAACGTTACATGCGGAACGGATTTAGACAATTCGCATGCTAGCCCGATTCGAACGGTAGTCGGTAAAGGCTTATCAAACCCGTTGAAGGTTGGGGGTTAGCCAAAAATCCAAAAGTCAGCACCTAACACGTGTCGCCGAGTAGCCTATTCCCGTAACAAATGGTAAAGCCTATGTATTCAATATCATAGCACAAAGTCTTAGAGAATT
>NC_033798.1:48994676-48997509 GCF_001876935.1 Asparagus officinalis
GTTAAATAGCACCAGAGCGCTAGCAACCCTCTTGCCTTAGATTTTATTTCGATGCTTATAGACAGTAGTTTATTTCTGTATTTAATTTCTTGCAATTTTTATTTTGTTAGTTTTTCGATTTTGTAATTTATTTATATAGATTAGATTTTTAATTTTCTTATACTATTCACCTTGAGGCTAGATACCCTCTTGGTTTAGTCTTTTCTTTTTGTTTATTTTTATTATGTTTGACGCCTTTAGGCTTTTAGAAAACCCTCTAGGGAATCACCCTTTTCTAAGCAAGTGCGGTTCAATTTTTAGATTATCCATATCTATAATTGCAATCCACCATCTTTAATTTCTTACATTTTCTTTTATTCTTGACATTTTATTTCTTCATTCTTTTGATTTTTTTTTCATCATTTTTTTCTTCCTTCTCACCTTATTGATCATACTCAACACTCAGTCTCACTTACAACTTTTGCACTTATATCACCACACCATTCATTCTTCTCAATCTCTTCACAATCACATTCACTTATTCACTTCCTACTGGTGTCACGCACACAACATAAGAACCGATTTCATATTTTCTCCACAGAAAACACCTTCCATCGTGGATCGATATCTTAAATACTATAACTTGACACGGTTGTGCACTTGTAACCTTTTTGGTACATGTTTATGCCGCATCAGTCCTCATTGTATTTTTATATGTGTGTTTTGCTTAAGCATGTTTTCATCTTGCTTGCTCACATGTTTGCCTTAGTACTTCATTTCATATTTTCATTAAGGCATTTTGATAGAGGGAGCTTTTCCCTACGTGTTTTTTTTATACTCACCGTGCTTGTATGTAGGGGGAGCCTTTGCTCTCTTATCATTTCCTCCTTTTTTATATTGTCAAAGGTGGAGAAATATTGTGAATATCTATTGCCTTTCTTTTTATACATGATAATTATAATTTATATATTCATTTTGTATCATGTATATCCCTTTGTGTAAATTGTTTGTCATTATCAAAAAGGGGGAGATTGTTAGCCTTTTTATTTTGATGATGTTTTAACAAACAATTTACAACTAATATTGTTTGTCTAGTGTTTGTGTTTTTGTATTTATTCTAGGAAAATAATACGTTGGAGATTGGATGGAATTGAGCATTCACGATCATATCCATTAGAGGATGGAAGGAAATCGTGGAGTGAAGAAAT
The DNA here is from genome assembly GCF_001876935.1 of Asparagus officinalis. Lineage (NCBI taxonomy): Eukaryota > Viridiplantae > Streptophyta > Magnoliopsida > Asparagales > Asparagaceae > Asparagus > Asparagus officinalis. Next base: position 48,995,864 of record NC_033798.1, read on the forward strand.
GCATTCAAGTCAAGTTCAAGTTCATGCTTCATCCTCAATCAAGACAAGCTACAATGAAGATCCAAGTTCAAGCTTCGTCCATGTTACCACGATAGAGCTTTATGAAGATCATTGCTTGGTAAATTAGTTTACGTTTTATCTTATGGTGTAGATACCTTAAGCTCAATATCATATACACACATACACGTTTTTGGTTTTGTATAAATATGGTTATATATATACATGTTTTGGTTTATATAAGTTTTCAAGTTTAATTATGAAACAATTGAATATAATTGGAAAATACTTTTTTGTTTCATGTTTATACACGCTTACAATGATTTCGTCATATTCAGTTTAACAATTCAATAAAATCATGTTTATTTACAAAATCACTTGTTTATAATTAAAGACATGATTATAACTGATAAAGGATTTTTTATAAAGTCCATAATGCCATTTAAAATAATGTTTCAAACTTGTTTTGGACTCATTTTGTCAAAATCAAGTTCATGTCGTCATCTTTTTACAAAAAGATGAGTTTCAAAATATGGGAAAATGTAAAGTTAAAAAATTCATTTTCCTAACATGTATCTATTACATGGCTTATAAATCATTTCCTTAATTTTAATCATTTTTTTTGGGAGTTGATGTCTGACAAGGTCAAATTTGATTTTACAAAGAACCAGTGGTGTTCATGCAGATTTTTTTCAGGATCTAGAATATTTGTATTAAAATAGTTTACTTTATCACAAATGGGAAGTGATAATTTTCAAAATTAATTTCTCTAAAATTTTCATGCTCACATGTGTAGAACTTCACCTCAAAGAGTTTATAATTTTTTTAGAGTTTGATTTGATATTTTTAATTGATTTTAAAACCAGCTACGCATATTTTCCAAAACTGCCAGGAAACTGTTTGTTGCATGTTGCTACAGCGTACTAACGGTGCGACCGATTGGTCTCAGCGGGTCGACCGCCAAAATGTCAAGCAGAATTTTTGGCTCTTGCGGTTGACGCGCTAGCAGTCGCACGGTAAGATCGTCAATGTTACCGTTACATAACGGTAACTTGCTGATTTTGTTTATTTTATGATTTTTATTGTTTTTGGGGTTTATTTCATGGAGCCTGTATTATAACCCATCGCCCTCATACTTCTGAGGTGACGTAAGAAAACTTTAAAAGAGTTTTACAAGTTTTTGTACAGGGTTTTTAGTTTGTTTTAGTGTTTGTTGGTTTGTGGAGAAGTTTTCCACAAGTGGAGGAGATCATCTTCATTGTTTGAGCTTCAATCTCCATCTCTCCATCTTGTTTTCAAAGAAGAATTTCTAAACCCTTTTCTAGCTCTTTATTTGTTTTGATTATAATTTCTATTAGCTAAAATTACATTGAGTTTAGTTTTGATTTATCTCTTTGTTACACACACACCCATATTAAGCTTTTAGTATTTTCATACATAGTATATTTGGGGTTGTGAGATTGTAACTTAGAGTTGGGCTTAATTGAGTTCTCACATTGTTTAGAAAATAACCATTGTATCGAGAGCTTAATTATGATGATTCACTTTGTATTGTACAAATACACCAAGAGAAGTGTAGAGGTGAGAGACGTGGTCGGTCCCAAGAGGAGTGGGGTTGGTGGTAATGTCTAGAGGGTAGGTCGTAATTC
>NC_033798.1:48998509-48999197 GCF_001876935.1 Asparagus officinalis
AAGATGAAGGTAATGCTGTAAATCTGACATATTATAAAAGTCTTGTTGTAAGTCTTTGCTATCTCACATATACGAGGCCCAACATTTTATATGGAGTTGGATCAGCTAGTAGATCAGCTAGTAGTTTCATGAAGGAACCAATGATGTTGTATTTAAAGGCTGTGAAAGGTATTCTTTGGTATGTAAAAGGAATCATTAATTATGGATTATTTTATCCCTCATTTGGAGATTTGAAGCTTGTAGGCTATAGTGATAGCGATAGGGCCGGAGATTTAGATGACTTCAAAAGCACTTCCGAATTTATTGTCTATCTTGGAGATTCAACTTTCACCTTGTCCTCGAAGAAACAACCCATTGTTATACTCTCTACATGTGAAGCCAAATATGTTGCAGCATTATCATCTAAATGTCATGCGATTTGGCTTTGAAACTTACTGCCAGAGATGAAAGTGCCACAAGAAGAACAATGGAGATTAATGTGTTGGATTTAAATCTAATTAAATCTATTTGTGGGCACATATGATTAATCATTGTGTATTGATATCCTTAAGGATAACCAACTTAAAATGATCAATTAATTTGGGTTAATGGGTATTTAAATAATCATGGACTAAACGTACAGATACCAGGTTGTAATTATAATTTGATGATGGGCCAAATTACAAATGTACAATATATATATATATAT
>NC_033798.1:49000197-49002651 GCF_001876935.1 Asparagus officinalis
ATTTTACGTCCACATTCCCAACTATGGCATAGATAGCTCGGGTAAGCTCTTGAGAATAGTGGCTATAAGTAACGGTTTTAAGGATAATGTTGTAACAAACAATAAGGACCATGATTTTTGCCAAGTGGGATGCATTCTTAGCAGTCAAAGGTAGATGTTGTCCAGGAATGGTAAGATGAGATTCAACTACCGGATCATCATATATAACATCATTTAGAAAAGTGTCCCTACGGGGAAGACCAAGAATAACAGATAACTCATCGGCATAAAATATAATGCGACGATCTTTGACTTTAGACTGAATAAAGTGATTTCTAGGATTCGAAGCATCGACGCGAAGATTTGCATAAAATAGATGAACCATATGAGGGTAAAAAGGTAGATCCTTTTCACTTGAGAGCATGTCAACCATACTTGCATCCTTGAAATAATTTAACAACAAAAAATGGTCAAAATCATCAAACTTAACATATTGCTCGGGAAAAATGATTAATTTGACAAATGCGACGATATTTAGTAATAAGAGAAGGATTAATGGGATAATGCTCTATGATTCAAAATTAGATGAGGGAGGTGGTGGAACATTTGATGAAGAGGGTAGATTACTCCCTGTTCTATGGCGCTTAGGGATGTTCTTAGGCATGATGAAAGATTTGAATCAAGCTTATGAGCCTAAGAATGACAAACAAACCCTAAATACAAAACCCTAGAAAGTGTAGGAACTTAAAAGGAGAGAGAGATGAGAATATACCAACATAAACTGATCAAGATGAGACGAGTGGCTGACCAAGTCGAAGAAACGCTAGCACTCGACTTAGGAGGAGAGCGGATCTGCTGATTTTTTAGAAGAGGAACAGGAGGATGAACGGGGAATTAGGATTTTGAGGTTCTCTTCAAGGGAAAATCAACGACCAAGATCAAGCATCATTTCATTAGATGGCTAGGATGAGATGAGTTAATCGGGTCGGGTCCAAAACCAAGAGAAAATTCAAAACCGAAACCAAAATAAAAACTGGATTTTGAAAATAGCAGCACGTAAGTCGACTTTCCATAAGTGGACTTATAAGTCGACTTAGGGACTGAAAATTTATTTTTTCAGGATCTTTGAACTGAGATTTAAAATTTTGAAAGATTTGTTTTTAAATACATCAATAGATTTTTAGAAATATATTTTTATAATGAAACACAAATATATTAGAATATTATAATTAAATTTCAATTTAAAAATTTATTCAACGAGATTTTTTTAAAAATAAGGCATAAAAATAAAAAAACTCTTAAAAAACAAACATGAACACCAAAAGAATAGATCAAATTAAGTTTACTTTGGCACCCAAACATTTTTGGTGTCGGATTGTTTAGGGACATGACCCATATCAATTAAATTCAAGGCTCTTGGGTTATGAACCCATTTGGGCGTATCTTGTGCACGGATACGATCAAAACAATAGTTATATAAATGACCTTTACGATAACAATTAGTGTAATGAAAAGGTTGAAATCATTTGCGTTGACCAATTGGTTGTGCACGAGACTCATTTGCAAAAATAGGTTTTTCTTTAAAATTATTTTGCAAACGAAAACTCTTCTCGAATCAAAATAAAATTAGGTCAAATGACCAAAATGACCACAAAAATCACATTTGTACACATGGACATGTTTATGATGATTACTATGTGTGTGTACATGTGTATGTGATGATGAACCTTGATGGGATGCACAAACATGATTAGACTTGATAGATTTTCCAGATTCGAACTAGTAAGGGGTATAAATAAAATGTTTTAAGACTTACTTAATATCTATAAACTCTAATGGCTAACATAGGGGATTTCTATTATTAACCAACACACTAAGCATGTGTTAGTATGTTCTAACACTATGTGTGTACATGTATGTGAGTGATCAAGGCTTGTACAAATTTCCAAACAAAGAAAATGTAAAATTATATTTTGACAATAAAGTATATCTTCTTCTTTGCTTCATTTTGCCTTGAACTCATCTATGTCTTGAGTATCTCTTTGAATATAATTGTTGATATAGCTTTGATACTGCAAAACAAATGTTAGCACATAATACACACAATATATAATATTTGTAATCATCAAAATAAACTAATCTTAGAGTCAAGATTCCAAACACATTGTTATTAGAATTAGAACATACATTATCATTGTTAAAGGAATTAAACTCCTTTCTAATATTCTCAACTTCTAATATGGCATCACATTTTTTAAGAAACAAACTATCATTTTCCAATTTAAAATTTCCATTGCTTTCTTTAAGATTAACATTTTCATTAGCAATGACATCAAACTTAGTGGCTAGTGTTTCATGAGTAGATTTCAAATCAACATGCTTGCTTTTTAAGTTAATAAATCTAAGTTGCAATTTCTTATAATCTTGCATTAATAATTCATATCCATATACGAGTTTATCAATAGTAAGATCATC
>NC_033798.1:49003651-49004424 GCF_001876935.1 Asparagus officinalis
TCCTTGAAAATAACAAGATCAAGCTACCACCTATCCCAGATCAGGAGGAAGCTGATGATACTACGGATCCAAAGTACTGTGTGTACCACAGGAGGATCCTTCATCCTACCAAGGCTTGCTTCGCTCTCATGAATAGCATCCAAACCTTGGTTGAAGCCGGCGTTATATCGCTCAATTGAGTCGAATGAAGAGTATAAACCGCTCCTTCTCACACTCCAAAGAGTATACGAGTATAAACTGCTTCTTAATACTCCAATAGGTATATAAGTCTAAACTGTTTCCTTTCTTTCACGGGAAGTTCCTAGAGAATCTTATATTCTTAAGGATAACCCGAACATGCGACTGAGGACAATGTACTCCTCATTGGATCTAGTTTTGCAAAGAAAGCTGGAGGTGGATAATTCATGTAACAGAAAGTTCCCGGAAGAATGTTAAATGTAGTATTCTTAGGGATAACCCGATCATTACGAATAAAGTGATAAATATTAAACTCCCACTGTGATTTTCGAACACTCTTTTGTTAATGACTCATAGTCTTCCACCACAAAAATCCCCCACCGATCAGACTAATAGACGGTGGGACCACCAAAATTCTTTTTGGTTAAATCCACTCAAACTTTCGATGTATCTGTGCACTCAACATCCTCATGGTTAGAGTCCGGACATGGTACTCGGGATTTTAATGTCCTAATCCTTGATGAATTATCAAACTCCTTCGTGTTAAGTTCTTATCACCCGACACCAAGAATCCCCATTGAGTAATCGGTACAAGT
>NC_033798.1:49005424-49007080 GCF_001876935.1 Asparagus officinalis
AACAGGCGCATGAAGATTTCATCTTCCAGAAATGCTCGCGGGATCTCCAACTTGAAGATCCAAGATCCCCTTGCCATCGCTGCACTTGCACCACGTGACGTCCCCGCGTCGTCCAACGTGGTCGAGATCGCAGATCTGGGCTTCACCTCCGCCAAGAAGATGGCTACTGAAGGTGCTCCATCTGTATCAAAGAGGACGCGCCAAAGACAGCGTCAACGCCTTGCTCGTCAGATGGCCAAGGCTTTGGAGCCTATGGACGGGATCCGCTACAATGAAGATCTCAAATCGAGACAGCGCCTAGAGCAACAACGGTACGTAACCAACTCCTCCTTCAAAGCAGAAACGAACGAATGGGTTCGTGTCACAAGGACTCGCTCAACCCTCGAAGAGCGAATCAAGAAGCACCGCGCATTGCTGGCGCATGCCCGAGCTCTCCTACAGAAAGCGGAGGAGATGCAGAAAGAAGAGGCGGTTAAGACTCCGCCAAAAGTCAAACAGATGTGGATGCTAAAGGCAAAACAAACATCTAAGTTGAGAGCTGAAGATGTTGCTGCCCAACCTTCACCAAATCCAGGTCCCATTCCCCTTGCCCCCACACCTCCGGTGGAGTCGGGTAAGAACACGGATCCTTCAACGTCCAGGGTTCCTTTGAAAGGTCGCCTCGGTCCCTTACCGGGGAATCGAGGTAAAGTACCTATCAAAGAACGATTGGGTCCGTTGAAAGGTCCCCAAATGATAAGCCCGACTGGGGGTTGTTCTAATTCCCCCAGGAAAATAACAAAGGGAAAGCCCCTATTGCCGACCGCATCGGGTTGTGTGTCGAAGTGCAAGAGCCCGTTAAGTCTTTACGCTCACAAAAGGGTAGACTGGAACGAGCAACTTTTGAGAATGCTAATAAAGCATCATATCCCCAGAAGGAAGCATATTCGTCTGATGATGATGGTGTTATACCTGGGAAATCGTGCCAACACTCTATAGGTTGCTCCAGTTATCAAACTGATGAGTTGTACTATAGAGCTGGGGGTGCGAATAAGTTTTGGAAACGAGACGCACGGGGCACAGAACCCCACTGTCCGTGTGCCAACATCATCAAGGCGGTGCTATCAGAATGCTGTTGCTCTGAAGCTCCAAGGAGAGTTTCGGTGTTCAAGAGAATTTCCACCGGAGCGTCTGAGACTAAGCCTAGGCGTTTCCAACGAAGAAGAAGGATAGTCAAAGACGGAGAAGTCCCGAAGGTCACCACCAATATGGCCAGCAAAGGGGCATCGACGGGGGATAATCCCGAGTCAATTTCGCTAGTACCCTGGTATTTAACTCATCTGCAGTCCGGAACCATTACACGAGGGACTTATAGTAGGGTTCGGACGAGATTACCGTCAGAAGATGAAGGATCAGATGCCGGCTCTGCAATTGCATCGGACAACACGATATCTAGCGAGGGACAACCCCGCGAGGTACTCATGATCAGCGCCGAACAAGTGAACAAGATGCTTGAAGATGCCCTGGCTCGACAGAAAGAAGCTTTCAAATTCGAGATGGAGATGGCCATGCAGCAGATGAGAGAGATGCATGATCAGCAGATCGCGGCCCAAAAGTCTATTCGTTCAGAGAGGATGAAGTTCCCGGTATCTTCAAGTACCTCATTGAGAATAACAA
>NC_033798.1:49008080-49009735 GCF_001876935.1 Asparagus officinalis
TAGATTATCAAATTCTTCTTCTATCAATTAGTTCTCTAGTTGATTATCCTATACATGATCATTTTAAGTTTAAGAGAATAATTTGCATAACATAAAGGAAATTAAACTAGTTTCATACAATTCTAAGATTACTACAAGAATTAATTTCACATATTAAGAAGTAAAAGCAAGAAGAAAAAGAACTAATTACAAAAATAAAAAGAAAAATCTAAACTATGAACAAGAAATAAATCTAACTACAAAGAATTAAAATCTAAACTACAAAATAAATTGCAAAAATTAAATACAAGAAAATAAATCTACTCTACAAATTAAGGTGCAAAATAAAATAAAAAAGACAAGAAAATAAATCTACACTACAAGCATGAATATAAATCTAACTAATAAGCAATAATAAAGAAATTACTAAAAAGAAATAAAAGAGAAAAATAAAAGAAAAACAAACCTTCAAACTTTTCAAGAGAAAAATAAAAGAAAAACAAACCTTCAAACTTTTCTTCATCTCCATCATCATCATCCAACAAAGAGCAGAAGATTTGAAGTGAATTTTTTTTAATTAATTGGAAAAAAGTTACAAATTTGGAAGGTCTTCTCAATTAAGAGTAACCCTCCTCTCCAAAAGGAGTTACAAAATTTTTTACACTCTAACCCCTCACTCTCTATCCCTATTTATAGTAAACATCAGTGAATGAGAGCCATTGGATTGAAATCTTATCCAAAATAAGTAAATTTCAGTCATTAATCTGTAACAGAACGCCGATGGTATCGATATCAGCATCGATAGAGGTATCGATGCTGGCATCGATACGGGCTTCGATGCTAGCATTGATGCCCGTATCGATGCTGGCATCGATGCCCCCATCGAAGCTGGCATCGATGCCGTGTCCTCTCTGGTTGTTATCCGCTGAACTTGTTGTATTTGACTTTTGGCTTTTGGCTTTTGGGCTTTTGGGCTTCATACTTGTGTTCTTCATTAAAATCAATAGACTTTTGTTGAGAGATGGGATTTTTGAGATTTATTCTTCATTAACCTACAATTAAAGATAAAAACAATTATTAGTGGCATATTTATTCCTATAAAATAGATAATAAGGGTATAAAATTGTAATAAAATGTGATTATCAGGCATCATAGGGACCCTTAACTCTAGCTTACTTAAGAAAGAGTTAATTCTACCGAACCTCTTTCTTAAGTTTGACTTATATCTAAGCTCCTCCTACTCTGTGGTCACCACCCGTGACCTTGTCCTCCTGTATTGGATTGCCACTGGTCAGCACTTCGATGTAGCTAATGTCATCTTTAGGATGCTAGCAGGTATGATGACCATCGCCAAGGAGTATCTGAGTCAGCAATACATGTAAAAAGTTCACCTGGTCTATCCATTCCTATCACTCAGATCTGTGAGTCACTAGGTGTACTGGTTTTTGCTATGGATAATCTTGTAGTAGTGAGAGCACCACTGACTTTTGATACAATGAAGAAGAGTATTGCCGCCCGGGGCAAAGGGCCAGATGCATCTACTTCTTCACAAGCACCAGCACCTACTCAGCCAACCCCACCTACACCGTGCTGCATCGATAGAGTAGTGTAAGGATCATAAAATTTTGATACTAGTTAAAATAAATCTTCTGGTATTTTTAAATATTCAATTATTA
>NC_033798.1:49010735-49012363 GCF_001876935.1 Asparagus officinalis
CAGTTCCCGGGGCTGAAAATCTGCATAGAAGTGACGTCTCTCCGTCCTTGCCGAGTGATATAAGCAATCAGCCTGCAGGGGTTGATATACCCTCTTCTGCTGCTGTCTCAGAGCCTGTCGGACCTCCACCTGAGGGGACGTCCGTTGGCGTTGGTATGCTCAGAATTTGCCTTTTGAATTTCCTTATCGTATTCGATAATCCGCTGAACTTCTATGTTGTTAATTGTAGGATCTCGATCTTCCCTATACGAGCGTGTCCGCGCCCTTTTGGTCGATACTGATCCTGACAGAGAGGCTTTTCGTACGGACCTCAGCTTCTTCACTGCCTTTTATAACGGCCTGATCGAGAAACTTCTTCATAGAGGAGGCGGCTTCGATCAGTTCAGGCGTTCCTTTTCTCGCCACATGATGATGATGAGGGAAGAAGGATACCCGGATTTGGCCGATTTCTTTACTGCCGATTTCGCTGCCCTGGAGTCAGAGATACGAGAGTTGAAGGAATTGGAGATTAACGGGGTTTCTTCTTTCGTGTCCTCTCAGTTGGAGCATAGGATGGCACAGTGGCGTGACCTGAGATCTTCCATCGGGTGCGAGCTTCAGTCACATGAGAGCTCCATTGCGCAGCTAATGGCTAACGTGGCGAGGAAAGATACGGAGAGAGCTGAGCTACTCCGCTCTTTGGACTCGAACCGCGAGGAAACGACTAGGTTGAAAGAGGCCTTGAAGTGCGTTGAGGAATCTACTGCTCTTATTGTAGATGACCTGGCTGGACTAGAGCGTTCTCGTGAACAGGCACTCGAGGAGCTCGGATCCACCCAGGAGAGACTGATGAAGCTGAAGAGTGAAGCCGCGGAGATTTTAAGCAGTTCTGAGGAATCTGCCCGAGTTGATCTGCAGGCGGGACTTGACTGGAGTTATGTAGATAGACTTTTTAGCTTAAAGTCTCATATTCTCAGCCGCCAGCTGCCTTCGGGCTAACGAGCTTCTTGTTGTATGCTTTTGACTCGGTCTATTAATAGAAACTCCGCATTTACTTCTTTCTTGTGATTTTTTCTGTATTTATTCTAATGACAAGTTTTATGGGATTTTTGGCAAACCCCCAGCCCTCAACGGGTTTGATATGTCTTCATCGATTACCGTTTGAAATCGGACTAGCATGTGAATTATTAAACCCGTCTCACATGTAACGTTGTGCTAAGAGAGTAAACTCTCTGAGGCTTTGTGCTATGATTTTGAATACATAGGCTTCGTCTTTCTCACGGGAATAGACTACCCGGCAACGCGTGTTAGGCATTGACTTATCCCTACTTAGGCTTCAGGATGAAATTCCCCAGACTGGAATTCTGGTGTCTTCTTCAATCGGTAAAAGACTAAACAAGCAAAGACAGACTGAGACACGGGAGAGGAAGAATTTTATATTCTATCTCCCGGTGCTGAAGAGGAAGAATTTTATATTCTATCTTCGGCCGGAAAGGAAACGGGAGAGGAAGAATTTTATATTCTATCTCCCGGTGCTGAAGAGGAAGAATTTTATATTCTATCTTCAGTTAGAAAGGAAGCGGGAGAGGAAGAATTTTATATTCTATCTCCCGGGGCTGAAGAGGAAGAATTTTATATTCTATCTTCAG
>NC_033798.1:49013363-49014830 GCF_001876935.1 Asparagus officinalis
TCAAAATCATCCACTCATTATGCACACATGTATAGCAAAACTTATATGTGTTCTATATGCGGCCGTAAATGCCATTTAGCTAAGTTTTGCTATGATGCACATAAATCCTCCAAGACTAATATTTCTTGTGCATATCATAAGGCTTCTTCATCACATACACATGCACATGCACACTCTCATAAAGTTTATCATATGCATGCTCATGTGTACTCATGTGATCTTTGTGGTCGTTTTGGTCATTTGGCCAAATATTGTTTTGATTTAAAAAGAAAATCTTATTTGCCAAATGTTTCTAGTAGGCCACATATTTTTAGATGTGATGTTTGTGGTAGATATGGCCACTTAGGAAAGTTTTGTTTTGATAATGTTTTACATTTGCAATATAATCTTAAAAGAAAATCTTTATTTCCAAATGATTCACGTGCACGAACTAATGGTCCACAAAAACAAATGGATCTCTTTCATTGCACAAATTACAATCGGAAGGGTCATTTGAATGAATATTGTTTTGACCATGTTAGTGCACCACATATACCTAAGAGGGTTCATAACCCTAAGGTTTTGAGCTTTAATGGTAGGGGTCATGTCCCTAAATCTTTTGGTACCAAGAGTTCTTGGGTACCAAAACAAATTTGATTCTTAAACCAAGAATTTTAATGTTTTTATCTTTCTCTTTCTTGGTTTTGAAAATTATGCTTTAAAATCTTTTGGTTATGAAAACAATTTTTTTTGTATAAAATTTTTTGTTTTCATGATTATTATTTTTGTTTGATGAGAGGACTATGTTTATATAACCCTCCGGAGTTTTTGGGTGTTTATTCCCAAACATTGTTTACCGGATGCTAAAAATGTTCATATGGGTTGATACTAGCTCAAGAGCTAGATATAGTTGCCTCTCTTGATTTTTGAATCAATGATGATTTGATTTTACATTTTTGGATTTAAACTTTGATTTATGATTTCTCTTAGTTGATTTGTTTTCATTTGAAAACTATTTGCATGATTCTCATGTTTTCTCCCTTTGGATTTCATAAATCTATTTTTTATACATAGTTTTAGGCTTGTATTTTGAGACACCTATTTATCGTGACATATCATTATGTATTCTCATTATCTTGTTTGAATGTGAGTGATTGTTAGCATATTTTTTATGCTTGCTCACATGTTTGCCATGATCTTTTATTGCATATATTTTATATGGCATTTTGATAGGGGGAGCTATTCCCTATTCTATGTTTGTTTTTATACTCACCTATGCTTATTGATAGGGGGAGCTTTCCCTCTCTTTTTCTTTTTGTTCCCTTTTTGATGTTGTCAAAGGGGGAGAAATATTGTGAGTATATGTATACTATTTCTTGTTTATATGCATGTGAATTAAAATTTATATATTCATTTCCTTTCATGCATATATCCTTTTTGTAAATTGTTTTTCATCATCAAAAAGGGGGAGATTGTTGGCCTTCTTGT
>NC_033798.1:49015830-49018939 GCF_001876935.1 Asparagus officinalis
GTGAGAGAGGCGGTTGCAGGAGGAAATCTGTTGTTGCAACATGGGAAGAGGACGTCGTGCAAGAAAGCAAAATCTTCTTTTGATAAGAGTGAGGATACTCTTTAGCATATGATAATCGCCAAAGAAATTGATTGTATCCACACGCAAAATTTAAAATATAAATGTTAAGCGGTTATTGATTGATTTAGGGTCACATTTTTCCATGCAATAAAGGCATGTAAGGAATAAGGTAAATATAGTTGCACAGCAAAGGTTGTTGATGGGATTGACAAGGAAAAATTGGGTGAGAATTAACAAATGTCGAGAGAGAGTTCTGTAAAAATTCATTTCTCCCAATATAAAAGATTTATGTGATATATATAATATTATTTTTATGTATATATATATATATATGATATGGCGAGAGAGAGAGAGAGGAGAGGGAGCAAACTTGTAGTCAATTAGTGGATAGCTAAAAAGTTGTCACAACTTTTTTACGGCAATCATATTGCTTAGGGATCTGATGACTGAAAGGTTTTTTAATATAATTAATGAAGTGGCTAGGAAAGGTTTGGTGGCATGGAACTTATAGTTAATGGGAGCGATAAGCTCTTCTCTCCTTATATCGTCGTGTCTCTCTCTCTTCTTGACGGTCGTTCTCTCCTCTCTCAGTTATTAATAGATATATAGTTAAGTTTAAATAGTATAAATATATATATTATAGTAGTATGTATTATATGCAAAACAGTAATCCTGCTTCAGCATATAATAGCGATTAGGGAAACAAATCTCTGTAGCTAAAAATTTGATTGCAGTCGTCGAAAAAATGAGTAAGTCTTGTCTCACTCTTTGGAGACATGATCAGCGAAAGATATTCCTTATCAAGATTTTGGCAAGAAGCAAGAACAGTCTGTCATATTCACAATTTAGGGCAGCAGGTGAAGGGCCATAAAAAACAATAATGGAATCTTACTAATATGCTAATAATTATATACATTGTGAATGATAAAGGAGATTGATATTGGATAGCAAGGATTAGTGTATCAGGTATATATAGGATAAGGATCTAAATTACATTGATGGGAGTATACGATGCTAGTCGAGCAATGAGCTAGATGATTTCGAATAGCTCTAAGACAATGTTTTCCTTTGCAAATATTAATGAGCTTAATGCCTACTGTTATTATTGCCTAGATATAAATGATCCAGGAGAATGATTGAGATGCAGGAGCTGAATTATAAGAGGGTTTAAGTTTACATTAGGCGTTATCCAGAACAAGAATTTCATGAGAAAGTTGAAACAGACATAAAATCTCATGTGATACTGAATTTCAAGAGTCATGTTCGGATCAGAAAGCACACATAAAGGTGTAATGAGAATTCGAGTCGGCGAAGAGATTATCTTTCAGGTACGAAGCGAATTTGATAGCAACTTAAAGTGGAAAATCTCAGACATAGGAACTCTAAAAAAATGAAAAATAGACTTAGCCAATTAACACGCTTGAACCGGAAAGCCTTCGGGTCTAAACTTTTATTGCACTTTAACATGTAGAATAAGGTCCATAATATAGTATCATAGTTTTAAGTACATGATGCATATTTTCTGATTAAGCATGATCAAGCAGAATGAGCTTAAGTCTAATTTGTGTGCTTCTCTATCCATTTAACTTATCAGAGCTAGCCAGATAATATAAATAATAATAATAATAATAATAATAATAATAATTATTATTATTATTATTATTATTATTATTATTATTATTATTATAAATCCTTAATCTCTTCAATATGAGTCGTAAATTTCTCTCATGACTTTAAAAATAATAAGAAGGACAAGAATATCTGGCCCTTCATGAAGGAAAGTTATATGCTAAATTTTATTGAATTGTGCGGAGCTTTGCATAGAAATGATATGTGTTCTATATGCTTCAGCATGTCAATTCTAATAAGTGATTATCTCACTTAACATTTAAGTAGCCCATGGTGCATCTCATGTGCATTCAAAAAGGAAACCGCGTATAATATTTCATGAATATAATGGTGGAATAAATACCATTTCTATTGCAATATTTTATGTTTAGAAAGATGCTCTTCATATGATTCATACAATTTTTATTTCCTGATTTTGCACTGAACTTTCAGGGATGATTAATCACATAAATCTTACTCATCTAATAATTCAAAGTTGTTATCACAGATACTTGCTGCTTACATCTTAATATATTATATGAATATAAGTTTGACGTCTGCATTCGCTCATTGGTATTCATTAATGAGAGAAGCCCGCAAACAGTTCGAGTCATACATCATCAATATTTTACCATTAGGAAAATCTGCTTCTATAGATTGTAAACTCTGTCCAGGCGATCTATTCGTGAATTATGCATCACTTAAATAAATTTTTAAGAACAGGAGTAAAATTAGTAAGATAATTTTTTAAGGTCTACTGATTTTTTAAGGTCTACTGTACAATTATAAGCACAAACTGATAGATATAAACGAGCTGAACAGGTGTGTCACTATAGAGCAGTCACATGTGCACGTGAAACGTAAGTCTGTTAAAGTTCCCAACTTCTTAATCTGCAACTTCCTCTTCCAAAATCCATTTCTTTACATTGTTACAACCGGGTGGTGTACGGTCGAAGTTCCATTTTCCATGGGTTCAGTGCTCTCCGAAATTACCAGTAGTAGGGAATTTGTGCTGTTAGAGGAAAATCACTCCAGGTTAAGCTGGGTAATCTATCCTTTTAAGACAAGGGTCAAGTAGTACTCTAATGTAGGATATCCAACAATATTCACATTTATGTACCAACAAATTAATCACTTCAACTCAGATCTTCTTTTCCCAAAATCCTTAGAAACTCGATTTCATCTTCCATCTCAAGGTCCATTTCTCACCGACTACTTTTAATCTAAATAAAATTTCTACAAAAATCATAGAAATAACTCCAAAAACATTCGCAATATACGAACAAATCAACAACTGCTACTTACATTGAGTATCCTCGTGATCCCAATAGTCTTCAGCAGCTCGGACCTAGACGCGTTGTCGTAGCTCCCGAGGTAGAGAAAGTTGGTCAGGATCTCCGTCGGAAAAGCGCTGTCCTGATGAAGCTGGATCGGCTTCTCC
>NC_033798.1:49019939-49021371 GCF_001876935.1 Asparagus officinalis
ACAGGTAGAAAATTGTAAGAGGGCTGAGTTGGGTTCTCCTATTATTTCTCCGACAATAAGGTCAGCAATTTGCTTAAGTGGAGAAGTAACTAAACTGTAGAAGTTCTTAAGCACTGTGGGTAGAGATAAATATCTTACCTTTTTGTTGAAAATAGTACCCCTATTTATTATGGTAGTAGTGGGATAGGATGGTAACTTCAATCGAGTATGGGCTACCGGCCAAGTCAGTATCTATTTTATAGGTGTCAACCAATGAGTGGAGGGGAGGTCACCTTCGTGTTTAATGTGAAGTGACTGGGGGTGTACGGTGCCGACATGGTTTGATGTGTCATAAAGACTATTAATGACATAGAAATGAGGGTGCCAATCATGCATTTAATAGTATTTATTATGAGGTGATCAGCTATCAGTGCACGGGAGGGGGCTCGAGGCTTGAGGTAGTTGCCGCTTTTCTACTCGTCCGGTAAAAGGTCGAGAACTATAACCTTTTGAGTCGCCATTATAAGATGTCAACCAAATGGTCAGTCGAGTAGGTTGATCAGGAAGTCGACCAAGCCAGGGGGTGACATGTAATACCTTTTGAGTCATCCTCACGAGATGTCGACTTGTCGAGTCAATCGAATTGGGTCTTTGGTTATCTTGAAGTGAAGAGCTGGTTCGATTATGCATAATGTTGGACACTTCTCTGCTATTTGATTGGAGATTACTTTTTTGCACTAAAATGACTATAACAGTAGGAAAAATAGATAATTTTATAGAAATTGATATTCTCCACCTTTGGGTGAAAATTGAACAGAAATCTTTTGTCACTTTTCTTCATTCAATGAAATCCTAGAAACCCCTCCCCACTCCTTCCCGCCTCTTCCTTCTACTATTCCACCACTTACTTCTTCGACAGAACTGAGCCCCTTTAAGATTCTCTGCGATGGCACCTTGATCCTGTTAGAACCCTAGTGCCACTAGGAAAGAACCCTAGAAGGGGGTGAATAGATTTTATACTAATCTAATCTGATTTAATACCAAATAAAACTAATTAATAAATATCCTAGCAAATTAGATATGCAATAAGATATATATATGCAAGGATAATCAATATAAACAAGGGTGAAACAAGATAAACAAATATAAATGATATAGTGGATGAATTAGACAAAAGAGAATAGCGATAGAGATAAAAAATATAAGTGCACAAGCCAAACTAAAACACATAAGAAATGATCATGGAGTTTGGACCTTCCATCCTATGTCTTTGTTCCCCACTCCCGAGGAGAAATCCATTATCAGAACCGGGTTTTCTACGCTCACCCGAATAATATTTACACCACACAATATCGGTTTTTAATGCTCAAAGATCAATGTTCATAATCTCACAATGTAACTACACAAATCCCACCTCAAGTATTGGCCTCTCATGTGTTTCCCTCAAGTGCTC
>NC_033798.1:49022371-49023701 GCF_001876935.1 Asparagus officinalis
AGGAACGGACGGACGGGGCTTCAGATCTCTCGAACTCTCCCTCTTTATGCTAAAGAACTTCGCCGAGATCAGTTAGCCTCCTCTGAAATTCGTGCTCCCTTGCTCTTCAACTCGGAAAAACCTCCTCATCTTGATAAAATTCCGTCCCAGTGAAATGAGCCCCTAGGCCTGTATTTATAGGCTTCGATTGGGGGGTATTTGGATAAGAATGAGTGATTTGGCCTTATCTTCAATCAATAATGGCCTAACCACGTTTGTGGATGATATCAAGTCAGTTGGGAACCCCTGGAACAGATAAATCCTGAGAAAATCGCTCAAAATCATCGAAAACGTGTTTGGGGATCAAAATAGCGCGACGGGTACTGGTGACCCGCGGGGGGCGGAGGCGCGGGTCAGTTGCGATCGACCCGTGCTTGCACGGGAAGTTTGGCCTTTGCTGAACTTTTTGGTATTTTATGATTTTTTGGGACTTGTATTTTCTGTCATTTTGCATATTTGATCGTTTTGTTGACTTGCACGCGTCGTTAACTCGCTTCATGCGTTCGTTAGCTTCTTTACAACACTTGGAACATACTGACAAACATGTTAAGCACTTTGGATTTGACCGATGAACGTATCGAATACTTTGAGTTGATTAATGTGCGCAAGCTAACTGACGTGCACAACGGTCACTTGGAGATGACTGACGCACGCACTCTCTTGGAGCTGACCGACAAGCGTGGGTCACTCGGATAATCTTTCTGGACTCAGATGATGACGTTCATCGTCTTCTCTCTATCTCGAGCTACGTACGGACATCAACAGGAATTTTTAGATGCCTACAGTGGTCAAGAAACCACTAAAACTACGCCAAGTTTGGAGGCCAAAGTCCAAAACGGCGTCGAAAACAACTCGAACAACTCCTGAAGCTGTCGAAAAACACGAGCCATCCCAGACTGGCTCGGCTAAGGTCGAGCCTCCTCATGCTAGCTCGGCCAAAGCCGAGCCATCTAAAGGTGGCCCGTGTCGAGTCTAAGACAACTCAGCCTTGCTCGCACTTGGTTTGCCTCCCGCAGAGTTTTTCGTGTCTCTGACAGCCTATGTACCTATCCCGATGGATCCCGTAACTCCGGTGAAGCCCTACAGCAGCATGGATTTGTTGTAAAACCCCAAAAATTTGAATATAGTGTGATAAATAATTATAAATATGTTATGTGGTAAAAATAATGTATTTTAATGTTTGAGTATGATAGGAATTGATTTGAGATCAATTCAATGTATGTTTGTGAATATATGAGTGTAAATACACAAAACATGCACAAAGGCAAATAGTGATAATCTGAGATTTTTG
>NC_033798.1:49024701-49025989 GCF_001876935.1 Asparagus officinalis
ATGTAAAATATGTGTTTTCATGCTTTAATCTTAATTTGATGTGTTAAAAGTGAGATTTTTTATATTAAATCTTAAACTAATGCTAGATCAGTAATCTTTTCTTGCTGTTTATGATAGAATAATGATCATGATCATTAGGGTTTTAATTATTTTCATTTTTAATCATTTAAACATGCTTAACTCATGCAATAACCTTAGTTTAATGTTTAATTATCCTATCATGTTAATTAATCATGCTTAAACCCTAGGCTTATGATACCTAGATAGCTTAGACATGTTTAAATGAATTTTATATCTCTGTTCATATTTATGAATGATCATGCTATGGTAAATCACGTGATATTTCATGTCTTTATTGAAAATCTTGTATAATCATGTTGTTAACCCTAATTAATTTTAATCCAAATGCTAAATCATGTAATCCGATCTTTGTTAAGTAGTTGTACATGCTTATAATCTATTTCCTATGTTTCATGCTGAATAGAACGAGTTTTGTTTGAGATAAATCGCAAAAAACATCGAAAACATCAATCTGGAAGTCGACTAAGTCGACTTATGAGTCGACTTGCCATAAGTCGACTTATGTCAGGCATAAGTCGACTTGCCATAAGTCGACTTATGTCAGGCATAAGTCGACTTGCGGGTGTTTTTCCAAATTTCATGAGTTTTATTTTTCCACTATTTTAAGATGTGTTCGCTAGGTTCAAACCGCATTTTTGTACATGTACATTCACGAATACACCAGTACAGTGTCGTTGCACACACATGAGTAACCCAAAGGGGGATTTAACAAGAGTTGTGTTGTTTATAATAGATTAGTGATTATTCATACACTCGTTGGATATCGTTAATGAGCACAACTCGGTACTATATGGGATAGTATGTCGATATAACAGATATACATAGATTATGCATAAGATGGATATCGTTGATGAGCCCAGTTCAGTGCTACATGAGGTAGTGTGTCGATATTCTATATGTACAGGCCATTGAGTCGAATTATGATTCTTCGTACAGCAGTCCGTTTGCACAAGTGTGCGATAAGGCTTGTGAACTGTATAGTTATGAGGCTTGTGATGTTATCTATTTGGTAGGTCGTCCCGCACTCAGGCTACATGCTGAGATCACGATGAGACTAATAAGCCATGTACACTATTCAAGACACTTACAGGTTAGTCTGTTGCTTTTAGATTATTGATTAATAGCCTGAGTCTTTGGCGGATGCCAGATATGTATATGACTCATTACTAAGATATATGACCAAGGTACTTTGCTCTTCAAAGTATGC
>NC_033798.1:49026989-49028275 GCF_001876935.1 Asparagus officinalis
AAGCAACGAAATTTCAGAATAATCGAAACACGAATGAATCGGGAGCTGCATGTTGCTTATGAAAGACGAAGCACCCCTCATGTCCTATTTAATCCACACATGATTAAATCATGAGATCCTGTAGATCTCCTTGTTGGCTTTCCGACGCATTCTGGATCGTGTGATTCCGAGTTCGGATGATGAAAATACGACAAAAACGGACGAAGCGTGCGAGACCAAGCCCTGAGCCAAACTGAGACACCAATTGGTGTCTCGGCCAAACCGAGACACCAATGGGTGTCTCGGCCACGCTGAGACACCCGCGAGTGTCTGCAACCCAAAAAAGCTAATTTTTGACTAATTTTAATGGTTTTTCGACCGTTAACCGTCTGGATTTGCTCTAACTGATAAAATATCATCCATGAACATGGTTAAGTGGTTATAATTGAGGATAAGAGAGAATCAGCCATTCTTATCCAAAAACAGGGGTCCTGAAGCCTATAAATACAGCCACAGGGCCTTCATTTTTCGAGACTGGAATTCTCGAGCGTTGGTGAAGCCCTGCCAAACTGAAGACTGAAGAAGCACAAATTTCAAAAGAGAGGAGGAGATCAATCGAGTTCTTCGGCGTAGGAAAGAAGAGTTCATCAGATCTATAGTTCCCGTGTTCTTTCCTTAAGATTACCCCGTTGCGGTAATCTTAAGAAGAGTAATTATCTTGCCGTTGCTAAGATAATTGCTTCGGCTTCTTGATTCCTTCGTGGATCGACAAAGCTTCAGATCTGATCTAATCGTCAGGTGGTCCACGGATATTAAAGTCCCCGTCACCGGCCAAGAACCCACGCAAGCAAGAGTCGATAAAACGAATCTTATGTTTATTTTCGAGAGAGTTGTATGTTTTTATTTTTCGTTATTTGAATTTGTTGTAAATGACTAAAGTTATTATGAAATCAATCACGAAGGTGACTTTCGAAGGAAACAAACTGGCGACCACAGTGGAAGCCAACAGCCTCTCTACAGAGGCTGTCGTGATGCAACCGGCGATCAAGATCCCGGTGAATGAAGAGGTCGAATATGAATTCGACCAGTAGAAGTTTGAAAAGTATTTCTCTTCCTCCTCTTCTAGATCTGCCTATCCTCATAGGCACAGGAAGGCTTCCTCTTCCAGGAATGCTCGATGGACTTCAAGCTCGAAGATCCAAGATCCTCTCGTCACCACCGCACTTACACCTCACGATGCCCCTCCAACGTCCAACGAGGTCCAAGCTGTAGATCTGGGCCTCCCCTCCAGCAAAAGCTTAGCTGGT
>NC_033798.1:49029275-49030534 GCF_001876935.1 Asparagus officinalis
CAGTGTCAAACTTAGTAGTCGACTAGTAAGCATATTAGTCGACTACACTATAATAATTTAGTTTCTGTGTCAAACTTATGTAGTCGACTAGTAAGCATATTAGTCGACTACACTGTACTTAGTGTAAAACCTCGTAAAATTAAAAAGAATTTGAGATTGAATACGTACGGAGAGACGCAGGTTGATGGAGATGACCTCACTAGCGCTTTGATGCTTGTTGTTTTCCTATGGGGGTGGTGGAGATGATCTCACTAGCGCTTTGACGCTCGTTGTTTTCCCTCTTTTTTAGGCAGCGAGTCAGGCGTACGGAGAGACGCAGGTTGATGGAGTTTTGCACATTCAAGTCGGTCGACTGATCAGAAGGATTAGTAAACTGATCAGTCTTGTTTTGTCTCGCATGGTTGGTCACAGACACGAAGTACGAGCCCTCAAGTCAATACATGTGTGTGGACATGGTAGTGTACGTGTAGTGTTTGAGCACACGCGGACCCTTGGGGTGTGTAGCCTCATGTTTTGTGTTTGTCACGATAAGGAGTGACAATTGTTTCGAATTGTGATGGTATTGGATGCTTGAGTACGTTAGTCTGTGCACACTACACTCCTAGTGTGTTAGTCCGTGCACCGCATGAGATCGCGAGCGACTACACTCCGCGGTGCATCTTTGTTTAAGTGTTTGAGTGCGCTAGTCCGTGTACCGTATGATATTTCGGTCGACTACACTCCTAGTGTGTTACTCTGTGCACCGCATAATACTACGGGTGACTACACTCCACATTGCATTTTTGCTGAGGTTGTTGAATGTGTTGGTCTGTGCACCGCATAATATTACGGACGACTACACTCCGCAACATGCATTGGTTTTGATGACTGAGAGCGTTAGCCCGGAGAGCCGCATGATACTATAGACAACTACACTCTATATCTTTTTGTTTCCTAAGACTCAAGCGAGTACAATTGATGGATGTAGTCTAACATCGTGGCATTTATGTGTGACGATATATATTTTTTGACGAGGATTACATAGGATTGTATATTTGTCCCCGTGCCACCCACCTGAGGGTAAGGTGAGATATTGTGATTTGACATGCATGACATGTCCTGGATAAAGTATTGGTGATGTACTCCTTTATTGCTTGTTCACATGATTTAGAGTTGATATTTAGCGATTCACAATTTGAGATACATGCTATATATATATATGAGGGTTATCTTGTTCGAATTATTCGCTCGACGTACTCATCTCATATTGTCGATTTCTA
>NC_033798.1:49031534-49032752 GCF_001876935.1 Asparagus officinalis
TTAGGCACAAAACGGAAACGTCATATTTGCATTAGTCAAAGAATTGGCTAGTCTTATATTTAGTTTGAGGAGAGGCATGCACCTTCAAAATAACGGTTTCCGGGAGTCAGGGGGAGTACAGACTCAGGGAACATATCCTGAGGCGGCTGGCCATCGATCTGAGGAGAATCATACATGAAGGGGTCAGCCTCAACAAAAGCCCCTGTTAGGCACAAAACAGAAACATCATATTATAGTTGCATTAGTCAAGGAATTGGCTAGTCCTATAGTTAGCTTGAGAAGAGGCACGCACCTTCAAAATAACCGTTCCCGGGAGTCTGAGGGAGTACAGACTCAGGAAACATATCCTGAGGCGGCTGGCCATCGATCTGAGGAGAGTCATACATGAAGTTGAACATAGAAGTGTCCACAGGCAGGCCCTCCCCATCGAAGTCATCAATCGAAAAATCTGACATAAAAAGATATAAGTATGAAGGAAAAGGAAGGAAACTATGGCCAATAAAGAAAAGTTACCTCTTGAAGATGTACCTGGAAGCATCGAACTGGGTCCTTCATTGACAGGCTCCCCAACATGGGCGGTCTCTGCAGGCTTTTCTACCTGGTGCGGTGAGTCAGGCTCACCAGGAGATGCACAATCATCGGGACTCATCTCGCCTTCCTCACGATATCCTGCATAGGATGGGAAAGCATGAGCCAGAAGTTCTAAACGATCAAGAAAATGATCTATAGAATAGACGTTACCTCCGATCATCGCCAGCCAGATCCATCTCAGATGCTCGCGAACCTGCATGCGACTTGTGGGCTAATCTTTTCCGCCTATCAGCACGGACAGCAATCGAAGGTCTTGCCCGGGTAAAAGGACGGAATTCGTCATCACTATTGGTCGCTGTCCCTGAAATATTAAATAGTGGTCAGGACTGGCAATTTGAAAATGCAGGGAAAAAGAAGGATATGTGACTAACCTTGCTCCAAATCTGCCTCGTAATCTTCGGGATCTCCGTCTGAAGCCTCTCCAGCAGAACTAAAGGCCCTGTGACCTTCTGCATCAAGTCGGCGGGGCTTGCCCTGAGCCCTCTGTGACCGAGCACTGTCCCGGATCGCACAAGAATCAAGCTGAGAGGATTCTTCGGCCATCAACTCTTCGATGATCTTCACAGGGACAGTCTTATTAGCTGCTAGCAACCACTTGCAGCTCAAGAAAGTGAGATTCAACTGCCG
>NC_033798.1:49033752-49034958 GCF_001876935.1 Asparagus officinalis
AACTTTTGCCATGAGCTTGTGGATGAGGGCTTGGGTGATGGGGATTAAATCTAGACCCTTGATTTCCTTTTAAAAAGACGAGAGTGTAAGAGAGAGAGGGGGGACTTTTGTCATGACCACTCTCTCTCCTCACTAACTATCTTCTTCCTCTCAAACTCCAGTGAACCCATGGCCATGGAGGGTCAAAATTTTTCGGAGGAATTTGAGAAAACTTCGTGAACGAAAAATGTTGACATCGAGCGGATCTACAACTCTTGTGAAGGTCGATCCGCTAATTCTTGATTTTTAGAGATCGAATCCCTTTCAAGGCAAGTTCATCTCCTCCAAACCTCATCCTCTTTTGTATGTTGTATTTGGTTGTGTTATTGAGTTGGATTCATGATCAAATACTTATATTTTGACTAATTGAATTATAAATGTGGGATTTTTATGAAATCAAGATAGACTAATAGATCGATTAAGCTCATTAAGTTGTAAATCGTAATATTAGGAATATGGTTGATGTTATCTCACATATTAGTTGTATGCTTGACATGACAAACCCCCAACTCTTAAGATAATTGCTAAAAACACTTGTATAAATTGTAAAATAATTGATTACAACTAGTGTAGTTATATGTTAGACACATGATAGTCCTGTTAGAGGTTGAATGAAGCCTATGTAGCAGACGAGCACTGTAGCAACCGAGTACTGTAGCAGTCGACCATTGTAGCAGTCGACTCCTCTCTTGCAGTCTGCTGAGTACTGTAGTAGTCGACCACTCTCTTACAGTCTGTTGAGTACTGTATATGTATACATATATGTATATATATGTATACATATACGTATATGTATACATATATATACATATACAATGTATATACATATACAATTGTATATGTATATCTATGTATATACATATATATACATATACAATTGTATATATACATTGTATACGTATATATATGTATACATATACGTATATATGTATATGTATATGTAAACATATGTGTATGTATGTATACATACATACATGTATATACATGTATATATGTGTATGTACATATACATGTATGTATGTATACATACATACACATGTTTACATATACATATACATATATACGTATATGTATACATATATACATATACAATGTATATATATACATTGTATATGTATATATATGTATACATACACACACACACACACATATATATATATATATATA
>NC_033798.1:49035958-49038334 GCF_001876935.1 Asparagus officinalis
AGTAGAAGTAGTCTACCCAGCTATTCTCTTAGCCCATGGGAGGCCCGTGAATTTACTTTCGGCTATGACGTGCTATTTGTAGCATGGTTTAAGGGAGTTATGCCTTGAATTCATTCAAGTGAAAGAGACAGGCTCTGGAGAGAAGAAAAGTTTGATAACTCCTAATCCTCGAGTACCCTTGTCGTATACTTATCTGATGGCATGGTATGTATCTCATTGTCCTCATTTGATGAGTGCACCATCTTCTTCGGACGACAGATTCGTTCCCTTCGTTCAGAGATTGGAAGAAGCTACCTGAGAGGGCACGTATGTAGTAAGAGTTCATCAAATCTTATCAAGAGACCTTAACTATCAGATATTCCGCTGCTTCCCAGACTTTGAAGGTGGGGGTTATAGGTAGGTATTTCACGACACAGCTGGCCCGAAAGGTTTCACCCGATTAGACGGGGGAGTCTTTCACTGGTTACTTAACATTAGACCAGGTTATCTCATTCTCAGGCAGAATGAGAAATGTATAATTGAGCCGTACACAGATTCGCTCGACAATTTGGGTATGATCAATTATACATTGGAAATCCACGGGGTCAGCTTGCGATTATTGGTAATATATATGAAGGGGCTTGGGCCTGGTATTATTCCACAGTAAGCTACACTGGCGCTACATTCAGATTACCCCGCAAGATGCTCAATTCTCTTCTCTCAATGACTTTCTGCAATTGGTACCACATAGCTTCTAAGATGCCTGATTATAGGTTGAATTTGTCTGGCTTATGGAAAATTAGAAGAATGTACTCATCTAGAAGAGGATCCCGAGTATATCGTCTGAAAGGAATCAACGAGTTCTTATCTTATGAGGATGAAGCTGAATAAGAAAAAGGGGACCAGGGACCAAAGAATGCTCCAGTAGTGAGTCCTAAAGTTGCCGAAACTCCGAGAACAAGGGCAGCTAGAAAGAGAGCTCTTACTGAGGAGGAAGCAGTTCAGTACGAGAAACGAACTCGTAGGAAACTATTTGTAGACTCTCCTTCTCAAAAATTAAAGGCGGATGCTTTTAAATCCACTGAGGGAGAGGAAAGACAAGAATTTGCTGTGAAAAGTCGTCTCCTTCGCATCGGACTTCACTCCAGGGGTCCTGCACTATCTAGCGAATTTTCTTCTTATCATCATTTGGACCAGGAGGAGGATAAGGATGAGTCATTTGGCTATTAGATGCATCGAATCTTCTCCCTATTATGACCTATTCATTTCAACCTTTTCGCGTCACGATGTTCAATCTGCTCTGTTCCAACCTACAGTGGCGTGGTTGAGGCCACAACGTCTTCGT
Organism: Asparagus officinalis; assembly: GCF_001876935.1. Taxonomy (NCBI): domain Eukaryota; kingdom Viridiplantae; phylum Streptophyta; class Magnoliopsida; order Asparagales; family Asparagaceae; genus Asparagus; species Asparagus officinalis. The sequence goes on from NC_033798.1 coordinate 49,037,283, forward strand.
TCTGAGGGTTAGGGTCTTCCCGCCTGTACAAGTTCTATAGTGGCCGGTTTGGAAAAGCCTAGTAATAAACTCAGTCCATACTGCTCTGCATTATGTGCTCAACCCTATGGGGGCTGCTATTCCTAGCTCCGACCAATCAGGCATGAATGACTAAAGCAGATGCAATTCGTCGAGTTCTTCCGACCTTCGACTACAGACTGAATAAATATAAAAGTGGATTATGCAGACCTCCTTCTCACGACCAACCATTGCTGATGGGGAGGAAATGTATAGTAGGCGATAATCCTCTGTTGATTGGCTACTCCACACCACCGATCTCTTCGACAATGCGTCGGCCTATTGTTCCTCCTTCCCCTATTTGGTAAATATTACCCCCACTGTGGTCTTTCTGCATATTTTCCTTCTTGTGTACTATACTGCCCTTTTTGTGTAAGCGCTCCCCAACTCGTGAGTGCTTGCTGATACGACTTGCTCCCGACCAGCAGCGCCAATACACTACTTCTCCTCACCTGAGCAACACACCGGCACACACTATTAGCACGCTAGAGGAGGGGGGGCTGATTACGGTCCATAATACGAGAACAGCATTCTGCACTTTAGCCAATGACTCCCACCTTATCCTCCTCCTGGTCCACAATGATGAATAAGAATAAAATTCGCTAATATCAGACCTTATTATCTTCACCTTTCCGGTCAATTTCAGATGCCGCTCTTCTAACTACAGGGGTGAACTGCCCACATCGGTCTCGATCTGAAGGCGGTTAGCGTCTCCCGCTACAAGTTCCTATAGGCCTGGCCGATTTGAAAAGCCTACGTAAAAACCAGTCCCCACTGCTTCTGCAGTTATTCGTCAACCCTATGGGGGCTGCTAATTCCTAGCCCGACATATAGCATTAATGACTAAGCAGATTGCATCCCGTAGTTCTCCCGACCTTCCGGGCTACAGATGATGAATAAAAAAGTGATTTCATCTTAGACCTCTTCTCACGACCACAGTGCTGATGGCGAGAAAGTGATAGTGCGATAATCTCGTTGATCTTGGGCTAACTCCA
>NC_033798.1:49039334-49040497 GCF_001876935.1 Asparagus officinalis
CATCTAGCACTACGCTCTTCTAATTCTCGTAATTCTGTAGTGAGCTCATTCAACTCGTACGTCTTCTCCACAATTAAGAAAATTAATTCAGCTTTTCTTGATTCCTATTTGACAAAAAAAAGCTAGTATTAGTACGTATACTATAGTTGCAAACATAGATACTAACAAAAGGGACATAAAATAATGAACTATTAGAGCAACGATATGTACAAATACTATTGGCGATGCCGTATGAATAAGAGGAGTATTCTCTTGGCCATTATCCGTAACCAACTTCGGGACTCTATATAATTTGTTCATAGTAGTCCTCCTCCACTTTCCAGTACTCTTCACACAAAAGAGCGGCGGTAACCTTTCAATATCTGAAGTGTACTCTAATTCCCCTATTTTTTCATAAAACCAAACCTACAAAAAAGAAACTACACATTAGCATGTGCATAAACAGTAATCATTATCAATACGGGAAGATATACAAAATAATGTTCATGTAACTCACCAGTAAAACGGAGGAAAAACCACCCATGTACCCGGCATTTGAGCGCTGACCTAATTCCCGCATACTAAGAGACTTCTTTGATTTACTCATCTCTTTGCAAAGAAGAGTGAACACCGCATGGCACCAATTATATTTATGCAAAGTTGATAACTGCTCCGCATATCTAAACGCCCACAAGGGACATGTCTTACATGTCCGCGGGCATAATATGAAGCCGATAATGAAAGCCACAATAAGTTTCACACATATTATAGGGTCTTCATTAATCATATCTACAATCATCTCGGCCATTCTATCGCGCTTCCCCGAAATCACCGCCTTCTTTTCCTCATCGGCTTTCTTATAATTCTTTACAAAATAGGTGTAGATTGTATTAGCCGCTGCCCCACTCATTTTTATCGGAATTCCCTCCTTTGGCAATCCGGTAATTCGGTGAATATCATCTATACCGAACACACAATTTTTATTCCCAATCATGAATGAGCATTTATCAGGATTAAAATTTTGAATCAAGCAATCAATTGCTATTTGCTCATTGCTCAGGGATGTGGGTATATTGAGAAAGCTGTGAAAAGGTGTCGTCTGTAGGGCTTTTATATGTCTTTCATCTAATTTTATTCGCTTATAAATTAAATCTCGAAAATAACACAAATTGGCCGGAATTCTC
>NC_033798.1:49041497-49043316 GCF_001876935.1 Asparagus officinalis
GAGATAATCCCTCTTGCATCTCAATATTCACTATGTCTTCGGGATGTGTACCCACAGAACCGTTATGCAACCGCAATTCATAAACTGTGTTAAAGGGTTAAAAGTAAATAATCTTACTGAATAATAAGATATTCACTCATGCCTCAGTCAAGAGATTACATGTACTACTATCACAGAATTCTATTGACAGTTTTAAGTATTATTACCAACTTAGAGTTCTCGGCGAGTCGTTATCAAATCAACTCATTCAATAATGAGCACCTGTAGTATCTTATGTCTACATCAATGATCTAGAGATTAATCATCTCCTTCAAAAGGAGGAAAATAAGATACACTTAGGTCTAAACCAAGTGATGATTTCCTCTCAACATCATCAACTAAATATTTTAGAAGATATACCTACCGACTAATCAGATTCTCTTCATTACACACTATCCAAATGTCGTATAGTTAAATCTAAGGGACAATCTTATAAGAACATCAGATAAATCTGACAAGAGAACTATCAGTGTGTGTGAACAAGGTTTGATTTGTTTATTATAAGTATGTTTATTGAATGAATTGTTAATGATTATTGTTATAATTGGATGTTGGAATATGGCTCCTTGTACTAGACAATTTTCTGGATTGATATTTCAATATATAATGTAATTGTCAGGAAAAATATAAAAATTAATTAATTTTTTTTTTGGAAATAATGGGCAAGGAATCTAGACGGAATTCCGTCTAGGTTGAATCTTCCTAGACGGAGTTCCGTCTAGGTTGTAAAAAACCAACCTAGACGGAAATTCCGTCTAGTTTGATAGACCAGACGGAATTCCGTCTGGTCTGTCAAACTAGACGGAATTTTCGTCTAGTTTGACAGACCAGACAGAATTCCGTCTGGTCTATCAAACTAGACGGAATTCTTATTCCGTCTAGGTTGTCTTCCGTCTAGATTGATCAACCTTGACGGAATTCCGTCTAGTTTGCTTCAATCTAGACGGAAGAAAAATAAACCATCCAAACTAGACGGAATTCCGTCTAGTTGATCTAACCTAGACGGAATTTGAATCAACCTAGACGGAAATTTCCGTCTAGGTTGATCGTTTTTCTACTAGTGCAAGACTTAATTTGTTAATTTTTTATTCTAAAATGCTTGAGAGCTCTTGAGAGCATGTTGACTAGGACTCCCAACTGGGAGCTTGCTGCACTTGCTCTAAAGTTGATGCGAACTAGTTTTGGTTTTGACAAGCCTAGGCTATATATATATAGTTTTTTTCCATCAAGGAGGAACTCTAATAAAATTAGGTGACCCAATTATCAATGGGAATTCTAATAGATTCAATTATCTATTCAATCTCAAATTCAATAATATATTCAATAAATAATGGGATTTGGCTATCACATCATGAAGAATTTTTTTCCACCTATAGAGAATTCTGTTGAATTAAATCTATTTGTGGGCATATATGTTATATTAGTGTATAATGCTATCTGTAAAGTTGACTCACTTAAAGTGATCAATTAAGTTAATTTGGGTCAATGGGTATTTAATTAAATCATGGGCTAATTGTGCAGATACCAGGTTGTAATTATAATTTAATGAGGGGCCAAATTATAAAAGTATAATATCTATAAATAAGGGGTCATGGTCCCTAATATAGGATTAACATTCTTATTCTCTTCACCCCCATCTAGAGAGAAATCTAAGAGAGAGGCCATCTAGATTAGAAGATCAAACAACCCTAATTCAGATTCTCATGGATTCAGGTATTGCTTCCGCTCTTGTTCTTGTTAATCTCTTTGAATTAATCATATATATATATATATATATATA
>NC_033798.1:49044316-49045414 GCF_001876935.1 Asparagus officinalis
AGCTGAGTCTTTTATCTAGTTCTTGAATTTGAGGAGTTTTGTTTCGTACTTTTTAGGTGTATAATGCGATGATACTGGTAGCACTCGCCGATGAATGTTTTTCAAGACTTGAGAGTTTGGTGAAGGTACTTTTTTGAATCTAGTTTGTGTTATTATGAGGTGTGAAGACCTCATTTTTATAGTGCTCTCTTTGATTGATCTTGATCATTGCTTTGAAATTATTTTTGGTTGTGATGATTAATGATAGTGTATCTAATTTTTCTGTCGGAGTAGTGTAGAAATTCATTTTGTAGTGGTTTCTAGGGCTTAATCTATACAATGTGATTACATTGTGGATGGTAGTGTGAAATCTCGAGGCTTTATAGACTATTTAACCTCGAGCCTTTTGAAGCTTTGTTAGTTTAGTTAGTAAGAGAACCTATTCATTTGGTAATGGTACTACTAATGCTTGTTTAGATTTTATTGTAGGTTCAGTTATGATTCTGTGAATTTATTTAATTGCTTCAATTTGCCGGGGCAACAGATGAGGCACGAGAATGTTGATATTGTGGTGATAAGGGAGAATAATGAGTGGTAGTATTCTGGGTTGGAGCATGAAGTGGTCCCTGGTGTTGTTGAGAGACTTAAGGTACTACATAATATAAAATTTTCCTGAAAATTATAAGTTTTTGATTTTGTTGATCTATAATATTGTGATCTACTGATTAAGATGTTTGGTGGGTACAATCTACTTTTGTTGTTTGTATAAATTTCAAGCTTTGTTATTTTTTGGGCTGTAATCAAAATATTTGGCCTTTGCTTTATGTAAAATTAGTTGCTTGCATAAGCTTACGTACATGAGTAACTATCTCATATGTGAAATTTGAGTATTAATTGATGAATATATTTGCATGCCTGTATTATAATTAGTAGAGCTCATTAATCTCACAGTGTCTTTGAAGGGGAAAATATCCTCTTCTAGTGTGATCACTGGGCATATACAAATTAGATGTTCCAGATTATAGCATAAACATTTCTTTCATGTTAAATCTTCCAAATTAAAACATATTTCCAGATTGGAGGCTACTTGCATTAAGGATTATACAATAATTGTGTTAT
>NC_033798.1:49046414-49047503 GCF_001876935.1 Asparagus officinalis
CGGTCGACCGCACAAAGAGCAAAAACTCACTGTGCTTCTGTGCTTCCCAGCGGTCGACCGTCGTGCCACACACGGTCGATCACGATCGATGGTCGACCGTTGTGACCAGTACGATCGACCGCGATGAAAATAGAAACTCAAAATTGACCTGTGTACAATACGCGGTCGACCGCCGCGCCCACCGCGGTCGACCACGCAGTAGAAAAACCCTATTCTCAGGATCTATTCTACATGATTTCGTTGTCGAACTTCGTGTGTGATGTTTATACATACTAGCAACCCTATACATGTGATTTAGCATATCTGGAAAAAAATGATATAAGCAGTCTAATCACTATAGACAAGACGAAATAGTTTAAAACATGTATATTTATGTCAAAACTATCGAAAACAATCACTTTTCTTTCAAAACTTTTGTTAGACTAACCACCAGGTCTAGATCTGCACTTAGGAAAAACGTGGGTGACTTTATTAACTGAAAACATATTCTTTTGCTACATACAATATAAAGATCAACTTTTTATACTCAAACTAGTATGTTAGGCTCATAAAAATATATGAAAACATCGTTTAAAAGCATTTGAAAACTGGGTGCAGAGTTGGGCGAGATGAAACTCGCCTGATGGGTGATGAACTACTGTGGTAAGGTCGTGAGAAGGTTCTCCTTCGCTGAACGCTGCTGGATCTCGCTCGAACTCCTCGAAATCCTCCAAAATCGCACAAAGAACAAGCTAGGATTTGCAAGAGGACAAGGGAAGGTTGCTAGGGTTTTCTCTGACAAAAAGGAGGCTCCCCGAATAAAATAATATATATATGAGCCCTCAAACCCGACCCAAAACCCAAAACAAAACAGGCTGAGAAAACAAGTCTGACCGCTGTACGGTTGACCGCCACGCCCATCGCGGTCAACCGCACAACAATATTCTGCTACGCCTGAGTCTGGTCGTTGTGCGGTCGATTGCCACGCCCAGCGCGGTCGATCGCGCATCAATATTTTGCTGTGCATGATATATTCGTGTGCTCCTCTATGATATAAACATACATTTCACAATAAAACTCATTATTAAATTCTACGGGGCTTTACATTCT
>NC_033798.1:49048503-49049589 GCF_001876935.1 Asparagus officinalis
TTTTTCACAAGTATGAGGACCTATCTGCAAAATTTGTTTTCCAAACAGTTTGTTTTTAGTATTAAAAACCTTTTACAAAGTTTCATATTTTTCAGAGGTCATATAAATATTTTCTAAATATTTTAGTTTGAGTCAAAACACTTCTGGAGCATATCAGAATGCGGTCGACCGTACCAGTCGACCGCACTTAAGGTCATTCGTCACTGGGCTCCAGAGAGGTCGTCGGTCGACCGGTGCGGTCGACCGAAATCTCGATTTTTATATCGATCGACCGCACCGGTCGACCGATGATGGCTCTGCTTGTTTTCTAAGTCGACCGGATTTTCGGTCGGTCGACCGAATTCATCTTTTCGGTCGACCGAACATTTTGGCGGTCGACCGATTGTTTTTTCCGTCAATCGTGACTTTTTCTCAAACGGTCGTTTGCCTTGTTAACTGTGCTTTCACTTAACTGTGTTTGGCACAGTCTGTGGCAATAGTCTGTATAAGAGATTATTTTCTGAGAAAAATTTTCAAACTCTGTTTTCTGTGGTTTTTCACTGTGTTTCTTGTGTGAGTTCACTTCCCAGCTTCAGTACTCTTTCTCTTTGCCATAGGGTCTTGTAAAGAGAGAGTCTTGCATCATTTCTACTGCTGTGTGAGTGTGATCTTGTGTAGATCAACTGTAAGGGTGTGGGTGTAGGCATATAAAATTGCTTATATGTCCCTTAATACAGCTCGGCACAAACCGACGAACCAACGAGGCGACGAGATCGACGAATCGCACGCAAGCAACGGAATACGTCCATTGTTTGTTGGAAATTTGATGTAAAAAGACAATGAAAGAAAAATTTTGACTTGTATTCCTCTCAAAATCGATTACAATTTGGATTCCGATTACAAAAGAGAGGAGAATGAATTTGATTCTCCCCTTTGTTTAAAACTGGGTTCTTCTTGGTAGCGGTGGAGTGCCTCCTTCGATTGATCGCGTCGAACTTGCTCTCCGTTGACGATCCGACAGTTCTATCTCACGAAACTGATTGAATTGCTTGATGAATTCGGTTTAGAACTCTTGACGAGTATAAAGAACTCTTGACGAGTGCAAAG
>NC_033798.1:49050589-49051607 GCF_001876935.1 Asparagus officinalis
TTGTTGTAACGTTTGAAGTTGTAACAGATTCAAAAGCAATGAAAACACCGACTTTCACCGAAAACATAAAGAAGGAGCGTTTCGAAGGATCTGGGGCCCGTTCCCCCTTTCCTCCGGATTTAAGCTTAGTCTTAAATCTCGAGAAGAGCCGTGATCTCGCTTGGTCGGGATCATCGCTGCAGCGATTACTTCCTTTGTGAAGTAAGAGCTTTAATCAATTTTCTGTCAACCAGATCTGATTCGAAGCGGTCCATGGATAAACCCCAGCACAAGCAAAGATCCCACGTAACTAGAGACTAATAAATAGGATCTGTGTGTTGTTTGATAAAGTTATAATCTTTTATTTTTTATTGTGTAAGGAGATCTTATAAAAAGATCAACTTTTCTATTTTGTGAACTTATAATCGATAAACGATTGTAATAGATTCAAGGCAATGAAGAAATCAACTTTTGACCCAAACACACTGACGACCACAGTGGGAGCCAACAGTCTCGTCACCAAGGCTGTCGTGCCACAACTGAAGATCAAGATCCCGGTTGATTCAGAGGTCGAGTACGAGTTCGAGGAAGCTAAGTTTGAGGAATATTTCTCCTCGTCTTAATCAAAATCCTCCTCTCCCTATAAGTACGGAAGATCCCATCTTTGAAGGAGGCATATTCACCGATGAATGCTTCAAATGACTCCGCTCGCCATAACTCCTCTCCAGTCAAGGAGTTGTTCAATCAAGGTACGCCAACTCTGACGAAGAGGGCTCGTCAGAGGCGACGCCAACGCCAAGCTCGTCAAATTGCCAAGGCATTAGAATAAGTCGATGGAGTTCACTATTATGCAGACTTAGAGTCTAGGAAGCATCAGGTAATCCAGCCACCCCAACGGCAAGTTGCTGCTACATCCACCGAACCATCGACGGGAGAATGGGTTCTTATCAAAGGGACTCGTTCAACCTTCAAGGAGCGCATCCAAAAACGACGTGCACGTGCTGCACGCGGGTGTGCCTTTATACGAAAAGTTCAAGGC
>NC_033798.1:49052607-49053596 GCF_001876935.1 Asparagus officinalis
ATCATCTTCCTGTTCAATCTCCATACTGTATATGGGTATGCAGAGTTGATGCGTCCTCACCGTGACCAAAAGTTCAGTTTCGGGAGGTTGTGCAAGTGATACCGCTAACGCTGCCAGTGCATCCGCACAAGCGTTCTGGAGGCGAGGGATGTATTCGATAAAGAATTCTTCAAAAGATTCTGCCATTCTGATGGCTTCCTGGTGGTATGGGATCAGGTCAGGATTCCTGACTTCATACTCTCCGCGAACTTGGTTGACTATCAGTTGAGAATCCCCAAAAGCTTCGAGATATTCGACCCCCAGCTCCTTGGCAAAACTGAGTCCAATGAGAAGCGCGTTGTACTCGGCTACGTTATTGGAGCACGGACTAGTCAATGAATAAGCCCGAGGCATCACATGTTTTCCCGGGGAGATTAAGACAACTCCAACCCCAGAGGAAACAGTAGAACCTCCCGGGGTTATTACCTTATTAACTGCCCTTGAAGCACCATCGAAATATAATTGCCATACTTGTTGGTGCGACGTAGTATTAACCTCGTGGGTTTCGTCCGGCAAGTCATCATATACTTCTGCCGTATCTGTGGTCGGGTTTGCCGCCAGAAGATCACAAATTGCTTGTCCTTTGATCGACTTTTGTTGTTTGAAGTGCAAATCATATTGGGACAAGAGAAGGGCCCATTTCGCTAACCGCCAATTCATAGAGGCCGGTTGCGTCATAAACACTCGTACTGGGTTAACATTGGAAATGACGTAAATCGTCTGTCCAACCAAGTAATGCCGCATCTTTTGTATCGCGAACACCAATGCGAGGCACTCTTTCTCAATCATCGGATATCGAGATTCCACACCTACCAAGGTCCAACTTAGGTAATAAACTGCCTGTTCGTGACCGCTATCATCGTCTTGTGCTAGTAAGGCATTTATCGAATGGTTCATCGCTTTGAGATAAATCAAGAACGGTTTACCAGATTTCGGTGCAACGAGAACAG
>NC_033798.1:49054596-49055526 GCF_001876935.1 Asparagus officinalis
ATGATTCTCCTCAGATCGATGGCCAGCCGGCTCAGGATATGTTCCCTGAGTCTGTACTCCCTCAGACTCATGGAAACTGTTATTTTGAAGGTGCATGCCTCTTCTCAAACTAAATACAGGACTAGCCAATTCTTTGACTAATGCAAATATGACGTTTCCGTTTTGTGCCTAACAGGAGCTTTCGCTGAGACTGACCCTGTTGAGCCGGCTGTGCGACCAACTCCACCAGTCGATGCAGCTACAGTCGTTACACCTCCACTACCCCCAGTGACTCGAGGGGAAGGAGGTATAATTTAATTAACTGAGTAATGCCATTCATTTCCTCATTGAGGCTTTTGACGAATTTCTCTTCTTTGTGTAGGGCTTCCTTCTCAGCTTCATGTCCTCGTTAAGGAGTTGTTATCGGGGAATGACCCTGAGAAGATCATCATCAGCGTAGAAGTCCGCTCTTATTTCTCCTCCCTGAATGCTATAATTGGCAAACTCCTCCACGACAGACTTTCTCTTCGCCAATTTAAGCCCTACCTCGATTCCAAGATAAATTTGATTAGGGACATAGGATGTCCGGATCTGGCGACGGCTATGGTTGATGACCTTGATCGCTTAGAGCGTGAGCTTCAGATGTTTCATGAGCTCCGGGATACAGGTGCCTCTTCATTCGTTGCTGCCGAGTTGGATGCTCGCTTACAGACATGGCGCAGTACTCGGATGGTTGCCGAGCTCGAGATTCAGGTGCAGCGGGGCCGAATAGATCGAGTTGAGGCTGACCTTGCCACTAGATCATCTTCACTTGAGGAGCTTAATTCTCAGATAGATCAGCTCCGACGAGAACTCCGTGAGAAGGAAGACGCGAAGATGCAGAATCAGCAAGCACATGCTGCTTTATCTGATGAGCTGCAGTCCTTGAAGCAGACACTGGCTGAGACAGAG
>NC_033798.1:49056526-49057450 GCF_001876935.1 Asparagus officinalis
TGGGCTGAAGCAATTCCGCTTAAAGAAGTAAAGACGAACAACGTCATCAATTTCATCAAGCATCATGTCGTCTATAGACACGGCGTGCCAAGAAGGATCATTCATGACAACGGTCCACAATTCATAAGCAATGCCTTCGTCAGATTCTGCGACAAGTTCAAAATCGAAGATGTTTCGTCGACAGCTTACTACCCCACTGCGAACGGATCCTATCCAAGCTCGTGAAGACCAATAAACGAGACTGGGATGATAAACTTGGTGAAGCACTCTGGGCTTATCGCACCACTATACGCACGCCCACAGGTGCCACCCCGTATTCACTGGTGTACGGATGTGAAGCCGTGCTACCGCTGGAAATTCAGATTCCATCCCTTCGGATTGCCCTCGCAACGGAGACATCAAAAACGTCTCGAAGAACTCGAAAGGTTGGATGAAAGGCGCTTGGAAGCTCAACAACAAATTGAGTTCTATCAGGCCAGGATGTCTAGGGCTTTTAACAAAAGAGTCCGACAGAGAAGCTTCAAGGAGGGAGATCTGGTCCTCGCTGCTCGCCGACCGATAATCCTCACCTCCAAGAAGAAAGGTAAATTCGAACCCAAATGGGAAGGACCGTTTGTAATAGACACAGTCTATTCAAACGGCGCATATCGCCTGATTACTCAAGAGGGCGCCAGGCAATTAATGCCAATAAATGGGAAGTTCCTGAAAAAGTACTATCCCTAGTACATTCAGGATAACTTATTTACCGGGAAGTTCCTCGAAGAATATTACACTTAATATTCTAAAGGATAACCCAAAATCATTTTTTACCACCAAAATCCCTCACTGATCAGTTTCAATTGACAGTGAGTCCTTCAAAAGTGTCCATCTGGCCCTCTTGACTCTTTCCATAGACAAGAAGTCCATTTTCATTTCGGAGTCTCC
>NC_033798.1:49058450-49059367 GCF_001876935.1 Asparagus officinalis
CTTAGGGTTTTGGATCACCGTGTGTTGACTTTTTGTCGCAACGCGTTGACTGGCGTTGACCTAGGGTTATACGTTGACCGGCGTTTGACCTAGGGTTACGCGTTGACCGGCGTTGACCCTTAGGGTTTTGGCTCATCGAACGTTGACTTGTGTTGCAACGCGTTGACTGGCGTTGACCTAGGGCTACGCGTTGACCGGCGTTGACCCTTAGGGTTTTGGCTCGTCGAACGTTGACTTTGGTTGCAACGCGTTGCTTGGCGTTGACCTAGGGTTACGCGTTGACCGGCGTTGACCCTAGGGTTTACGGATCGCCATTAACACAATTTATACTCGTACGTTTGCTGGAGTATACACAGTTTAAGCTCTTAAGGTATGGTCTCGAATGTTGGGGTTGCAGGACCAACTGTTAAAGTTGATTCATCTGCATGTGTGGATTTTGTCCCGAATTTGTTGGGTGCTCGAGTCACGAGACCAACTAGGGGAGTTGATGCGTCAATGACTCGCAGTTATAGAATTTTTGGCAAATCCTCAGCCATCAACGGGTTTGACAAGCCTTTACCGACTACCGTTTGAGTCGGGCTAGCATGCGGATTGTTTAAGTCCGTTCCGCATGTGACGTCGTGCTAAGAGAGTTAACGCTCTTAGTGCTACGATATTGAATACGTAGATGTCGTCTTTCTCACGAGAATAGACTACCCGGCGACGCGTGTTAGGCGTTGACTTTAGGATTTTGGGCTAATCCCCAGCCTTCAACGGATTTGATTAGCCTTTACCGACTACCGTTTGAGTCGGGCTAGTATGCAGATTGTCTCAATCCGTTCTGCGTGTAAAGTTGTGCTAAGAGAGTAAATTCTCTTAGACTTTGTGCTATGATTTTGAATACATAGGCTTCGTCTTTCTCACGGGAATAGACTACC
>NC_033798.1:49060367-49062869 GCF_001876935.1 Asparagus officinalis
AAGCCCAGAACGCCAACTGAGGCGTTTTGACTTGTTCAAACGCAAGCCGAACGGCCTCAAAACCGTTATTCCACGTTCTGAGGGATCTTCTCCCACTTAGGAGCGGATTTAGGGGTTGGTTACACCCCTAATCCCCCTATAAATAACCGACTTACTCAACCGGGTAAGGGGTTGATCGGTTTCTAGCAGAAAAACCGCATAGGGTTGAGGTGAGCTGGCATCAAAACCGCCTAAGGTCAACACATCTCAGCAGTTCAACAGTATGAAGAAGAAGATCTTTTGAAGATCAAAGAACTGATCAATGATCAGTTAATCGAATCCCGGAGGATTTCTTCATCAACGGCATAATCCACTTGGCAATTAACTGAATCTTCGGTTCCAACAACTCTGTCACAGAGTTTTAACTCGCTCTGAGTTTATTTCTGAAACTCATTTAAGAGTTCGTGATTAAGCTTGCAATCCAAGCTAATCACATAAAATCAGACATTCGGTTTTCAACAATTCTTGTCAGAGTTTTCAACTCGTTCTGAGTTCTTTATACTCGTCAAGAGTTCTAAACCGAATTCATCAAGCAATTCAATCGGTTTCGTGAGATAGGACAGTCGGATCGTCAACGGAGAGCAAGTTCGACGCGATCAATCGAAGGAGGCACTCCACCGCTACCAAGAAGAACCCAGTTTTAAACAAAGGGGAGAATCAAATTCATTCTCCTCTCTTTTGTAATCGGAATCCAAATTGTAATCGATTTTGAGAGGAATACAAGTCAAAATTTTCTTTCATTGTCTTTTTACTGCAAATTTCCAACAAACAATGCGTATGATTTCCGAATTTCGAGGACGAAATTCTTTTAAGGGGGGAAGAATGTAAAACCCCCGAAATTTCTATAATGAATATATGTGAATTATTACCGCTGTTGCCGAAACTCATTCGGGGCGGTATTGTCCCTTGAATGCAACGTACATTAGGCAGTCCCCGAAAGAGTTTCCAGTTTTTTGAAAGACTTAGTGCGGAGACGCCAAAACGCAAGGCTAGGCGTTCCCAACGAAGAGAGGATGTTTGAAGGAATTACCGAGGGTCACCCGCTAAATGATGACAATGCAAAGATACCTGCAACGACGGCGATAATCTGCGAGTCCGATCCTGAAAGCATCCCGGCGTTAAAACCGTCATGCAGGTGCTGGAGGGCAATAGCACAGGAAATTATGGGTAGGTTCGGACAAGAGTAGCCTTCAGAAGGTGAAGAGTTCGGATACCTGCTCGCAGTCGCATCAGATAATACAGTGTCGCAGTGAGGGGGAACCCCGCGAGTCTATGATGATAAAGCGCGGAAACAAGTGGCCAAAGATGCTCGAGATGGCCATAAGCCAAACAACAGGAAAGCTTTAGGTTCGAGATGCAGATGGCCATGCAGACTATGAGAGAGATGCAATGAGAAGAAATTCAGGCACTGACGAACCAGCTGCAGCGAGGTGAACAGGCAAGCCACCGTAACCGAGGTTGTTTCAGGAAGAGGGAGTACACACGGATAGGGATGAAGCTGCATTAATGCCAATAACCGCTCCGCAGTTTAATGCAGGGGGTGGTAAGAGGATGCCACGGAAGATAGCAAGTGAAAGACTTGAAAGATCAAGAAACCTCGAGGAGTAAAATCACACATTGATCTCCCGCTCAAGAGGTGAAGAAGACGGACATTCTTGTCGCATACGCCACAGAATGGGAAAAATGCAATGCCCTGATCCGGTGAAGTTCAGTCTGATTAACTTTACGGTCCGTTTGATGATGGGAAGGGTTCGCCTCAACTCAGCATTTGATTTATTTCAAATCGCCTGCCTGGGTATTATTCCGGCAATGAGCCTCTGAATTGGTGCGGTCATTCGTCGGCACTCTCGCAGGAGCCCGCCTTCGATTGGTATCAGCCGCCGTCTCAGCCAGGAAGCGTAAATAGCATAGGGGGGCACGGTCGTAACCGCTTTTGTCGCCGTACAGCAAAATTGCCTGCCGTAGCATTTAACATGCTGGTCATTTCACATCGAATTTCTTCTCTCAAAACATAAGATAGCACTTGTATGGGTTCTCAAAACACAGGAATAAATCACATTTTCATCTGAATATATATATTATATATATGTATAATATATATATATGATTATTATTTATCATAAGAGAATTATTCACTAATTAATAATCACATATATTCATTATAGAAATTTCGGGGGTTTTACATTCGTTCCCCCTTAAAAGAATTTTCGTCCTCGAAATTCGAAATCATGACGGCATTGGTTTGTTGGAAATTCATTTGCAGTAAAAAGACAATGAAGAACAATTTTTGATTGGTATTCGCTCTCAAAATCGATTACAATTTGGATTCCGATTACAAAAGAGAGGAAGAATGAATGATTCTCCTTGTTTAAAGAACTGTGGAACCAGGGGTTGTTTCTTGGTAGCGGTGGAGTGCTCCTTCGATTGATCGATGTCGAATTGCTGCTCCGTTTGACGATCCGA
>NC_033798.1:49063869-49064772 GCF_001876935.1 Asparagus officinalis
CTATGATTTAATCACGTTTAAGTCCAACATAATGTTGATGCAAGTCGGCCATCCAACTAGCCAAAAATCATGTGTTCCATGATCGAAGCAAATATGTTGACACAAGGTTTCTTTTTACAGAGGATTGCATAAAGGAGAAGGAGGTCCAACTTACACACAAGAGAAGCGGAGAACAAGTTGTTGACATTATCATGAAACCCTTCAAGACTCAAATTTTTCAGAAGCTGAGAAGATAACTTGGTATAACACTTCTTGGAGAATCAAGTTTAAGAAGGGATGTTAGAAATAACACTTAAGTGTGTTTATTAAGAAATTAGAAATTTTCATAATGATTATAGGAGTTACAAATATTGAAGAATTATTATAGGAGTTACAAATATAAGGAAGTTATGGAGAATAAATTATTGTTATTTACATAGGAGTTATGAGATGTGAATTAATGTTATTAATGTATTAAAAGTCTCCTAGTACTATATAAAATCATGTTATGTAGTCATTTAAGATATGAGGGGAAAAAAACTTCATCAATGAAATTTTATATGTTTCCAAATAAGGACTATTTAAATGACAAATTGAACCCGGAAAACACTGAAGACGAAGTCTATTAACACGTCATATCATTTTTCTACGACAAGTGTCTGTCATTAATAAAAAGAGGAAAGAAATTCGGAGTATGGATAAAGTTTCCAATTGCCATTGAGCAAATTAAGGATAGACCTCTGGAGCTGACACATACTTTTGAAAAAAAAAGGAACGAAAGATCGGGGAAGTTATCTATTTTATTTGTTTACTTCAAAGAGATATTATATATTATATATGAGAAAATTTTCATAATGTTAAAATATAAAAATATATTAAAAAACTTGTAGTCTAATGGTTAGAAACTTAAAGATATAAAATTTA
>NC_033798.1:49065772-49066675 GCF_001876935.1 Asparagus officinalis
GGGGTGGGTGATTAGGGTCTTAAGGCAATAATTGTGCAATAAAAATTGAGACAAGCAATACACCACAAAATAAACAAGCAAAGTAAATGAGATAGGGTTAGAAATCGTTATCCAAGTGACGCGCGATGTGTTAATGAGGTTCGGCCCGCTAACCTACGTCCCCGCTCCCCACTCTCGAGGAGAATCCACTACATAACCCGGTTTGGAAGCCGAAACTTCTTCTACACAACGATCTCCATAAGATCTCACTACCACACAGTTGATCACCACAAGATCTCACTACCACACATTTGATCTCCACAAGATCAAGCTCACAACAGTAGTATATGGTGTAAAATCTCTCTCTTTATAGTAACCCTATGGCAAGGAGAAATATCACACTTGAAGCTTGGGATGTGACTTGAAAACAGAGAAAAACAAGATTAAAAGTTTAGCTCTTTTGAAAACAGTAAAACAAAACTTAGTATTTTCAAAATGCTTGGGGGCTGGTTGAAGAAGAAGGGTATGAGGGGTTTAAATAGGTGAAAACACAGCTGCCAAAGCTCATACCCAAATCTCACCAAATCCCGTAAAAAACGACTTCTGGAACTGTACTAAAAAACCCGTTAGGGTGAACGACGGTCGACCGTGAAATTATCGCGGTCGACCGCAAGGCATATTCAAACCTGAGAAAACTTCCAGAGAAAGCTACGGTCGACCGTGGGAGCTTACAGGCTGACGGTTGACCGTCACGGTCGATCGCGAAAGTTTCTGCTGGCTCAGAGAAAAACATAGGCGCGTTCGACCGTGGCGGTCGACCGCGAACTGACACATGGCTAATACAGGTTTTAAAATAGTTTTTGACTCTTTTAAAAAATCTGTAAAAATACTCAATTGATTTCTAAACATTGTGTAACTTTGTAA
>NC_033798.1:49067675-49068537 GCF_001876935.1 Asparagus officinalis
TTGGCATTTCCCAGAAAGATTTGAGATGAACCGCCGGATGTAAGCTAGACGCCCTTGCAATCCTCTGAGCTCTCTTAGATTTTTAGGGGGTTGCAGTTCATGTATCGCCTTCACCTTGTCAGGATCGATATGTATACCTTTAGTGGTGACGACGAATCCAAGGAATTTTTCGCTGGACATTCCAAGGAAGGATTTAGTAGGGTTCATCTTCAATTGATGACTTCGCATGAGATCGAACATCGTCTTCAAGTCCTTGATGTGATCTTCTTTGTTGCGGCTTTTTACAACCAAATCATCAACGTAGCACTCAACTGTTTTCCTGAGATGTTCTTGGAAAATCTTAGTCATTGCTCGCTGGTACGTGGCGCCTGCATTCTTTAGACCGAAAGGCATCACCGTGTAGCAAAAGACACCAAGAGGCGTTCTGAACGCTGTATGCTTCTCGTCATCTGGATGCATCTTGATTTGGTTATATCCTGAAAAAACATGTACCAAAAAGGTTGCAAGTGCACAACCGTGTCAAGTTATAGTATTTAAGATATCGATCCTACGAGGAAGGTGTTTTGTAGGAGAAAATATAAATTCGGTTCTTATGTTGTGTGCGTGACAAATAAGATTGATAAGTGAATGTGATTGTGAAGAGATTGAGAGAGTGAAAATGGTGTGTGAATAGGTGCAAGGTGTAAGTGAGAGTGGATTTGAAAAATAATGAGTATGATCAATAAGGTGAGAAGGAAAAATGAATAAAATCAAGAAAAAAAAATATCAAGAATGAAGAACAAAATTCTAGAAAAAAAGAAAATGCAAGAAATTAAAGATGGTGGATTCAATTATAGATATGGGTAATCTACAATTGAACCTA
>NC_033798.1:49069537-49070382 GCF_001876935.1 Asparagus officinalis
TTTGATCAGTTCCGGCGTTCCTTCTCTCGCCATATGACAATGATGAGGGAAGAAGGATACCCGGAATTGTCTGATTCCTTCGTTGCTGATTTCGCCGCCCTGGAGTCAGAGATACGAGAGTTGAAGGAACTGGAGATTACAGGGGCTTCTTCTTTCGTGTCCTCTGAGTTGGAGCATAGGATGGCGCAGTGGCGTGACCTGAGATCTTCCATTGGGTGTGAGCTTCAGTCACGTGAGAGCTCCATTGCGCATCTAATGGCTAACATGGCGAGGAAGGATAGGGAGAAAGCTGAGTTACTCCGCTCCTTGGACTCGAATCGCGAGGAAGCGACTAGGTTGAAGGAGGCCTTGAAGCGTGCCGAGGAATCCGCCGTTCTTATCGCAGATGACCTGATTGGACCCGTGACCGGGTACTCGAGGAGTTCGGGTCCACTCAGGAGGGATTGATGAAGTTGAAGAGTGAAGCTGCGGAGATCTTGAGCTGTTCTGAGGAATCTGCCCGAGCAGATCTGCAGGCGGGACTTGAGCAGAGTTATGCAGATAGACTTTTTAGCTTAAAGTCTCATATTCTTAGCCGTCAGTTGCCTTCGGGCTAATGAGCTCTTTGTTGTATGGCTTTTGACTTGACCTATTAATAGAAACTCCGCATTTGCTTCTTTCTTGTGATTTGTCTGTATTTCTTCTGAATGACAGATTTTATGGGATTTTTGGCAAACCCCCAGCCATCAACGGGTTTGATGTGCCTTTACCGATCACCGTTCGAATCGGGCTAGCAGGTGGATTGTCTAGATCCGTTCCACATGTAACGTTGTGCTAAGAGAGTAAACTCTCTGAGGCTTTGTGCT
>NC_033798.1:49071382-49072220 GCF_001876935.1 Asparagus officinalis
TTATTAATTAATTTTAATTGGCATTAAATCGGATTAGATTAGCATAAGACCCTAATCACCCCCCCTCTACGGTCTAACACTTTCATGCTTGAGTTCTTCATTTAATTAGTGTGCTTTGTTGAGAGAAGAGATATTGGGCTTTTATTTTTGATTAACCTGCAATTAAAAATAAAAACAATTATTAGTGATAAATTTATTCATATAAACTAGATAATGAGGGTATAAAATTGTAATAAAATATGATTATCTTTCACCAACAGAATTACTACTCATACGTACGAGATTATTCATAAATACTGTTATATCCATACGTACAGGTACTATTCATAAGTACTATTAATATTCATACATACGAGTATGTTTGCGGGGAAAATTGCATGAGAATAAATTGGAGAATTGAATTTGTGTTATTCTCTCTAACTGACTTAGAAAAAGAATTAGGTACAATTCTCTCAATGTAATCTCTCTAACAACTTAGAAAAAAATTTACAAAATACTCTCAATCGGTTTTCCGATTTACAAAAGAGAAGAGGATCGACGGAGACCCTCCCCTTTGTTTAAAACTGAGTTCTTCACAGTAGCTATGGGAGCTTGAATCTTGTTTCCCGTTGACGATCCGAACACTTCACCTCGTTAGAACACAATATCTTCCTCTTAATCGACGTAGAGGAGAACTTGCGTGGCAAGTGTAAACCTTTTAACGAGTTAGGAAACTCTGAACAAGTTATAACTCTGTAAAAGAGTTGGTTTAAACCGAATAATCGGTTATCAACCTGTCACGCCCCGCTTCCCAAAATACCCGGGAATCGGAACGTGAACAAGCCCGCGACGTATTAGA
>NC_033798.1:49073220-49074058 GCF_001876935.1 Asparagus officinalis
ATATATCATGTTAACTACAGTTATTTCTTCTATTACCTATTTGTACCTGCACTTTATTTTTGTTTCCACTAGAGGATATTGTTGTGATTGATGAAACTTGTTGTTGTATGGTATGGGTGCGTAGTAGGTTTGACATCTCTAGGTTCACCTTGGACTGCAACCAAGTGTGAAAACAGGAGCATCACAGTTAGTATCAGAGCTCTAGTTCTTGCATCCTTAGGATCATTCATGTATCGAGTCGTGGAGCTAAAATAGAGTTTCCTAGGATTCATATACCGAGTCCGTTAAGAATTCTTAGAATGAGTGAGGGCGTTATATGTGTATATTCCAAAATTTATAAAAAAATTCATGACAGTAGTGATATTTTGGTTATAAAGTAATTGCATGAATGAAATATGATATGATATATTTATTTGCTATAAGTTATTCATATGCTTTCATCTAAGGTCTCAATATTGTATTTTCTTATAAAATTATAGATGGTCGGATGTGTACGAGGACGGGAGGAACACGTACACTGAGAGTTGAGCAGGATGAGCTAGAGCAGTAGCGGGCTTCACTAGAGAAGCAGCAGGCTCCACTTGAGCAGCAGCAGGCTCCGTTTGAGCAGCAGCAGGCTCAATAGGCCCCACCTGACCCGCAGCAGGCTCCCCAGTATCTGGTAGACCTTATGACACTCATTGTAGCCAAGCTTGCAACACTTGAGGAGCGAGTGGCGAGTCAGACCACACCTATTCTGCCACCACCAGTGATTCTGGTTATTCTGATTACCGAGGAGTCCCCAGTGGTTACCCCAGGATGCATTCCACTAGCAGTCACAAATAGAGCCATAGAGCAG
>NC_033798.1:49075058-49075877 GCF_001876935.1 Asparagus officinalis
TGATCATGAGTACCTCGCGGGGTTGTCCTTCGCTAGATACTGTGTTGTCCGAAGCAATTGCGGAGCCGGCATCTGATGCTTCATCTTCTGATGGTAATCTTGTCCGAACCCTACCATAAGTCCCTCGTGTAATGGTTCCGGACTGCAGGTGAGTTAGATACCAGGGTACCAACGGGATTGACTCGGGATTGTCCCCTGTCGATGCTCCTTTGCTGGCCATGTTGATGGTGACCTTCGGGAATTCTCTGTCTTTGACTATCCTTCTTCTTCGCTGGAAACGCCTAGGCTTAGCTTCAGACGTTCCGGTGGAAATTCTGTCAAATACTGAAATTCTCCTTGGGGTTTGAGCACAGGAGCATTCTGATAGCACTGCCTTGATTATGTTGGCGCACGGGCAGCGAGACTCCATGTCCTGCACATACTTCTTTCGAGATTTCCCCATACCACCAGCTCTATAGTACAGCTCATCAGCTTGGTAACTGGAGCAACCTATAGAGTGTTGGCATGTGCTCCTTGGTAAAACACCATCATCCTCAGATGAGTGTGCTTCCCCTTTGGCATGGGATGTTTTGTTAGTTTTCTCAAAAGTGGCCCGTTCAAGTGTACGTTTTTGTGAACATAAAAATTGAACGGGCTCTTGTATTTCGACTCGCAATCCGATGCGGTCGGTGATAGGGGCTTTCCCTTTTTCATCTTTCTTGGGGAGATTAATTCGACCCCCAGTTTGATTTGTAACTTGGTTGTTTGCGAAGAAAGTTGCTGTATTCATTGCTGCATTCATTACAACTTCAATCGTTACAATGAAATGAAAAGATAGCC
>NC_033798.1:49076877-49077693 GCF_001876935.1 Asparagus officinalis
AAAATGACGAACTGAGGAGAAGGAGAAGGGTCGGGTCAAGGAGATGAAGAGGGAACGGTTGTGATTAATTCAAGAAAGGATGAGTGGTGATGAGCAGTTCGGGTCTAAAACAGAGACCAAATAAAAACCGAAACCCAGTAAAAAATAAAACCTCGCTGCTGTAGGATTTTAATTTCGGTCGACCGACGCGGTCGACCGGAATGCTTACAGATAACCGTCGGTCGACCGGGTCGGTCGACCGAAAGAGAATGTGCAGCAAATGTGATTTTGGAAATATGTTTTGAGAGTTTTTACAATATAGACCTTTTAGAAATATGTTTTATAAAATATTGAAGGTTTTATAAGGTATATATATAAGTGTTTTTAATTATAAAAACATACAAATAATTTATTTTTAACATTAGGAATATAATTTTTCATTCCAAGCCAAAAAAAATTATTCAAAACAAAAACAAAACAAGTCGTAAGTCGTTAAAAAATACTATATAAGTCTTTTTGGTACCGAAATCATTTTGGTACCACTAGAACTTGGGACATGACCCCTATCATTTAAATCCAAGGCCCTAGGGTTATGAACCCGTTTGGGCGTATTTTGTGCACCAACACGATCAAAGCAAAAATTGTAAACGTGACCCATACGATTGCAATTTGTGCAATGTAGAGGTCTAAATGGTTTACGTTGACCGAAATAGAATGCACGTGGTTCATTTACAAAAATAAATTTTCCTTTGTAATTATTTTGCAAATGAGAATTTCTTTTCAAATCGAAACAAAACATGGCCAAATGACCAACACGACCACAATAATCACATTTGT
>NC_033798.1:49078693-49081102 GCF_001876935.1 Asparagus officinalis
TGTCGAGATCATTTTGACGAGGCATTGGTTTTGCGAGCCTCTCGTAAATAGGTTGTCGTGTACTGTGATACAGGGGAAGAATCCTATGGATCTATGGTCTGGTTCGGTGACTAGTGACTATGAGTCGCTTCGGATATTCGGGTGTCCAGCTTATTATCATTTCAATGATCGAAAATTAAATCCAAGAGCGAGGAAAGCAGTTTTTGTGGGCTTTAGAGAATGAGTTAAAGGCTTTAAATTGTGGGATCCACTGGACAAGAATATAGTCATTAGTAGGGATGTCACGTTTGATGATGAGTACATTATGAGGCCTCAAGTCCCTCAGCATGTGGAGGAAGACCAGACTAGTAGGATATCACAACAGGTGAAGGATGATGTGACTCTACCCACTTCAGATAGTATTCTATCCATTGAGGCTCCTACAGAGGTAACACTGGGAGGAGATAGAATGACAGACAGCATTTGGTGGATACAGTGGATGGTGAGACTCAGGAGCAGGTGATAATCATATTTTATTATAATTTTATACCCTCATTATCTATTTTATATGAATAAATATACCACTAATAATTACTTTTATCTTTAATTACAGGTTAATGAAGAATAAATCCCAAAAATCTCATATCTCAACAAAGTCCCTTGAGTAAATAAAGAAATAAGAGAAATTCAAGAAGCCAAAGTGAAATATTTGAATTTTGAAGGCCAAAAGCCCAAATGTCCCAAAATGTCCAAGATGACAGCTCCTCCTCTTTATTCTCAAGTGAAATATTCAAGGCCCAAAGCCCATAAAAAAAAAATACACCAAGGAAGCTATGACCGGTGCTGCAGATTGGATTTTTATTCAAGTCTCCATGGACCGGTGTGTGTGTGCCAGATTGGACTTTTATCAAGACTCCTGAACCGGAACTTGCTTCTGATTGAAAATTCATTGTCTGTCCGGACTTGCTTGATTTCACAAGAAAATTCATTGTGTGCAATCCAATGAACTCTTCATGGACCGGACTTAGGCTGCAGCTTTGAATTTTAATCATATGATTGGACCAGACTTGA
The DNA here is from genome assembly GCF_001876935.1 of Asparagus officinalis. Taxonomy (NCBI): domain Eukaryota; kingdom Viridiplantae; phylum Streptophyta; class Magnoliopsida; order Asparagales; family Asparagaceae; genus Asparagus; species Asparagus officinalis. Next base: position 49,079,744 of record NC_033798.1, read on the forward strand.
TTGATGTAGAAACTCCATTGCCGACCTCGACTCTGCTGCAACTTATTTTCATTTGTTTTTTGAAATCTATTCAAGGGCTTCCTATGTAGGCCTAGGAAGAACAAAAGCAAATTCCAACCCATTCTTCACTAACAAATTCAAAGTGGAATCCTTTGCTTGGGCTCAGACAAATCCAATCGTCTCATTACATATCATTATTATCCAACTAATAATATCAGCTTGTTAGAGATGAGGGGTTACAAGGCCTCCGTAAATTTGTAACTCTTTTGAGCACGAGGGCTAACTCTAATTGAGAAGCCTTCAAAAATATAACTTTTGTTCCAATAATAATACATAATTTCTCCTCTATTAAAATTTGTCATTCTCATCTATGATTGAATGATGAGAGGAAAAGAGCAATTTAAGGTTTCATCTTTCCTTATATTCTGATTTAGTAATTCTTATATGCTTATTATTAGATTTAAATCTGCTGTCCAGTGATAGATATTCTGTCTTTTCTTTTTCACTTTAATTTGTAGAGTTAGATTTATTTTCTGCCATTAATTTCTCCAATTTATTTGAGTTTAGATTTTATTCTTTGTATTATATTTATTTCTGTTCATCATTAGATTTTCTTTTCTTTTTATTTTTGTAATAGTCTTTTCTTCTTGCTTATATTTCTTAAGATCGGGAAATTAATTCTTAGAGAATATTAACGAATAGCAATTGTTATCGAAACTAGTCTAATTCCTTATTTTGTGATGAACTTAATCTCTTACTTAAAATTTCACTTTAGGATAACAACTAGAGAACTAATCTCGGTTGTAGAAGAAGAATTTCCATATCTTATGCTTATCTTAAATGTTTTAGTTATGCTTATGAATTCTAGGATTATATTCTTGTGTTAGTTCTTATCAATGAATAGTAATTTTAACTTAGATGATAATTATAGGTTATACTCCTTAATAATGGGTTGATAGTCCTATGCTTAATAAATCTAAAGATTTATGTAAATAGACATAGTTGTCATTTGTAATAAAATTTAGCTAGTGGATTACATTCTAATTTCTTACCTCTTTGAATCCTCCATCTAACCTTTCTTAAATTTTCTTCATTCTTGTTTATTCTCTTCTTTACACTTCTTTCCTTAGCCTTGTGATTTCATTTATTCTTTAATTTCTCTTCCTCCTCTAAATGATATTGTCCTTGCCATATATTCACCAACAATCCACCATCTACAACCACACTTATTCTTTATTCCTAATTGTCACGCACCAACAACAGAACATAATTGCAATATCTCTTAAAATTCACTTCCTCGTGGGATCCATGATACTTTTTTCTATACTACTAACTTGATCCCCTAATTGTGTGCGTCCA
>NC_033798.1:49082102-49082904 GCF_001876935.1 Asparagus officinalis
TTGGTTCAACACGGATTAAGCGATGAAAATTATCCCGAACCCAAAATTGCATACACCAATTTTTTTTTTTTTTGAGAAAGAAAATTAGTTTTTTTTATATGAGAAGATAAAGAAAAAGAAAAATCCTAATTAAAACAAATCAAGGCAATCACTTTTCAATCAACTCTAACTCTAGGGTTTAACCTAACTCCACTAGACCAGCTCCTAACCAAAAATTCCTACGGTGAAAAGATCAAAGTTTTACCCAGATAGTTAGCCAGGTAAGGATAGTACTAGAGGGTGATCAACGATCAATTAAGTACCTCTTTCCTTGCGGAGCGCTTTACGCAACCCCTAAACCTTGCCTTAGACACCAACTATTCTGAGAAAACTTAAACCGTTCACTTAAGGATTTCTTGTTCCTTATTGAGCTCGAATCCTTAGGGGCCAACGTCTAATGAGATTTATTAGGCTTGGGTGGTGTAGTGAGGAATTAGTGATTTTTGGGCTAAGGAAAGGTGATTTGTGAGCTAAGAAAAGGGTGATGAAATCCCTTACCTTATCTTGATTGGGGTTTTGCCCTTAAGAATGATTTAAGTGTGTGCCAAATCAAGTGCAACAATCACTTTGGTGAATTCCTACACTATATGAAATGCAACCCTAGAAATTAAAAAGCGACTAAAAAGGATGATAAAAAAAATCTTTTTTTTTAATTATGGTCAACAACAATCAAATGTAAGAAGATGATTCATGTTTTGAATTTATTATCTTGTTAGTTAATGTCCAAGTGAAAGATGAATTTTATTATGGTCAACAAAAATAA
>NC_033798.1:49083904-49084703 GCF_001876935.1 Asparagus officinalis
ATAAATAGCGGTAAATAGTCCTGCAATAGCGACGCTAATAGTGTTAGCGGTCCCTTCCCGCTAAGCTACACTGTCGCCCAATAACGGTGACATATTACGAAATATGCATTTTTCGCTTGCAAAAGAGGCCAATATCGCACCACAGTAGTGAGTAACAGGCGATTGAGGGCAAAATCCATTTTTTATCGCAATTTAAAAGCGGTTTGACATTTATTTATTTTTTAAAGTTAAACTTGACCCGCAACAACTACATCCCACCGCCTCCCTCGCTTTCCGGCGTACTCCTACCTCCTTTCATAGCCTCTGGCACCTCCTTATGGCACCTCTCCCAGCACTTCCTCTCACCTCCTCTCGCCGTGAGCTCCTCCTTAGTGCAGTCCTCTCACCGCTTAGCTCATCTTCTCGAAGATGACAATTCTTAGACTTCTCCAGTTGTCTTTGGTATTATATGACAGTTACATATCTATTTCATGTTTAGGATCTCTTTAAATCATCAAATGCACTTTTAGATTTTTTAAGCTTTTTTATAATTTTTCTTCTTTTAATATTTATATATATCTAAATTAGATCGTTATTTGACTTTGAGCTTTTTACAGCTATTTTGCTGTAATAGCCCTAAATAGCCTTAGCGATGCCTCACCGCTACACGATGCTATCCGATATCGATAACCTTGGGTAGGCTATCATAACACGGTTAAACTCGTTTTCTTTAACTAAAATTTGGCTACATATTCTAGTCTTGAAACATGGTGCAATACTTGGTTAAGAGCTGCATGGGAGATTGTCTCATGCTTTTTGA
>NC_033798.1:49085703-49086482 GCF_001876935.1 Asparagus officinalis
CCAAACGGTTTCGGTTAAAACGAAACAACTCAAACAGATCCAAAACGAGGAAAAACTAAAAATTTCCTCGTCAGTCGACTCATGAGTCGACTGGGATTGGTCGACTCATTAGTCGACTAGAACAAAACACAAAACTGTTAATTTTCCCATCAGTCGACTCATTGGTCGACTCATCAGTCGACTTATAAGTCGACTCATGAGTCGACTCATTGGTCGACTGAGCAGAAAATCCCCAGTTTTGCTGCATACGATGGTTATCTGCAAAAACGTTAAACAAAAGTTCTTTTTTGTCATGTCATGCAACATATTTCTGATTCTAACACATGTGTATCAACAGAAACGAGAGATTTGCATGTAATATCTTACATTAAAACCCTAAACATATTTATACATGTTTAAAAACGTATTGAAAACATTAAATCACATGAAACCCATGTTTAAAACTAATTCCAGATCTGGATCTACCTTACAAAAACGTTGGTGAGCTTTTTACTAACTGAAAACTATAGATCTTGCAGCTTATAATGTAAAGCATCTACTTTTATCCACAAAAATATGTTTTAGGCTCAAAAATCCGAAATAAAACCAAATAAAACTATACAAACAGTGGGTACAGGGCTGGGCGAGATGTTACTCGCCTCTGGTATGCTAGAAAACTCCTGGAATCCGCAAGAGAACGATCTCCTTAGCTGCACTGCACAAAATCCCACTGCAAACCCCTTCGAAACTCCTCCAAATCGCCAAAATCCGAGCTAGGGTTTGAGAGGGAGAGAGAGGGG
>NC_033798.1:49087482-49088258 GCF_001876935.1 Asparagus officinalis
AATACCATATTGGACGTAGTCAATGATGGGAAAATGCCAATCTCGGGACTCAGACCCAATTCGAGTTGAGTTCACCTCCTTGGCGCTAATGTCCCTATCATATTCCTCTTCAATATCCATATCGTATATGGGTATGCAGAGCTGATGCGTCCTCACTGTGACTAACAGCTCAGTTTCGGGAGGCTACGCAAGTGAAACCGCTAGTGCTGCCAGTGCATCTGCATAAGCGTTCTGGAGACGAGGGATATATTAAATAAAGAATTCTTCAAAAGATTCTGCCATTTTGATGGCCTCCTGGTGGTACGGGATCAGGTCTTGGTTCCTGACTTCATACTCTCCACGGACTTGGTTGACTATCAATTGAGAATCCCCAAAGGCTTCGAGATATTCGACCACGTTATTGGAACATGGGCTAGTCAGTGAATAAGCCCGAGGCATCACATGCTTTCCCGGGGAAATTAAGACAACTCCAACTCCAGAGGATACTGTAGAACCTCCGGGGGTTATTGCCCTATTCACTACTCTCGAAGATACTTGTTAGTGCGACGTAGTGTTAACCTCGTGGGTTTCATCCGGCAAGTCATCATATACTTCTGCCGTATCTGTGGTCGGGTTTGCTGCCAAAAGATCGCAAATCGCTTGTCCTTTGATCGACTTCTGCTATTTGAAGTGCAAATCGTATTGGGACAGGAGAAGGGCCCACTTCACTAACCGCCAATTCATAGAGGCCGGTTGTGTCATAAATACCCGTACTGGATTAACATTGGAAATGACGT
>NC_033798.1:49089258-49090011 GCF_001876935.1 Asparagus officinalis
GTTTAGCCATGGCTTCTTCGAGCATCTTGGCCACTTGTTCCGCGCTTATCATCAGTGACTCACGGGGTTGTTCCTCGCTGGATACTGTATTGTCTGATGCGACAGCAGAGCAAGAATCTGATTCTTCATTACCTGACGGTAATCTTGTCCGAACCCTACCATAAGTTCCTCGTATGATGGCTCTGGACTGCAGACGGGTCATCCGTCGGGGTACTTCCGGAATCGACTCGGGATTATCCTGTGTCGACGTCCCTTTGCTGGTCATATTAGTGGTGACCCTTGGAAATTCTCCATTTTAGACTACCCTTCTTCTTTGTCGGAAACGCCTAGACCTTGGTCTTGGCGTTTCGGTATTGAGCCTTTTGAAAACCGAATTTCTTTCGGGGACCATCTTCATGCAGTTGCACTCAGACAATACTGCCCGAATGAGTTTGGAACAGGGGCATTGAGTTTCTAGCCCTCGGGGACTCCTTTTCCTGGTTTTTCTCGTACTCCCATCACGATAGTACAACTCGTCGGCTTGAAGGTCGGAGTAACTTATCGTGTGTTGGCACGACTTCTCAGGTATAACTGTAGGCGTATAAAATTGCTTATAGATCCCTTAGCACAGCTCAGTACAAACCGACGAACCAACGAGGCGACGAGGTTAACGAATCGCACGCAAATGACGGAATAGATCCACTAGCGTGCGGAATCAAGCTAACGGGTTGAAGAGTCAACGAGTCATCCATCCAAGGGCGGACTCGGACGAAT
>NC_033798.1:49091011-49091744 GCF_001876935.1 Asparagus officinalis
TATTGTTTTACATTCTCCTCTGCATATGGATATAGTTCCATATCTCCGTCCTTGGGTTTTTGTACATTATTTTTATTTTAATTCCGAGGGCGGAATTTGTTTTAAGGGGGGTATAATGTAAGGACCATAAATTTTGATACTAGTTAAAATAAATTTTTTAGTATTTTAAAATATTTAATTATGATTTTCTAAAAGAGTATTTGTATTTTTCTTGAATTCCTATAATTTTCTATGATTTAAAGTCTAATTTTTATATTTATTTTAATGATATTAATATTTATAAATTAATTTTATGCGGTGAAAAATTTATGGAATTTATTTGTTGCGTTATCGATGCTGTTACATGTCATTTTAAATAATACGTTGTGTTATTTTTATTATTACGTATATTTTCGTATAATACGTTGTATCATTAATTACGTATTATTTGTATAATTTGCTGTATTATTCCAACTGTTATATATTATCTGTCGTATTAGTATAACTTGTACGTTTTACTGTGTATATAATTATCCCATAATTATTTGATTTTAAATATAAGTAAATATATTATTATTATTATTTATTCTCATTTAATTGTACAATATGTGAATATTTCAACTAATTTGTATCAACTGTTGTATTAGCACATCATGTACGTTTTTATTTATAGATAATTATTCCATAATTAGTTTAATTTTTAAGTACACGTAATTATTTATTTTAATTATTTTTGGTTAAATTCCCTAACCCT
>NC_033798.1:49092744-49093462 GCF_001876935.1 Asparagus officinalis
TTGGGATCAATGATTAGCGATTCACAATTTGAGACATATGGTATATACATGAGGGTTTCCTTGTTTGGAATTATTTCGTTTGATGTACTAGTCTCATGTTGTTGATTTTTAATTATTAATCTCATTTAGATTATTTATCTCTAGTTCGGTATTAATGTTTAGACATCTACAATTTGAGACATATGGTATATACATGAGGATTTCCTTGTTTGGATTATTTCGCTCAATGTACTATGTCTCGTGTTATAGATTTCTAAATGTTAATTCCACTTTGATACGGGGGGAAATGATCTAGGTAGACTATGCTTAATAGATAAAGCATTCACTCCACCCAGTAGCCCTTCCCCTGGGGGCGAATGGAGGTAATCTTGTTGTAGCGTTCTGACGCTATTGTTGTTGTTCTTTTTGTTGTTTTCTCTTCTTTCAGGCAGTACAGAGGTACAGAGAGCTGCAGGATGATGGAGTTCTTGTATAGTCACCGTCACATGAGTTTTTAGAGGCTCCACAGTAGATTTTATGTTTTATTCAGACATTAGAGTTTCATTCTCATTTTTTAAAGGCAGTGTGCCTTAGTACGATTCTAGTTGATTCATGTTGACACTCTTATTTTGTCAGTTTTCAGAGGTATTACAGTGTGGGTACATAGCAGGTTTGACATCTCTAGATTCATCTTGGACTACAGCTATGAGTGAAATCAGGGACGTCATAGTTGGTATCA
>NC_033798.1:49094462-49095148 GCF_001876935.1 Asparagus officinalis
GAATTGTTTATATGCAAAGTATCATGATTTTCTTGATTTTTAAAATTTCTTGAATTCCAAATGAAAGGTGTTATGAATAACCAACGTATGTTACTTAAATTTACTTATTTAATATATAATTATGAAACTAAAATTATATTATTATTTATTTAATATTTATTAAAAATTTTCTATTACATAAATATTGTTTTGAAAATTTTGTAGAATTTATATATAAGATTATTTTTTGGTCAGCAACATGATCTATATACATGAAGGTTGAAATTTTTAGTATTTTTATTATTTGTCTTTAAACCATAATATATTCAATAATGAAAAATATGATTAAAAATTTACTACTATTTAGTAAAAAATAGACTTAATATTTTTTAAATAATTAAATAATTAATATCATAATATTTTGGTTATCACATAAATATCAAGCTTTGAAAAGAGGATGACGATGGTAGGAAAATAGAAATTCGAGTTTCTTCATTACAAAGAGATTGAATAAAGAATCGATTCAAAAGAATTTCTTATATGTATGTATTATAATTATATTCCTCATAGATTATCATTTATGTCAAATTATACTAAATTTTGATTATTTTTTATATAGATATGATTAGAATAGTTGATTAAATTTATGCGATTGATAACATGGACATGAATGAAAAATAAATATTATTTAAAAGCTTTACAATGCA
>NC_033798.1:49096148-49096822 GCF_001876935.1 Asparagus officinalis
AACCCTAGGGTCAACGCCGGTCAACGCGTAACCCTAGGTCAACACCGGTCAACGCGTTGCGACAAAAAGCAAACACACGGGGATCCGAAACCCTAAGCCAGCACAATGTGGAGGATGTAGTTCAAAGTCAACTCAATGACACGAGCCAAATTCAATTCATCAGCTGCAGACTCGAGACTTCGACAACGGCCAGACGATAAACACAGCGCCGGAAGAACCTCGGCTATTCGTCAAAGCATCGAATAGACCGAAAATCGAAAGAGTCAAGAGTTGAAGCTAACTACGCCGACTGAAGGCCAGATCAATCACATCCAAAGTATTCCAGCCTCTTCTATAAAAGAAACGTTTTATCTCGGAATTTGAGGAAATATCTGTAGGCATTGAAAATTGCCTATAGGTCTCCACGAACGGTTCAGTGTTAGAAAGCGACGATGAACGTCACCATCCGATCCACAGGAGTTCAATTGACGTCGACGAACGACTGAAGTGAATCGACGAGCTACATGAACGGATAGGATTTCGGAACAACGAAGACCCGGACCAATCGGGAACCCGGCACTGTTCACGAATAAGACAACGCCCTTCGTGTCCCATTCACCCCACTAATAATTCAACCATGGGGACTGACAGAGCTCTTCGTCAGAATTCCAACGCATCCGAAATCAATTAAATCC
>NC_033798.1:49097822-49098486 GCF_001876935.1 Asparagus officinalis
GGACCCAAAATATGGGACCAATAGGGGGGACAAGTGAGATGTCCCCCTCCTATTGGATAATGAGTTGGCCATCATTAATGATGACAAACTCATTATCCAATAGGAGGAGGGCACCTCACTTGTCCTCTTTATTGGTCCCATATTTTGGGTCCCTGTAGCAAAGCTCAACGAGATTGTAATCAATAAATAATGAAGATTAGAGGAAAGCTTAAAAAGACATGGTGGAGGCAATTAAAAAAGTGTTTGTGAAGTTGAGGGTGGTGGGAAATTACCTAGGGCTACGCTAAACCCCTAAAATAGCAAAAAACACAATAGAAAAAAGTATACCAAGATTTAACGAAGTTCAGCAAACTTGCCTACGTCCTCGGAGCCACACAATTAATTTCTTATTAATCAATAAGAAATTATAATACAAGAGCAGATCTCAAACTTAAGATCTCTCAATAAATACAAATCAATACTGTAGCTACAGTGTTAATTCCCCTCTTTAATAAATTCCCCTCAATAAATTTCTCATCTCTTAAATTTCCCCTCTCTTAAATTCACTGTGAGCTTCCCTTCTCAAATCCCCCACTGGAGAAGAAAGGGAACAAAAGAGAGAGAGAGAGCGAGATCGCGTGAGGAGAGAGAGCTGCCGCCGAAAAGAAAAACGCGAAGAAGCTAC
>NC_033798.1:49099486-49100113 GCF_001876935.1 Asparagus officinalis
GGTACATTTTATTATATAGATAATTATTCCATAATTATTTGATTTTAAATGTAAGTAAATATATTTTTATTTTTAATTATTCTCGTTTAATTGTACAATATGTGAATATTTCAACTATTTCGTATCAACTGTTGTATTAGTAAAACAAATACGTTTTTATTTGTAGATAATTATTCTGTAATTAGTTAATTTTTTAAGTACCCGTAATTAATTATTTTAATTATTTAGTTAAATACCAAAACCCTAATTTTCTTTTTTTTTTTGAAAAATAAGAAATTTCCATTAAAATTAATCTCCAGTACATATATTACAGAAATGGCTAGGCTACTCAGGATTCTAACTAAGAAACTAATAGAGAGGGGAGATGACCCTGGCCGTCACCCTCCACTAAAGAACCTAGCGAGAATCCTGATTGACCCAAAGCCAAAACATAAAGCAAGTACAGATCCCATTACAAAACAATCTATCTCTAGAACCTGTAAAAAAAAAGAAATTATTTACAATGCTCTATGGATTCCCAATTTGCAAGGATAGTATTGTTACAAGTCTTCCATGTACAGGTTCTAAGCAAGACATTTATATCCTCATAGAGTCGCCTAAATACCATCAACTTGTGCAACTGGGTAG
>NC_033798.1:49101113-49101735 GCF_001876935.1 Asparagus officinalis
GGAAGTGAACACACACAAAAACACAGAGAAAACACAAAGAACAGATTTTGAAAATTTTTCTCAGGAAGATAGCGTCTCTCTGGTTTTTGCAGAAATTAGGGCAGCAAAGAAGATGAAGGAGTATGGGTTTAAATAGGAAAGATTAATCATTTTAAAATCATAACCCAATCCTCCCAATTAAGAAATAATCTCCTATTCAGACTATGCCACAGACTGTGCCAAACACAGTTAAGTGATAGCACAGTAAACAAGGCAAATGACCGTTAAAAAAAGTCTCGGTTGACCGAATAGATTTTCGGTCGACCGACAGAACGTTCGGTCGACCGAACGAATGAATTCGGTCGACCGACGAAAAATCTGGTCGACCGCGAGCAGGTCTGAAAACAAAGAAAACAAGCAGAGACTCCATCGGTCGGCCGGTGCGGTCGACCGATAGAAAAATTGAGTTTTCGATCGACCGCACCAGTCGACAGACAAACTCTATGTAGCCTAGTGACGAATGATCTTAAGTGCGGCCGACCGGTGCGGTCGACCGCATTCTGATACATTCCAAAATAGTATTTTGACTCAAACAGAAATATTTAGAAAATATTTATTTGACCTCTGAAAATTATGAATCTTT
>NC_033798.1:49102735-49103347 GCF_001876935.1 Asparagus officinalis
TGATCTCCTCCACTTGTGAAAACTTCTTCACAAACCAAACAAACACTAAAACAAACTTAAAAACCCTTACAAAAACTTGTAAAACTCTTTTAAAAGTTTTCTTACGTCACCTCAGAAGTATGAGGGCATGGGTTATATACAGGCTCATGAAATAACCCCAAAAACCAATAAAAATCAATAAAATAAACAAAATCAGCAAGTTACCGTTATTGTGCAACGGTAACATTGACGGTCTACCGTGGCTACTGTAGCGGTCAACCGCAAGAGCCAAAAATGCTCTCTTGACATTTGGCGGTCGACCGCTGAGACCAATCCGGTCGACCGTAGTACTGTAGCAACATGCACAAACAGTTTCTGCAGTTTTGGAAATATGCGTAGCTGGTTTTATAAAATCAATTAAAAATATCAAATCAACTCTAAAAATTATAAACTTTTGAGGGAAGTTTCTACACATGTAGATGAAAATTTTAGAGAAATAATTTTTAAAATATCACTTCCCATTTGTGATAAGTAACTATTTTAATACAAATATTCTAGATCCTGAAAAAACTGCTGAAACACTTGGTTTTGTAAAATCAATTTGACCTAGTAAATCAACTCCAAAAATGATAA
>NC_033798.1:49104347-49104941 GCF_001876935.1 Asparagus officinalis
TAAAAAATAATTAAAAATAATAATAATTACAAAATAAATTAAATAATTATGTGAAAATCATCTACACATCAAAACATACCAATTATACTAATACGATAGATAATATGCAATAGTGAAAATAATACAACTAATTATACAATTAAATGAGAATAATTAAATAAAAATATAATTACTTACATTTAAAATCAAATAATTATGGGAAAATTATCTATACAATAACAAGTACCAGTTATACTAATACAAATGATAATATGCAACAGTAAAAATAATACAACAAATTATACAAATAATACATAATTAATAATACAATGTATTATACAAAATAATACATAATAATAATAATAATATTATATATTATTTAAAATGCTACGTAATAGTATCAATAACATAACAAATAAATTCTAGAAATTTTTACTGCACTAAGTTAATTTATAAATATCAAAATCATTTAAATAAAATTAAAATTTGAACTTTTAAATCGTAGAAAATTCAAGAAAATTGAGAAAAATACAAATACTTTTTTATAAATAATAATTAAATATTTTAAAATACTAGAAAATAATTTTAACTAGTATCGAAATTCACGGTCATTAC
>NC_033798.1:49105941-49106526 GCF_001876935.1 Asparagus officinalis
AATATTCTAGAGGATAACCCAAAATCTTTTTCACCACCAAAATCCCTCACTGATCAATTTTAATTGACAATGGGTCCACTAAAAATATCTTTCTGGCCCTCTTGACCCTTTTCATGAACAAGAGGTCCACTTTCATTTCGGAGTCCCCTTTCGATAAACGAAAGAACTCCCTCCTTCTTCTTTTTGGTTAAGCCCTCTCATGGCTATGACCAAAGTTGAAGTTTCACTTCGATAAACGAAGAACTCCTTTTCAGTTTAGATAACCAATCCTATAAAAGGCAGGTTTATCTAGAATTTCCAGATTCTCGGAGTGGAGATCCCACTTCTAGTTTCTTTCGCGCTGGAAATAGAATATAAAATTCTTCCTTTCCAGAATCAAGGAATAGAATATAAAATTCTTCCTTCCTTGTTTTTCGGGTTTGCCTTCACCCTAAAAGAAGACCGGGAAATAGAATATAAAATTCTTCCTTTCCCGCACCAAACTTTCTAAAATTTGTCAATTTAGGATTCATCCTAGGAAGTTTATCCCGAATCCTAAGCAGGGATAAGTCCGCGCCTAACACGTGCTGCCGGTTTAGTCTTTTT
>NC_033798.1:49107526-49108054 GCF_001876935.1 Asparagus officinalis
GGGGGGGGGGGGGGGGGGGTTAGGGTTTGATAAGGGGAGGAGAAATTCGGGTTTGGGAGATGAAAGGAAGAGGAGAAGAGAGAAAAGAGGTTGGGGATGCGGTTTTAAGAGCTGCAAGTTCTAGGCATCGATACCCGCATCAATGCTGGCATCGATGCCCAAAGACATGGTGTTTGGGCCAGCCGGTCCAAACACGGTTTTCCTCTTTTTTTTTCTTTTTTTTTCTTTGGGCCTGTGATTCTGGGCCTATGTATATAATTTTTATTTTTATTTTATGTTGTTTTGTTTGGGCCATAGAAAATGGCCTAAGAAAAAAGTATTTGATATATTTATTTATTTTTTATTTTTTTTCAAGTTACTTATTCAACTTTTTTTTTACAAATAATGTGGTTCATAGAGAGCCAACACCTCCTCCTCTCCGAGTGTAGAAAATTCTAAAAATGGTTTTAGACGTTGACCGTTAATTTTGAAAATATCACCATTTTTAGGATTTTCTATCTCGACAGCCCCATGTGAGAAAACTTGTTT
>NC_033798.1:49109054-49109555 GCF_001876935.1 Asparagus officinalis
GCCTCAGCTCACCAGTCGACTGATCGGTCGACTGAGGAACTGAGAAAACAAAATCAGCCCGTCAGTCGATTGATCAGTCGACTGATAGCTAAAAAAATTCAGCCCGTCGGTCGACTGATCAGTCAACCAAACGGCTACAGAAACCTGTTTGTGTAGTTGATTATTTGCAATACTATTTATCTAAAATCATCACCATAAATCCCAAGAATAAAGATACTGATTTTAATATATATGTACTAAATTGAAATGAAAGATCTGCATGCAAACATTTATCAAAAACCTTAAACATATAAAAACATGTTTGATATGTTTTAAAATCAATAAATCATGAATTGACTCTTTTCGAACGTTTTCAGATCTAGATTTCTTTAATAAAACATTGATGATCCTTTGTATAAACTGAAAAGCTCAATAATTCACATCATATACTATAAAGGTTTATTCTTTGTACTAAAAATACGTTTTAGGCTCAATAGAAACTCATTAAAACTCAATGAATTC
>NC_033798.1:49110555-49111049 GCF_001876935.1 Asparagus officinalis
TTCTTCATGAACCTCATTATCTGTAAAAAAAAAACTAATTTTTCTTTTGTTTCTTAGTTAATAATATTTTTTTCAGTAATAAAAAAAAGTTTTTTTTTATAAAAAAAAACATAACAAAAATTTGAATAAGTAACATAGGTTAAAAAAAATAATAATAATTACTTACAATTTTCCTCTTAATTGATTTCTTCATCCTCATACTAACAGTAATTGCAGTTAAAAAAAATAATAATAATTACTTACAATTTTCCTCTTAATTGATTTCTTCATCCTCATACTAACAGTAATTGCAGATCCTTATCATCATTGTCAACCGAACTTCATCCTCATACTAACAGTAATTGCAGATCCTTATCATCATTGTCAACCGAACAACTGTAAGTTCTTTATTTTTATCTGTTTTACTTTGTGCTTTAGCGAATTTACATTGAGGACAATGCAAAATTTAGGTGTGGGGGTAAGAAATACATGTTTTCCTCTTTATTTTACCTTTT
>NC_033798.1:49112049-49112543 GCF_001876935.1 Asparagus officinalis
CACCCGCATCACAAAAGGCAGGAGTTCGAGGGGATCGAGATCTCAGATCTACGTTGTTACACTCCGGATTAAAGCTTGGTCTTTGATCTCGAGATTCGAGCGATTGTTTCCTTGGTGAAATAATCCCTCCGGCTATTGTTTCCTTAGTGAAATAATACCCGTTATACTGCGTAGATCTGTTCGGATCTAGATCGCGCTGTGGTCCACGGCAAACAACCCCGGCGCAGGCAAACAACCCACCATGAAAGAGAAAAAGTTGTAATTTTTAATTTTCTTTATTTTTGATTTTCATTGTAACCGGATCTAAAAAAGACCGGATCTTCTGTAACCGAAAAACTGTTATTCAAGATAGCAATGGAATCAATGATGAAGAAAGCAACGATTTTTCGAGCGAACAAAGATCAAGATCAAGCTTGGGTAATCTTGTTTAGGATTTATATTATGTGTGTTAAGTACTCTAAGCTCAATTATCTACACACACGCATTTATTGGTT
>NC_033798.1:49113543-49114016 GCF_001876935.1 Asparagus officinalis
TCCGATTTTGGGTTCATCTCTACCAACAAACAAGAGATCAGGAGATAGAATATAAAATTCTTCCTCTCCAATCGTGGGTTCATCTCTACCAACAAACAAGAGACCAGGAGATAAAATATAAAATTCTTCCTCTCCAATTTTGGGTTCATCTCTACAAACAAACAAGAGATTGAAAGACAGAATACCCAATTATTTCTTTATAATCTTGGGTTCGTTGTCCTATTTACATTTCAAAATCCATGTTATTCATGCATGGGGATGTTATTTCTATTCCTTACTAAAGATAAGCCTAAATCTAACACATGTAACATATTTAATATTGTAGTTCAAAGCCTAAAAGAGTTTAATTCTTTTAGCCCAACGTTATATGTGAAACAGACTTAGATAATTCACATACTAGCCCAATTCAAACGGTAATCGGTAAAGGCATATCAAATCCGTTGATGGCTGAGGATTTGCCAAAAATCCTATAA
>NC_033798.1:49115016-49115467 GCF_001876935.1 Asparagus officinalis
CGAAAGAAAAATCGACGCCCTGATGTCTGCTCGAGAGGTGAAGAAGACCGGCATTCCATGTCCTTACCCGAAAGAGTGGGATTTGATCCCGTATCCGGCAAAGTTCAACCTGATCAATTTCACGCCGTTCAATGGGAAGGGCTCGCCCACTCAGCATCTGATTTATTTCAAGTCCCACTTGGGGGTGATCTCCGGCAACGAGCCTTTGATGGTTTGGTCATTCGTTGGCACCCTTCGCGGGCCTGCTTTCGATTGGTACCACCGTCTCAAGCCCGGAGGCATCAACAGCTGGGAGGACCTGGAAAGCATGTTCCTCACTCATTTCTTTGATGATGACACTGAAGTGTCGGTCAGGACACTCATTGATGAGAGACAAAAAGGTGGAGAGTCGGTGGATACCTTCATCAAGCGCTTCCGCAATCAGGCAATGAACTGCAAAGATCCCGTCACG
>NC_033798.1:49116467-49116878 GCF_001876935.1 Asparagus officinalis
ATAATAATTTATTATTAATAAATAACCTATAGTAATGATATAATATTGAATTATATAATAAAAATTTATTGTATTATATTATTTATTTAACAAAATATATCATTAATATTGTATAATATATTAAAATTTTTTAACATGTTACATAATAATAATATTAAATAATAAAATAATAACTCTACTAAAATAAAAGATTAAGTATTAATATATTCAATGTATCGATAACATATTGTATAATAAATAATAATATTACATTAACAAAAATTGATAAAATAATTATATATTAAAAAGTAAATAACTTATTAATGATAAATTACATATACTACAACAAAGATTAATATAGTAATAATATCATATTAGTATATTATATTATAAAAATAAAATGTTATTACATTATTATTAATTAAAGATTAA
>NC_033798.1:49117878-49118269 GCF_001876935.1 Asparagus officinalis
TGTCAGTAGACGCGATACCGTCTCAAAATAGTGTTTTAGTCTCCGTCGTCAGAACTCAATGAAACTTTAACCACAACATGGTCTTGACATTCTAAGATTAATGGCGCAAATTTCGTGCCCATCTGATCAATAGATAAATTACTAAAAATAAAATAGTATCAGTTTTCAGTAGACTCGCGATACCGAGGCTGAAACTGCGAATCGATCTCAAATCAATTCCAATCTGATCCATTTATCCCAAAATAATCACCAATCATAATAAACTCATTTATTATCATTTATAATATTATTTTCAAAATTTTCGGGGTTTTACATTTTCTTTCCCCCTTAAAAGAATTTCGTCCTCGAAATTCCGCAATCGTATCTTAGAGATTGATAATATGAGAAAAGC
>NC_033798.1:49119269-49119658 GCF_001876935.1 Asparagus officinalis
CAACGCCGGTCAACGCGTAACCCTAGGTCAACGCCAGTCAACGCGTTACGACAAAAGTCAACGTTCGAGGACGAAAATCCACACCAATCAACGTTTGACGATTCGAAACCCTAGGGTAGACGCCGGTCAACGCGTAACCCTAGGTCAACACCAGTCAACGCGTTGCGACAAAAGTCAACGCACGACAAATCATAAACCCTAGGGGAGACGCCGGTCAACGCATAACCCTAGGTCAACCCCATTCAACGGGTTGCAACCAAAAGTCAACGTTCAATAATCAAAACCCTAGGGTAGACGCTGGTCAACACGTAACCCTAGGACAACGCCAGTCAACGCGTTGCGACAAAAGTCAACGTTCGAGGATGAAAATCCACACCAATCAACGTTCG
>NC_033798.1:49120658-49121047 GCF_001876935.1 Asparagus officinalis
AACAGGAAATTCAATGCCCCTGTTCCAAACTCATTCGGGCGGTATTGTCTGAATGCAACTACATCAAGGTGGTCCCCGAAAGAGTTTCAGTTTTTGAAAGACTCAATGCGGAGACGCCAAAACCCAGGCCTAGGCGTTTTCAATGAAGAAGAAGGATGATTGAAGACGGAGAATTTCCGAGGGTCACCACCAACATGACCAGCAAGGGGACATCGGCACGGGATGATTTCGAGTCGATTCTGAGAGCCTCTCGGCCTAGAACCCGTTTACAGTCCAGAACCATCAAGCGAACAACCTATGGTAGGGTTCGAACAAGACTCCCTTTAGAAGATGAAGAATCTGATGCCGGCTCCGCGGTCGCATCAGATAATACGGTATCCAGCGAGGGA
>NC_033798.1:49122047-49122419 GCF_001876935.1 Asparagus officinalis
GGTAAACATGGCTACAGCTGATCCGTCTACAATGGAAGACGATGATCAAATACCAACATGGGAAGACCCATGGGTTCATCATCTGAATATGCAGTATGGTGATAGATTCGAACAGGGAGAACCCCCCACTGAAGATAAGATAGTCCAAATTAACATGGGTGACGAGGCCAACCCAAAACCTATATTCATCAGTAATAGTCTTCCCCCAAATGAGAAGGAGGGGTTAATTGCTCTCATCAGGGAGTATATTGACGTCTTCACGTGGAACTACGAGGATATGGCAGGGCTCGACCCCAATGTGGTGATGCACCGCCTCGATATCAAGCCGGATGCCAAACCTGTCAAGCAACAGCAAAGACGGTTTCGTCCGCA
>NC_033798.1:49123419-49124238 GCF_001876935.1 Asparagus officinalis
TGTGATCTGCTGACCCGTGACCGACTTGTTCTTGCACTGGGATTGCCGAGTGATGAATGAGACTACCTTACCCTTCTTGTTAGAGGGTTGTCCTCATTGGAGGTTTTTTGAGGTTTGTACGATTGCGCACACAAGGGGTTCCTGTCTATTGTGAGGCCGCGTGGTCTCCGAAGCGAATCCTTCTTCCAAAATGTAAGCTCCTCTAGGTACCGCTCTCGCCATTTTTACTTATGCCCATAACAATCGGGATACGATTCTAGCTTCGTTGAGCTCGGATTAGAGTATACGCGCTAGGATTGAGGAAGAGTCCTGTCCATGGAGAATTAACATTTCGCTGCTCCGGGTAACTGAAGATATTGCTGGCTTGTCGCTCATCCTTTAAGGTTGGAATATACACTAGAAGATCCTCGTTACTGATGATGTACGAGTCGACGTTCAACATATCTTAGAAAATAATTCCTACATATTCCTTCCATTTATAAGCTGCAAGTAAATCCTATGTGCCCTCAAACTCTGGTGCTCTCATCTTCTGATGTCTTTCTCATTCTTACAGAGCTAAGCTTCCTGCACTGTGGTTTTATTAACAATTGGTTGTGGTGATGGTGTAATCGTCGATATTTTCTCTTCAATAGGTACGACTGGTATGACTGGTGGTGAAACTTCAGAAAGTATAATCTGGCTTGTTACTCGCTCCTTGATAGTTGCTAGTCTCTACCTCTTCAATCGATGTTACTAAGTTGATCAAATACTGTGGAGCCTGCTGCGGCTCGGGCTCTACTTGTCCAGCTCTTTGGGTACGAGTTTTACCTCGACTACGTT
>NC_033798.1:49125238-49125600 GCF_001876935.1 Asparagus officinalis
TCTCTCGAGCCTTTGACAAAAAGGTCCGACAGAGAAGCTTCAAAGAAGGAGATTTGGTTCTAGCTGTGAGACGGCCTATGATTCTTAACTCCAAGAAAAAGGGTAAATTCGAACCCAAATGGGAAGGACCATTCATAGTAGAGACAGTCTACTCGAGTGGCGCATATCGCCTCGTCACCAAAGACGGCGACCGGCTCATGATGCCGATAAACGGCAAATTCCTGAAAAGATACTACCCTTAGTATCTTTTTGGATAACCAATGTATCGGTAAGTTCCCGGAAGAATACCACACGGATATTCTTAGGGATAACCCGGTCGTTGTGGAATCGACGAGTAAGGAATCTACATTCGAACTCTGAAG
>NC_033798.1:49126600-49126950 GCF_001876935.1 Asparagus officinalis
AAAATTATTAATAATAAATAATGATATATTGCATGGTAAATGTAATATAACAAAATAGTAATATAATAATAGTATAATAATATATTGCATGGTAAATGAAATATAATATATTAAATTTTAATATGTATTATATAATAGATAATATAACATATTTTAAAGTAAAATAATTTATTACAAAAAATCTTAGTGTAAAAATAATATATTCATAATATAATAATATTTATTTATATCATACATTATTAATAAAGTATTATTATTAAAGTCTAACCTATTAGAAACCATAATATATTATATAATATTATAATATTTATAATATATTAATTTATTAATAGTATACTAGTAATAACATA
>NC_033798.1:49127950-49128294 GCF_001876935.1 Asparagus officinalis
TCAATATCAAGTTTTAACAATTCAATAAAATCATGTTTATTTACAAAATCACTTGTTTATAGATTAAAGACATGATTATAACTGATAAAGATTTTTTATAAAGTCCATTAATCCATTTAAAATAAGTTTTAAACTTGTTTGGACTCATTTTGTCAAAATCAAGTTCATGTCCGTGCATGTTTTTACAAAACAGATGAGTTTTCAAATATGGGAAATGTAAAGTTAAAAAATTCTTTTTCTAACATGTTCTATTACATGCTTATAATCATTTCCTTAAATTTTATCATTTTTGGAGTTGATTTACTAGGTCAAATTGATTTTACAAAACCAAGTGTTTCAGCAGT
>NC_033798.1:49129294-49129637 GCF_001876935.1 Asparagus officinalis
TCATCTTTTTCATATTAGGTTAAGCCTTAAGCATGAAAACATTGATTAAACACTTTTATAATCATTAAATACTATAGGGATGGGTTTGGATGTAGATGTTCTTGCCTTATCACGTGTGCAAGCCTCTGAAACTTAAGTGAAACGACTCATTGTCGCCAAATGCCATAGATCTCATATTTTCCTCTCTTCTCGCCTCACAAGACGCTCCCAAAATCTTAACCCTTAGGGCTAGGGTTTGAGAGAAAGGAAGAGGGGCTGATAAGGTTTAAAACTCTGATGAAAAGATGATAATTTTCATGAAAAAATGTATATATATATATATATATATATATATATATATGCA
>NC_033798.1:49130637-49131006 GCF_001876935.1 Asparagus officinalis
TGTTTGGACTCTCGTTCGGGTTCTCGACTTGTTGTGGATTGAGTTCGTACTGGGCACAACAAGTGGGACTTTTGGATGCTTTGGTATCGGCTCAGTTTTGGAAAAACTTCACCGAGGTGGAGAATTGTGAACGCGGATATGAATGAAGCCCAAGGCCCACCCGATTTTTAATCAATGTCAGGCTATATAAAGGAACAATAATTGTTCCTAGGGTTTAGTGTGGGAGGGCTGGAAGAAAAGCAGAGCAATCTTTGATTTTTTTTTCCGGAGGCTTGGAGCAATCAAGGGAGGACACGGAACTTTTGTGGCGGCTACAGTGTGCACGCGCAGGAGAATCGAGAATTGATTTTTCGCTGGTTTTTCTTCTTG
>NC_033798.1:49132006-49132340 GCF_001876935.1 Asparagus officinalis
GGTCGACCGGTCTGGTCGACCAAAAGCTCCATTGGTCGACCGCACCGGTCGACCGACGATGGTCCAGAACTGCTTTTTCGTGTTTTTGCTTTCTGTCGGTCGACCGACGAAATTTCCGGTCGACCGACAATAGATCCGTTGGCTTCCAATGGCTATTTTTCTGAGCTGTTTGCTGGGGCTGTTTTTTATCTTTTGTTAGGGGTTTTGGCTGAGATTTAGAGTGGGTATAAATACCCTATTGTTGCTCTCTTTCAAGTGTAATCCAAGAAGTTTTTAAACAAAGTGTTTAAACAAGGATTTAGGGTTTTACTGTTTGTTTAAGTTTGGATTTCTG
>NC_033798.1:49133340-49133674 GCF_001876935.1 Asparagus officinalis
ATCCTTCTTGAAAATCTTCAAATTTCCAAGCCCATCTCTTTTCCCTCTTTTCTTTTCACCATTATTCTTCTCTTTGACCAATTCCACACCAAAATTTTCAATACCCACATTCTCTTTATTCGACCCATTTTAAATATGGGACAAAGGAAGGGGTGATAACCTCTTCGAACGCTTGAAAGTCCCCTGTAGGTTCTTGATGGATCTCAACGGCTCTTTCGTCGAACACCTTTGTTGGGTTTTCTTGGAAGAAGAAATCTGAGTTGAAGAGACTGGGAAAGATTGAGGAACCTGCTCCTTGCCGAGATCATTGAGGTTGGAAATTTGTATGACTAAT
>NC_033798.1:49134674-49135005 GCF_001876935.1 Asparagus officinalis
ACACGAGATCATACTCCGGATCAAAGCTTGGCCTTTGATCTCGAGAACTAAGGGCGATTATTTCCTTGGAAAATTAATCCCCCCCGGCTATTATTTCCTTCGCGGAATAATACCCGTCAAATCGTGTAGATCCGACCGGATCTAGATCGCGCGGTGGTCCACGGATTAACCGCGGCGTCGGCAAAGAACCCACATAAGCGAGCGACCACAAAACAGGAGCTCGTGATTCGTTCGAAAGGAAAGTTGTAATCTTTTTCTTTTATTTTGATTTTCATTGTAACCGGATCTTATAAAAAGACCGGATCTTTGTAACTCAAAAAGTTGTTATTTA
>NC_033798.1:49136005-49136329 GCF_001876935.1 Asparagus officinalis
AACTCGTTACGGGGCGGTGCATCTAGCCCCAGTACTCCAGGACGCAGTCCAACAATGTGATTCCTGCTCCAGGAACTGCCTGATGAGTAATGTAGCCGCAGTGAATGCTCTCATGCTCCTCTGTCAAACGCCACGATATCTCCCGTTTCACAGCCTGACGCCTGAGCTCAGTCAAAGAACGATGTCGAGGAATCTTTGGCAAATACAGGAAACTACTGCCAGTCTTATGAAGCCACTGCTCGGCTTAAATAAACTCTGCATCAGGGTCTCTGATAGAATCGCCAAACAAGAAATCAGTCTTCCTGAGAGACTGAACAGAACTGG
>NC_033798.1:49137329-49137648 GCF_001876935.1 Asparagus officinalis
CATGTGATCGATGATTAAAGGGGTAATGAGTAACTGACAAGGAACCCATATGTATTAGTAAGAGAGAAAAAATATCAAGGAATATATCTATATATGAATGAGGATAGAAAATTTGTTATTACCCTTCATATTCAAGCTATGACTTAAATGGCCTCTCCTCACTGTATTAATCTCCTTATATAGAGTGCGCAGATAAGTGAGTGCAGAACTTTTATTAGGTTAGCAGTTGATCCACAAAATTATGGAGACAATTGTGACGGATCGATCAATCTATAAAAACTTAACAAGATGAACCCAAAAATTGACACCAGCTGTCAGC
>NC_033798.1:49138648-49138962 GCF_001876935.1 Asparagus officinalis
AAAACCCTGAGAAAACATGTTTTGAAGCTGGCGGTCGACCGACGCAAATTTCGGTCGACCGAATGGAAACTTCGATCGGCCGACGGAAATTCCGGTCGACCGGAAAACTCTTGAAAATTTTCTCAGAAACCAGACTACCGTCGGTCGACCGTATCGGTTGACCGAAATCTGATATGGGCAAAAAGACAGGTTTTGGGTAATTTTGAAAATTTGTTAAAAATAGCAAATCATATCCAAAAATAGTAAAACTTTGGGGAAAGTTTATAAATGATGAAATGAACATGTTTGAAAAGGAAATTTTGGAAAAACAAATT
>NC_033798.1:49139962-49140276 GCF_001876935.1 Asparagus officinalis
CTTTTTCCAAGCAGTTTGTTTTTAGTATTAAAAACATTTTACAGAGTTTCAGAATTTTCAGAGGTCAAACAAATATTTTTCAAATATTTCAAGTTGGTCAAAATTCTGTTTTCTGCAAAATATCAGAAAGCGGTCGACCGGTCCGGTCGACCGGTCCGGTCGACCGCTCCCATGGCCATTCCTTAGTATTTTCCAGAAAGGTCATCGGTCGACCGGTGCGGTCGACCGAAATCTCGATTTCTATATCGGTCGACCGCTCCGGTCGACCGATGATGGTTCTGTTTATTTTCTAGTTCTCAAAGCGGCTCGCGGTC
>NC_033798.1:49141276-49141590 GCF_001876935.1 Asparagus officinalis
GAAATGTCTGCCCACTTCCACTCTGGAATGGGTAAAGGCTGAAGTATCCCTGCCGGTCTCTGATGCTCTTCCTTCACCTCTGACAGGTAAAACATCTAGCCACATAGTCTGCAATCTCTCTACGCATACCGCTCCACCAGAAATGTCTCTTCAAGTCCTTGTACATCTTGGTGGTTCCTGGATGCACTATGTACCAAGTACGCTGTGCCTCATCAAATAACTCCCTCTTCAGCTCTGCACTGGCCGGCATAACCAATCTACCCTTCATCCGTAGACCTCCATCAGCTCTAATGGTCCAATCAGTCTTAGGCTCT
>NC_033798.1:49142590-49142901 GCF_001876935.1 Asparagus officinalis
TCTCGGCCACGTTAACAGCAGAGAGGGCATTGCAGTGAATCCGGCTAAGTTTACAGCAATTCTTGTTTTAGAACCGCTGAAGATTGTGATAGAGATTCGAAGCTTCTTGGGTTAGCCGGTTATTACAGGAAGTTCATCCTAGACTTTTTGAAGATTTTGGCGCCACTTACACGCCTTACGAAGAAGGGTGTACAGTTCATTTGGAACAAAGAGTGCCAGAAGGCCTTTGATACTTTAAAGTTTAAGTTGACTACAGTACCGGTTTTGACTATTTCGAGCAGTGACAGGACGTACATTGTTTACACAGATGC
>NC_033798.1:49143901-49189141 GCF_001876935.1 Asparagus officinalis
TCAACCCAAAAATTTAACTAATTAATAAATAAGAGAATGGTAAGTAAACAAAACAAACATCCATATAACACAATAAAAAAATATTATATTTTTAAGTTGATATGCATGGCTAATTCAGAACAAGCTCTCAATGCTCCTTACAAATGCAACAAAAATTTTACTTATCGATATTATACTCAACCCAAAAATTTAACTAATTAATAAATAAGAGAATGGTAAGTAAACAAAACAAACATCCATATAACACAATAAAAAAATATTATATTTTTAAGTTGATATGCATGGCTAATTCAGAACAAGCTCTCAATGCTCCTTACAAATGCAACAAAAATTTTACTTATCGATATTATACAAGTATCATAACATTCAAAAGAGGTATAATCTTAAAAAACCGACTCTACAATTCTCACAATTAAACCTAATTAAAAATTACCAATATACAAATATGTTATTGCACCTTTAAGGTAATGATAACTACCAGTTATATTAGACTTGAGCTGTAGCTTTATGCATGCAAAGGCAGAAACAAGAAGGTGAATATAGATGTTAATAACGAGTGTTTAAATGATAAATATTGCAAAATCTATGATGACTTAGGACATTGGAAATGTAACACTATTTGACATAGTAGAAGCTCTTATTAGGTGCACAACACAAAAATCCATTGCAAAGAAAAAATAAGTCAATTCCAACTTAACTTAAGTAATGAATTAGAAACACAGAAAAATTGTCATTTAATAGCTAAATCTTTCAAGAGTGCTACAAGCAGAACATATATTATCTTTAGGCATATGTGATACATCAACTAAAGAAGCAAACACGGTAGCTATTTAATGTGATTTAAGAGGTTTAACTAAATAAAGAGAAATGCAAGAAATAGCCTCACATACCTTTCAATGTAGAGGAGGATAAAAGGCAGCAGCGTCGGAGGAGTGGAAAACAGCTGCAAGAGGAGGAGAAGGCCAAATTAAGTGGTGATTAGGTTTTTGATGGAAAGGGGGATTAGGGTTAGGGTTTTCACCGAAGAGGAGGAGGGAGCGACAGAGCTTTGAGTGGTGGTCCAATCGAGCGGTCGGTCTACTACTGAAGGAGGAGGAGGAGCTCGAATCAGAGGAGCTCAAATCAGGGTTTTTAGGAGAGAGGAGGAGGTGGCGAGAGAGCTCCGACGAAGACGACGACGCGAGGAGGAGGGCGGCGATGCTGCCTTTAGCGACAAAAGAGGGAGGGAGGGCTCGGCACTAGTTTTGGCGACAAGAGAGGGAGGGAGGTGGCGAGAAAGCTACGAGGATGAGAGGAAAGGGCGGCGCTGCTGGCTAGTTTATGCGAGAGAGAGTGAGGAAGGGAGCGAATTGCAAAGATCCGACGGCACGGCCACGGCGGATCCGACGGCCAGGATTGATCTGATGGGGCACTCGTCCCATTCCATGGATCTGAGGTTGCCCTTCACCACATCGAGATCCAGCGGAGCATAGGGGTACACAACGGCATGGTCATCTAGAGTCGATCGCCTAGGGTTCATCATCACAAGATCGTTCAAACTGCTCAGCACTTCTCCATGATTCCCAAAAAAAGAAAAAGGGGGAAAAAAACTAGGGTTTGAGATTTCGACTAGAGGAAAAGGATCGGGGATTTGATAGGAGAGGGATCGAAATAATTTGGGGAGAGGGGAATAAAATTTAGGGCCTGTTTTTATTTTCAGTCTCTTGCTTAACTTTTCAACGCGTCAGAACAAAAAGAAATTGCCATACTTATAGCGTTTAAAATTTTTCAAACGCTATCAAAAAATAAGACACATACGATCTATAGCACTTACAACATAAATACTATCATTCAACGCTATAAAAAAACAGCTTTGTTGTAGTGACTAAAATTTTAAAATTTGTAAAAAACACATTGAAAATTTCAAACCTATAAACACATTAAAAACCTACAAATAACACAAACTTCAGTTGCGGGTTTGGTTGGGTTTTTTTTGGGTTTTAACCGTAATATATATATATATATATTAGTTTACCCGAAACCAACCCAAAACCCCCTCTGAATCCTAGAGAAACCCTAGCCCCTCTCTCCCCTCAAACCCTAGTTCCTTTTGGCGATTTTTGGGGGATTTTTTCCCGAAACCAACCCAAAACCCCCTCTGAA
This sequence comes from Asparagus officinalis, assembly GCF_001876935.1. Lineage (NCBI taxonomy): Eukaryota > Viridiplantae > Streptophyta > Magnoliopsida > Asparagales > Asparagaceae > Asparagus > Asparagus officinalis. Next base: position 49,146,044 of record NC_033798.1, read on the forward strand.
TCCTAGAGAAACCCTAGCCCCTCTCTCCCCTCAAACCCTAGTTCCTTTTGGCGATTTTTGGGGGATTTTTTGGAGGATTTCAGTGAGATTTGTTGAGGTGCAGCATAGGAGATCTTTCCCTCTCGGATTCAGGAGTTGGTCAGCATTCCAGAGGCGAGTAACATCTCGCCAAATCCTACACCCACTGTTTGTATAGCTTTCTTGAGTTTTTATTTTGGATTTTGAGCCTAAAACGTATTTTTATGCATAAAAATAGGTACTTTACATTATGAGATGCAAGATCTATATTTTTCAGTTATAAAAAGCTCACAAATGAATTTGTAAATTAAGATCCAGATCTGGAAATTTGTTTAAACATGAGATTCAATGTGATTTACTGTTTTCAATACGTTTTTTAAACATGTTTATATGATTAAGGTTTTAATGTAAGTGATCACATGCAAACCCCTTTAGTTTCTATTGATACTCATGAGTTAGAATCGGAAATATATTGTTGGACATGATTAAAGAGAATTTTAGTTAACGTTTTTGCAGATAATCGCCGAAAACAGAAAACTGAGGATTTTCTGCTCAGTCGACCAATGAGTCAACTCATGAGTCGACTTATGAGTCGACTAATAAGTCGACCAATGATTCGATTGATGGGAAAAATCTTAGTTTTTATGTGCTTTGTCTGATCAACTCATGAGTCGACTGATGAGTCGACCAATGAGTCAACTAATGAGGAGTTTTCTTCTTTTGTATTTCTTCAGTTTGGATCTGTTTGAGTTATTTCAGTTTAACTAAAATATGTTTATGTTTATTGTTGCTGCGTACTTAAATATGAACGAGGAGTCGCCTCGAATGACGAGTATTAGAAATTAATGTATAACATGTATCTTTACATGTGAGATGACATGCGGACACGAGTTTAGGTTTGCGCACCGAGACACGTGAGAAATTAGGGTATATGCACATGTTATAACTCATCTAGTCCATGTGTTGGGCAATTATGATGTGTAGTCCATGTGTTGGACACTTATCACTTTCAGTCCATGTGTTGGACAGTTTAGATATGCAGTCCATGTGTTGGACATCCACTACATCAGTTTAGACCTTGAGAGTTAACACCTATACTTGCATAGGCTGGACACGTCATTTATATGAGTTGTGACACGACACCGTAATTAAGTCTGAGATGAGTTTGTCTTCTTTTATTAATGTTCTTGTATTAGATTTTGGGTATGGTATTTAGGGAGGTACAATTTGAGATACAAGGTATATACATGAGGGTTTTCTTATTTGGATTATTTTGCTCGACGTACCTATGCTCGTGTTGTAACTTCCTAAATACTAAAATCCTCTTATACATAGGTATTTACAATCTGAGCTACATGGTATATACATGAGGGTTTTCTTGTCTGGATTATTTCGCTCGACGTACTTATGCTCACATTGTAATTACCTAAATAGGATTTTGTGATTTTATATATATGTTATAACTGTATTTTCTGTATACAACGAGCCCTTTCTCCTTGGAGTTGGTTGTGATGTTGCTCGCAAGCGCTTTGACGCTCGTTGTCCCTCCCCCTTTCAGGTAACGAGCTAGGAGCCCGGAGAGTCGCAGGTTGATGGCGATGCACTCTAGCTTCAGTCATTCTATTATAGTTGTATTTTGTTTTTCTTTTGAGCTCTACTGTAGACTTTTGTTTAGACATTTTGAGAGTTTACTTCTAGAAGTTGTAAAGGCTGTGTGCCTTATTTCCTTTACTCAGACTTATTGTATTTGAGATTTGATAAGGATGATGAAATATTAATCTGATCTCTATTATTTCATTAGTTGACTCTTGTGTTATCTTTTACTTGCTTTTATACCTACACCTATTATTGACTCTACTAGAGAGATAGTAATTGTGATGGTGAAACGTGTTATTGCACGATGTGGTGCATGACAGGTTTGACATTCTTGGTTTCACCTTGGACTGCAGCCTTATGTGAACCCAGGGGCGTCACAGTTGGTATCAAAGCTCTAGTTCTAGTATCCTTAGGATCATCATGTGTCGAGTCGTGGAGCTAGGATAGAGTTTCTTAGGATTCATGTATAGAGTCCGTAAGGATTCCCTACTATGAGTGAGGACGATATATGCGTATATCTCAAAATTTGAGGATATTTTTTTATTTTGACAACTATTTTTGTGTAAACTTAAAGTATTTGGGTGAATACTAAATTGTTGTGAAAATCATATTGTGATATGCTATGTATGCGCATATGTCTATTTGGACTCATAAACTCTTGTTTTCTTATGAACAGAGAGATGGCAGGACGTGGTAGACCCCGTACTCGGAGAGCTGGATAGGCAGAGTCGCAGCAGGCTCCACCTGAGCCACAGCAAGCTCAACCCGAGCTACAGCAGGCACCACCCGACGTAGCTAGGATGGCAGTAATTGAGGAGCTTGTGGTGAGTCATATCGCACCACCGACACCACCACCAGCAGCAACAGATCAGCCACAGGGGATACCAGCCGTCCCTTTCAGAGAGAGACCCCCAGAGGCCACACCTGCAGTCATTCCACCAGCAGTCCTAGACAGAGCCACAGAGCAGGAGGCTTGGCTCCGTATGGTTGAGAGGTATCAGAAGATGAGAGCACCATAGTTCTAGGGGTCAGCAGGCCCTCTTGCAGCCCACAAGTGGAAGGAGGATGTGAGTAACATCCTTGACATACTTAATGTGGATTCAGTATAGAAGCAGCGATTGGCGTCCTACAGTCTGAAGGGAGACGCTGGGAGGTGGTATAGGCTCCAGTTCACTCCAGAGCATCGGATGACCCTCACATGGGAGGATTTCGTCTACTTCTTTGATGGACAGTATATTTCTTCTGTCGCACGGATTGGGAAGGAACTTGAGTTGTCTCGGTTGACTCAGGGGGATATGTCAGTGGTAGATTTTGAGAGCAGATTTATGGAGTTACTGCACTTCACGGACATGTGGCAGACAGGAGAGCGACAGGCTCAGATATTCTTAGCAGGGCTCCGCCCTAACCTTCGTCAATACCTCGTCTCGAGGAAGTTTTATTCAGTTCGAGAGGTAACTGAGGCCGCCACTTCTCAGGAGATTGAGACTTCCATGTTCCAGAAGGATAAAGAAGGGGAGACCAAGGCAGGACAGACCGAGGATAAGGGGAAGAACAAGAGACCTTTTTCTGGATCCCAGCAGCAGCAGCAAGGTCCTCATAAGAAGGGACCCTAGCATGATCAGAGAGCGCATCAGTAGAGCAAGTTCCAGGGAGTTTGCTTTAACTGCCGCAAGGTCGGGCATAAGGCATCGGAGTGTCGCAGCGCACCAACAGGAGCTCAGCAAGGCAAGGGCCCGAACCAACAGTAGCAGCGACAGCAGGGCAGAGTTCAGGGCCAGCAGGCGAGACTTGAGGCACCGCCAGTACACAGAGGACTGAGGGGCAGATTCGTGCAATTCATAAGATTCCTCAAGGGCAGATAGTGCCGTATTCTCCAGCACTGGTAACAGAGCAGTCTCCAGCCACAGGCAGGGTATATACGGTAGTACCGTGTGATTACTTTCACCAAAGAGGATATGCAGACGAAGAATTCGAACCACGATCGACCGCTATACTTCATCGGGTAAGTCGGCTCCAGCAAAGTCAACCGAATCCAAGTGGATCCGGGTTCTGCTGTGAGTATTATGCCGCTTCGCTTGATGCATTTCCTCGGTATTCCAGTTAGCAAGTTGGCGTCCACATGCACTGTTATCTACGGGTTCAATACCAGCGGGTCAAGACCTTTAGGTAAAATCCGGATAAAATGTCAAATGGGAGATTTGAAGACGGAAGTCACATGTTATGTGATCGATGCCGAAACTTCATATAACTTACTGTCCGAGTTCGATGTCATCCTTAGTATGGATTGGTTGTCTTCCTACCATGTTAGTATTGACTGCTTTGTAAAGACAGTCAATTTGCAGGCGTCTGATGGCTCCGAGATGATTGTGGCAACCTCTCAGGGCAACCGTTTTGCGGAGTCATTTCTAGCGTACATCGAGGAGGTGATGCGACGGGATCAGGGTGCTGAGTTATTGGAGACTAGAGTTGTCTCAGAGTATCAGGATGTCATTGTACCCTTTGTAATCAACCTTGACGATGAACAAACGTCAGAGGGCAGTTGTAACTGGCAACTTGCCAATAATAAAATAAATAACAATTTAGAGTACTCCCTGTCTCTTAATGATGTGATAAAAGAATTATACGATAATCCTGATTTGTATATGCCGCTTCGATCGTCCTATGTAACAAAGGAACGCCTCCAGCATTCTTTCGGAACAACCCTGGTCTAAGGTCACTATCCGGAATAGGTACCCATTGCCTAGGATTGATGACTTGTTCGACCAGCTGCAGGGAGCGCAGTTCTTCTCGAAGATTGATCTTCATTCTGGTTATCATCAGTTACGGGTTCGGGAGATGGATGTTCCCAAGACCACTTTTCTTACTCGATATGGATCTTTTGAGTTCATGGTCATGCCATTCGGACTGACCAATGCACTCGCGGTATTCATGGACTTGATGAACCGGGTTTTTCGTCCCTTCTTAGATCAGTTCGTGATTGTTTTGATCGACGACATCCTCATTTATTCGAGATCGGAGGCAGACCACGAGGAGCACCTACGATTAGCTTTGAGGATCTTCAGAAGATGAATGCTGCTGGTTAATTAATGACCAATCATCTAAGCGATACAAAAATGGAAATTCGTCAGATGCCTCAGAATGGGATTCCGATACCAGTCTGGGGAAAGCTTTCAAAGCCCTAATGGCGAACATGGCTACAGCTGATCCATCCACAATGGAAGACGACGATCAAATTTATTCGAGATCGGAGGCAGACCACGAGGAGCACCTACGATTAGCTTTGAGGACTCTGCAGGAGCATCAATTGTTTTTCAAATCTTTTTCATTTTCAATTCTTTTAACATGATTAGCAAATTCTTCAAAACAATCATTTTTCTTAGCAAGAAATATTGTCCATGTAAAACGAGAAAAATCATCAATAATCACAAAAACATAGTGTTTGCCTCCAAGAGAGGTAACACGCATAGGACCAAACAAATCAAGATGAAGTAATTGCAAGGGTTTAGAAGTTGATACCTCATTGATGGATTTAAAAGAGGATTTTGTTTGTTTACCTTTAACACAATCCTCACATGTGGTATCTTTGATGAAGTGCAAGCTAGGTAATCCTCTCACAAGATTTCTCTTAGACAATTTTGATATTAACTCCATATTTGCATGTCCAAGTCTCTTGTGCCAAATCCAAGGATTTTCATCAATTGCCGCAAGACATTTCACATCTTGATTCACTAATTCATTCATCTCAAAAATGTATACATTAGATTTGCGATTAGCAATAAAAATAATTTTTCCATTCATACTAATGATGCATTTATCCGGTTTAAATGAAATATCAAAACATTTATCACTTAATTGGCTAATGCTAAGAAGATTATGATTCAAACCACTTACTAAATAAACATCTTCAATTGTGGGTGAGGGTTTCTTACCAATAGACCCCGAGCGATGACTAAGATTTTCCAAGAACATCTCAGGAAAACAGTTGAGTGCTACGTTGATGATTTGGTTGTAAAAAGGCGCAACAAAGAAGATCACATCAAAGACTTGAAGACGATGTTCGATCTCATGCGGAGTCATCAATTGAAGATGAACCCTACTAAATCCTTCCTTGGAATGTCTAGCGGAAAATTCCTTGAATTCGTCGTCACCACTAAAGGTATACATATCGATCCTGATAAGGTGAAGGCGATACACGAATTGCAACCCCCTAGAAATCTGAGAGAGCTCAGAGGATTGCAAGGGCGGCTAGCTTACATCCGGCGGTTCATCTCAAATCTTTCTGGGAAGTGTCAACCATTTTCTAAGCTAAACAAGAAAGGGGTGTCATTCATCTGGGACGACGCCTGCCAAAAAGCATTCGAAGATATCAAAACGTATCTGGCGAATCCTCCTGTTCTCGTTGCACCAAAATCGGGTAAACCATTCTTGATTTATATCAAGGCGATGAACCACTCGATAAGTGCTTTACTAGCACAAGACGATGATAATGGTCACGAACAGGCAGTCTATTACCTAAGTCGGACCTTGATAGGCGCCGAGTCTCGATATCCGATGATTGAGAAAGAATGCCTCGCATTGGTATTCGCAATGCAAAAGATGCGGCATTACTTGGTTAGACAGTTAATCCAGTATGGGTGTTTATGACGCAACCGGCCTCTATGAATTGGCGGTTAGCGAAATGGGCTCTTCTCTTGTCCCAATATGATTTGCACTTCAAGCAGCAGAAGTCAATCAAAGGACAAGCAATTTGCGATCTTTTGGCGGCAAACCCGACCACAGATACGGCAGAAGTATATGATGACTTGCCGGATGAAACCCACGAGGTTAATACTACGTCGCACCAACAAGTATGGTAATTATATTTCGATGGTGCCTCAAGATCAGTTAATAGGGTAATAACCCCGGGAGGTTCTACAGTTTCCTCCGGGGTTGGAGTTGTCTTAATCTCCCCAGGGAAGCATGTGATGCCTCGGGCTTATTCACTGACTAGTCCGTGTTCTAATAATGTAGCCGAGTACAACGCGCTTTTCATTGGACTTAGTTTCGCCAAAGAGCTGGGGGTCGAATATCTCGAAGCTTTCGGGGATTCTCAATTAATAGTCAACCAAGTCCGTGGAGAGTATGAAGTCAGGAACCAAGACCTGATCCCGTACCACCAGGAAGCCATCAAAATGGCAGAATCTTTTGAAGAATTCTTTATTGAATACATCCCTCGTCTCCAGAATGCTTATGCAGATACACTGGCAGCACTAGCGGTATCACTTGCGCAGCCTCCCAAAACTGAACTAGTAGTCACAGTGAGGACGCATCAACTCTGCATACCCATATACGATATGGATATTGAAGAGGAAGATAATGGAAACATAAATGCCAAGGAGGTGAATTCAACTCAAATTGGGTCTGAGTCCCGAGATTGGCGTTTTCCTATCATTGACTACGTCTAATATGGTATTTTACCAGAAGACGTAAAAGAAAGGGAATCAATTCGCCGAAGAGCGCCAAGATTCTTCTACAATACCGAGACCCATACGTTATACCGTAGAGGGTACGATGGTTTGTTACTCCGATGTCTTTCGAACAAAGAAGCAGAAGAAGTTCTTAAGAAAGCGCACGAAGGAGAATGTGGTGCGCATCAACCTGGCCCCAAACTGTATGATCGCATCAGGAGAATGGGTTATTTTTGGCCAACAATGGTTCGTGACGCAATCGAATACGCCCGAGAGTGTCATGCTTGTCAGATACATGCAAATTATATGCATCAACCGCCAGAGCAGTTGCACACGTCAACCACGTCTTGGCCGTTCGAGACATGGGGTATGGACATTGTTGGTCCTATTTTTCCCCCTTCAGTCAAAGGTGATCGATTCATCCTCGCAATCACAGATTACTTCTCAAAGTGGGCTGAAGCAATTCCGCTTAGAGAAGTGAAGACGAACAACGTCATCAACTTCATTAAGCATCATGTCATATACCGACACGGCATGCCAAGAGGATCATTCATGACAACGGTCCACAGTTCATAAGCAACGCCTTCGTCAGGTTTTGTGACAAGTTCGAAATTGAAGATATTTCATCAAAGGCTTATTATCCCGCTGCAAATGGATTAGCTAAGGCGTTCAACAAGACGATCATTAAGATTTTGTCAAAGCTCGTAAAGACCAATAAACGAGACTGGGACGATAAACTCGGTGAAGCACTCTGGGCTTATCGCACCACCATACGCACACCTACAGGAGCCACCCCGTATTCGTTGGTATACGGATGTGAAGCTGTGCTACCATTGGAGATCCAAATCCCATCTCTTCGGATCGCTCTCGCAACTGAGATGACAACCGAAGAACAACATCAAAAACGCCTCGAAGAACTCGAGAGGTTGGATGAAAAGCGCTTGGAAGCTCAACAACACATTGAGTTCTATCAAGCCAGGATATCTAGGGCTTTAACAAAAGAATCCGACAGAGAAGCTTCAAGGAAGGAGATCTGGTCCTCGCTGCTCGCAGACCGATAATCCTCAACTCCAAGAAGAAAGATAAATTCGAACCCAAATGGGAAGGGCCGTTTGTGATAGACACAGTCTACTCAAACGGCGCATATCGCCTGATTACTCAAGAGGGCGACAGGCAATTAATGCCAATAAATGGAAAGTTCCTGAAAAAGTACTATCCCTAGTGCATTCAGGATAACTCGTATACCGGGAAGTTCCTTGAAGAATATTACACTTAATATTCTAGAGGATAACCCAAAATCCTTTTCACCACCAAAATCCCTCACTGATTAATTTCAATTGACAGTGAGTCCACCAAAAATGTCTTTCTGGCCCTCTTGACTCTTTCCATGAACAAGAGGTCCACTTTCAGTTCATCCTAGGAAGTTTATCCCGAATCCTAAGCAGGGATAAGTCTGCACCTAACACGCGCTGCCGGTTTAGTATTTTTCCATAGAAAAAGACACCAGAGTTCGATTCTGGGGTATCCTATCCTTAAACCTAAGCAAGGATAAGTCTGCGCTTAACCCGCACTGCCGGTTAGTTCTTAACCGTTAAAAAGAACACTCGTCCGCATATTCAACATTGTGGCAGGTTGTTATTAATAACACCTCCATGCCTTACACGCATGGGGAATTTCATCCTGAATCCTAAGAAAGGATATGCCGACGCCTAACACGCGTCGCCGGTTTAGTCTTTCTCCGTAGAAAAAGACACCAGAGTTTGATTCTGGGGTATTTTATCCCGAAGCCTAAGTAGGGATAAGTCAGCGTCTAATACACGTTGCTGGGTAGCCTATGCACGCAACAATGGCGAAGTCTACGTATTCGAAGTCGTAGCAGCGAGTCTAAGGGAGTTCATTCTGTTAGCACAACGTCACATGCAGAACGGATTTAGACAATCCGCATGCTATCCCGATCCAAACGGTAGTCGGTAAAGGCTTATCAAACCCATTGAAGGCTGGGGGTTAGCCAAAAATCCTAAAGTCAACACCTAACACGTGTCGCCGGGTAGCCTATTCCCGTAACAAATGGTAAAGCCTATGTATTCAACATCATAGCCCAAAGTCTCGGAGAATTCATTCTCTTAGCACAACGTTACATGCGAACGGAGTTAGACAATCCGCATGCTAGCCCGACTCAAACGGTAGTCGGTAAAGGCTAATCAAACCCGTTGAAGGCTGGGGGTTTGCCAAAAATCCTATGAGTATTATGGTCAATCATTTCAAACGGAATGAGGAATCATAATAAAGATAAAGACAAAAATCAGGTCCACTAAAGAGAATCAAATGTCAAGGTTTTCAGCAAATAAAATCATACATCAAGCCCATGGCTAAGAACCTGCTGACTGAATTCAGACAGCTTCTCATCATAAGAGCTTCTCATCATAAGCTTGCCTCGGCTCAGCTCTAATGGACTCCTCGTTGGTGGCTAAAGTCTTCGCAGCAACCTCCTCCGTCTCGGTCAGCTTCTGCTTCAAAGATTTCAACTCCTCAGATAAAGCAGTGTGGGTTTGCTGATCATGTATCTTCGTCATCTGAAGAATACTCAAAGTCTCCTCTTTCTCACGGAGCTCTCTTCGGAGCTGGTCTATCTGGATCTCACAAGAAGTAATAGAAGAGTCAAGCTCAGTGAGTGAAGATGATCTAGCAGCAAGGTGGGCCTCAACTCGGTCCACTCGATCCCGCTGCACCTGAATGTCGAACTCAGCAAGAAACCTAGCATCGCGCCATGTCTGTAAGTGAGTATCCAACTCGGCAGCGATGAATGAAGAGGCACCTGCATCCCGGAGCTCATGAAACATCTGAAGCTCACGCTCTAAGCGATCAAGGTCATCAACCATAGCCGTCGCCAGATCCGGACATCCTATGTCCCTAATCAAATTTATCTTGGAATCGAGGTAGGGCTTAAATTGGCGAAGAGAAAGTCCGTCGTGGAGGAGTTTGCCAATTATAACAGTCAGGGAGGAGAAATAAGAGCGGACTTCTACGCTGATGATGATCTTCTCAGGGTCATTCCCCGATAACAACTCCTTAACGAGGACATGAAGCTGAGAAGGAAGCCCTACACAAAGAAGAGAAGTTCGTCAAAAGCCTCAATGAGGAAATGAACGGCATCGCTCAGCTAATTAAATTATACCTCCTTCCCCTCGAGTCACTGGGGGTGATGGAGATGTAAAGACTGTAGCAGCATCGACTGGTGGAGTTGGTCGCACAGCCGGCTCAACATGGTCTTTCTCAACAAAAGCTCCTGTCAAATTCAAAACAGAATTCGCAGAGGCGTTACATTATAGCTGCATTAGTCAAGGTCGACTAGTCCTATAATCAACTCAGCAGGATATCTAAAAGAGCAAGAAGCATAGAGACAATTAGGGAATGCACAAATTCCAAATCATTCAACTCCTTTGTGTATTGTTAATGGTAGATGTACCTGGATTCATCGAACCGGGTCCTACATTGACGGTCTCCCTAATGTCACCAGCTTCTGCAGGCCTTTCTACCTGGTGCGGTGAGTCGGGCTCACCAGAAGATGTAAAATCATGAAATACAGGATCAGGACTCATCTCTCTCTCCCCATGATCTCCTATATAGAGATGGAAAAGCATGAGTCAAAGTTCTGAATGATCAAGAGGTTGGTCTATAGGGTAGATGTTACCTCCATCACTGGCAGGATCGTCGCTGACCAAATCCATATCAGATGCTCGCGAAACTGCACGCGGCTTGCGGGCTAATCTCTTCCGCCTAGCGGCAGGGGCAACAATCGAAGGTCTCGTCTGGGGAGAAGGACGGAACTCTTCATCTTGGTCAGCTGTGGTCCCTGAAACATCAAACCATTGCCAGGCTTAATAATTCAAGGTCTCGTCTGGGAAGAAGGACGGAATTCTTCATCTTGGTCAGTTGTGGTCCCTGAAACATCAAACCATTGTCAGGTTTAATAATTCTGGAAGATAAAAGGAAAAAGTAAGAAATTGACCTCGTTCAAGACAGTCCTCGTGATCTTCAAAATCTCCGCCTGAAGCCTCGTCAGCAGAATTAAAGGTCTTCTTTCCCTTTTCGTCAATCCGACGAGACTTGTGCCGTACCCTTTGTGACCGAGCATTTTCCCAAATCATACGAGATTCGACCTAAGAAGCCTCCTCAGCCTCTAGCTCTGCAATCGGCTTCACGGGGACAGTTTTATTAGCTGCTAACAACCACTTGCAGCTTAAGAATGTGAGGTTCAACTGCCGCTCAGCACTCGGGAGACTGAACTTAGCACCAGTACAGCCTGTCACGGTCCACAACCATGCACGAAGACCGTCCACCAAACCACCGTGGGTCCGAAGCTGCTGACGTGGATTCCCGACATAAAGCTGATCATAGCCAAACTGGCGAGCGAATCGGCAGGGTAGGTATGGCTCTATGAAACACTGATTCCTCACCCGAAAAGTCAGATAACCCGGCCTGATGTTCACCAGCCAGTTAAAGCAGCCGACGTCTAAATGAGTTCGATACCCCCTCGGCTTTTCCTCATCAATCAGACACTCGCCGTATCGGCCGGAGAACTGCGGAAAGCAAGTGGAAAACGCCCAACACTTGTGGACCTGTAGCTGCTGTCTGATGTCAGGGAATCCTCGCCCCTCCCACTTACCATTCTCAAGCAACTGTAGTAGGGGAACGGAGGGGTCTGTGGCATTCGGTACTGACATCATATCAAGACGATGAAGGACGAACCAAGCCATCAAATAAGTGTACGGAAGCTCCACCTTAATAGTAGGAATCTGAGCCGGTGATTCACTTTCCTTCCGTGTAAAAGCACTAGAAATCTGTCGAAGCCCTCGATGAATGTTAGCCACCATCACCGAAAGAAGCGAAAGTTTCTTTTTGTAGGCAAGCTAAACCGCTGGGTAAAGTACCTCCAATGGCAAGATATCACTAGACTGATATGGGACCACGCATTTCTTTAACTAGATAGCGAGGTAACCGGCGAGAAGGGTCATCGGTCGAATCGGCGCGGTCGCATGCCACAAGAATGATTTAAACTTGGTCCCTGTAGGAAAACCACTCTCAGGACTGCTAATGGTATAGGAATGAGCATCAACCTTCTTCAGTAGACTATTAACCCCTGAAGGAGTGAGTGGTGCCAGCTCACAAATAGCCTCGCCAGAATTGCTCTCTAGATTCCTGAACAAATAAGACGCAAACTGTTTCTGGCTCACATGGGATTTAGCCCTCTTCGCTAAAGGTTCAGACTGCACCAAAGCGATATGATAGTGGCATGTGAGGTCCCATAAAGTCTCGTAGCGGTCGGGCATGCGATCCTTCAGCTGACTTAATTCTTGGTTGGAGGGAAAATATTACTGATACAGCATCTGTCCCATGGGCAAACCAGAAATCCTGTGCATCTCATGGAGGGTCAAGCCCAACTCCCCTTGCCGGGTCAGAAAAGTGTTCGAATCCGGGTTATAGAGCTCGCACAAAGCGAAGAAATGCCTCGCGCTAACAGGCAAACCATACATGGTGGCACGAATGGCTGCATACAGACCACAAGCGTGCAACTCCTCGCTCCATCGGCTCAAGACGTACTTCGTCATATGGGTCCACCAAAGCTTGTCCAAAGAATGGACCCAACCATAAAATCTGTGACGTGTCGCAGGCATCTCCCGTCCTAAAGCAGCGAGGCAATTCTTCAAAGTAGAAGCAGAGGCAAGAAGCTCGTTACGCGGCGGTGCATCCAATCCCAATACTCCAGGATGCAATCCAGTGATATGACTCCTGCTCGAACCAGGAGCTGCCTGATGAGTGATGTAGCCACAGTGAACACTCTCATGCTCCTCCGTCAAGCGCCATGACATCTCCCGTGTCACAGCCTGACGCCTGAGCTCAGTCAACGAACGATGCCGAGGAATCTTCGGCAAATATATGAAACCACTGCCAGTCTTATGAAGCCACTGCTCGGCATCAATAAACACTACATCCGGATCTCGGGCAGAGTCACCAAATAAAAAGTTGGTCTTCCTGAGAGGCTGAATCGAACTGGCATCCGTCACGAGAAGCGCATCTGTAATCAACTGGCGAAGAGCTCGATGTCCACCTTCCTTCACCACTTGGGCAACCTCTGTGGACGTGCCCGAAGCAAACTGAGGAGTGACGGGGATAGGGGAAAAATCGTCGAAAGTCGAATAATACTCGCCACGACGCCCATACACTGCTGCGTGAGATAAAAACGCTCCAGAAGGATATTCCATTGGAAGCAAACATTTAAACATTTGTTAGTCTCAGGAGTTCAAAAGGAAGTTGAACTCATTCTACGAATGGGTAAGATAGAGTCACTGCCTTATAAAGGGTGAGACGATTTGGCCACATTATGCACTTATAAGATAGGGTATATCGACTATATATCCCTGCCTTATAAGGCACAATGCAGCGTCAAGACGCCCCCCCTTTATTGATTTTGAGATATGGTTTTGACCAAGCAAAACATATCTTTAAAGCGTCGATCCTCACCAAGGAGAATCAAGGCTCTTCCCGATTGCCTCACCAAGGAGAACAAAATGGGGATAAAAAGGACCAATTTGTAAATTTCCAAGAAAAAATGGACTAATTTGTAAATTTCCAAAAATAGCTCACCAGCATAAGAGGGAAGCGCGCCATCAGCCGACGCGGTAGAGGATTGACCTCTCGCAATACGAGACATAGAGACCTGCAAAATAAGTTAAGGGATCAGATCCAGGAAAAAGTTCCTCTTTTTTGCAATTCTCCCCTCCTGAAAGATGAGCTCGAGGCGCCAAATCTTAATCCTAACCCTCGCATGCGACCCCACAAATTCATAAATTGAATTAAGCATAAAAAATGCTAAAATGGTTGAGGATTTACCTGAGGAAAAGCTCGTGGATCCAATAAAAATCAGATCTTGAAAGAGACTCAAAACACGCGTTCGAGGGGCCTGAGAGAAATTCTAAATATGGAAGTTTTGAGGGATTTCTCAGTCAAAGATCCAAAGGAAGACTAGATCTAATGCAACTATGAAGTTTTGAGGGAGAACGGATGCTCGAGGGAAGAGAAATCAAAAAAGAGGGGAGAGAGGGGGGCCGGCCCTAATGAGGAGAAAAAAAACCCTTTTTATAATGTTGAACCAAGCTTAGTTGAACCGGACCAGACCCAGTTGAACCGGACCAGACCTGGTTTGAACCAGAATTCAAATTGAAGCTGGATCGAGCATCGAAACAACTTCAAATCGACCGAGGGTTCAGTCCTTGGTTTATTCTTGCCTCTCCCACATATTCGGAGGGATCAGAAAATTTTTTGAGCCTAATTACTGCCTTTATTGGCTCATTTTCAAGCCGGTTCAGCTCATTTGGGCACAGAAAATACTCCAATAAGGTATATGAGTATAAACTATTCCCTATTCTTGGTTGAGAAGTTCCTGGAGAATATTTTTATAAATATTCTTAAGGATAACTCAACAACACTACGCCGGACAACGCGTCGCAAATAAAGACTCAACGCCAACAATCGATGGTCAGCTAAAGATTAGAAAATCAGGAATCGACTTCAAGTTTAAAATTCCGACAACGGTCAGACAATAAATGCAGCACCGGAACTCTTACAGACATTCGACAAAGCACCGAATAGCCTGGAGGATTGAAGGAATCAAGAACAGAAGCCATTCCAAGGTCCCGTTACACCGACTGAAGGTTGGGACAATCATATCCAAAGTATTCCAGACTCTTCTATAAAAGAACAAGGCTGAAATACTTTGGAGGGGGTATCTGTAGGCGTATAAAATTGCTTATAGGTCCCTTAGTACAGCTCGGCAAAAACCGACGAACCAACGAGACGACGAGGTTGACGAATCGCACGCAAGCATCGGAATACATCCATTCGCATGTGGAATCAAGCCAAGGGTTCGAAGAGTCAACGAGTCATCCAACCAAAGGCAGACTCGGACGAATCACGATCGAATCAAGATCAGTTTCGGACTCAAACTCGAAAGTGGATTTACTGCCAAATCGGACAGAACCGAAAAACAGATACAACGGAAAAACGACGGAAAACAACGCCTAAGGGGGCTCGGCCGAAACCAAGCCACCCCTAGGTGGCTCGGCCAAAGCCGAGCCACCCTGAGGTGGCTCAAGGAAAGCGCTGCAAGAAGCCTTAAGTGACTCTGAAGCTTTTCTAACTCGAATCAAGCCATCTCCAGAAGGACCAGAGCCATCAGTTCAACAATGCAACCTGGCGGCGCAACACTTTCCCTGCATCTCCTTCACTAAAGAAGATATGCAGACGAAGAATTCAAAGCATGACCGACCGTTGTACTTTACCGGTCACATTGGCTCCAGCGTTGTCAGGGTGGCTCGGCCAAGGCCGAGCCACCTTGAGGTGGCTCGGTGGGCCGACCCAGATCTGTGCGCGGGCACAGTTCAGAGATCCTATAAATAGGCCCCCTAGGTTCATTTTTCGAAGGTTGGAACTTTGAGAGCCGAAACTCTGCCGAATTAAAAATCGAGCTTGGATCTTTGAAGACTTGAGGACTTGAATATTCAGATCTGGTTCCCGGCGAGCATCCACGTCACAAAAGGCAGGAGTTCGAGAGAGAGATCAGATCTGAGATCTACACGAGATCATACTCCGGATCAAAGCTTGGCCTTTGATCCCGAGAACTAAGGGCGATTATTTCCTTGGTGAATTAATCCCCCCCGGCTATTATTTCCTTCGCGGAATAATACCCGTCAAATCATGTAGATCCGACCAGATCTAGATCGCGCGGTGGTCCACGGATTAACCCCGGCGTCGGCAAAGAACCCACAAAAGCGAGCGACCGCAAAACAGGAGCTCGTGATTCGTTCGAAAGGAAAGTTGTAACCTTTTTCTTTCTCTTTGATTTCGTTGTAACCGGATCTAAAAAAGACCGGATCTTTTGTAACCAAAAAAGCAATTACTTGAGATAACAATGAATTCAATGAAGGCAATTTTCACCGCGAACATCACTATTGCAACTAGAATGACAGAGGAAGAGAAACATCAACTGCGCTTTCAGGAACTTGAAGCCTTAGATGACAAGCGATTTCAAGCTCAACAGCAGATCGAGTTGTATCAAGTCCGAATTTCTAAAGCCTACAACAAAAAGGTTAAAGAATGAATTTTCAAGAAAGGCGATTTGGTTTTAGCCGTAAGACGACCTATGGTGATAACCCACAAAACCAAAGGGAAGTTCAATCCCAAATGGGAAGGGTCATTCGTAATAGAATCAGTCTATTCGAATGGAGTTTATCGCCTCATTGATCAAAAAGGAGATAGGCTCATGATGCCAATTAACGGGAAGTTCCTTAAGAGATACTTCATGTAAGTCATGTAGCCCCCTCTTTCTCTCTTAAACTCCAGTCAAGTCAGACTGGGGGTTATCAATTCAGAGTGTATTTCAAGAATAAATGTTTAATTTTTCTGTCTTGTATATCGTCATGTTAACACTACACCTCTGACGATTAAAATTTTCTAGTATTATTCTAAGTGGTAATAAAGAGAATTTTGATTTTATGCTAAGTTAACACTACACTTATGGCATTTGTAATATTGTTCATTGTTCTAAATGGAAATTCAACAACAAAGAGATGATGGAAGATAAAATGATATCATTTTCATTCAATTTTGATAAATTGATACAAAGTGACGAGAATTGGAATGAAGACAATACAAAATTTTCCCCAGCTAAAAGCAAGCATAAGGGCCCATCAGCCTAAATGACCTGAGCTTGGAGTTTAATGCTGATATGTTCTCCTCACGAGCCTTTTTGACTTCTTTGGTTATCTTGCTCCTGAGTTCCTCTTCATCAGGTGCTGCTTCTGCAATCTCTCGTCGAATCTTATCGGCAGCGACGATCTCATTGCAATAATCTTTGAGAAGCCCGTCACAGTGAGCAGCTAACCCTTTTATGACTTTCATATCGTTAGCCAGTTGGGCATTCCTTTGAGATAGCTCAACACCCATGCGAGCAAGTTCTGCCGCAATATCCCAGATACCCATAGCGAGGCTGCACATGTCCATTTGTATTTGAAGGTGCTCCTCACGCAGGCTAGCAATACGAGACTCTTTCTCAAACAGGCTCTTCTGAAGAATCTCATGGCATTGTGCTTTGGCCGTAGAAAGAGCCTGGTCCACTTCTTCACTTAAATCGCCGCGTTGAAGAATCCAAAGCATCTCTAATTCCATTTCCAAAATGAGGATACCTTCCCTACAGGTCTCATTCCAGTTGAAGAATCCAAAGCATCTCTAATTCCATTTCCAAAATGAGGATACCTTCCCTACAGGTCTCATTCCAGAACGCATTCCCATGACTTCACTAATTCCATTTCCAAAATGAGGATACCTTCCCTACAGGTCTCATTCCAGAACGCATTCCCATGACTTCAGATATCTGATAAGCTTTCATTCAAGAGGGGTCTGAAACGTTCAAAGGGGACCCACCCTAAGCTAACGATAACAATCGTAAACTACATCTTCATCTTTAACTGCCTGATGTACTCTCTCAAAGCTTTTGAGTGTGGGGGAGGAGCAGTCGGATAGATCAAACCCGTATATACATTATGAGTAGATTGGGGAACAGACTCAGAAGGAGAATCTTCATGCGAACCCTGATTTTGGACTGGAAGAGGAAGAGTAGACCCTGAATCCCTAATGGGCAACATCTTTTCGTCTCCCACATCCTTAGGAATAGAAAGAATTGATTGAAGCGTTTTGTCCTCCCTATCGGCCAAGCACGCAACAGGTGCAGATTTCATCGCATCCCCCATCAATTTGGCCCTCTTAGAGTTTTTGGCAGCGGCAGGTTTTCTCTTGCAAATTCTCCTATCATATTCGCCTTTCTCTTTAGCAGTAAGGGCCTTTTTACCTGATCTTAAAGAGCGAGGTTCAAGAGCGGACGCTTCCTCAGGAACTTCCTCAGTCGCCTTGTCTTCAGGAGGGTCAGCAATCAACGACCCCTCTTTAGTCCCCATAGGAACCTCTTCTTTAGAAGGTTCAATGGTAGGCAACTCCTTTTGGACTTCGACAGCTTCGACCATTCCTCATTCATAGGATAAATACTCCTCTATTCCCGGTAAACAAGTCTTGGTGGAACCACTTCTCAATGTATACAATTCCCGAATCTCGTTTATGCATGAAGTGTAGATATCGTATTCGGGGATTTGAGAAGCCTCATTGAACCAATCGTGGAAGTCCGCAATGGTGGAACAGCCAGGCGGTGAGTTGGGTAATGTAAAATGCCCATGAGTCCCTCCGATAGAAAAGAAGTACCACGTGCGGGCCCCTTCGTATAAGTTCCCAACTTAAGCTAATGTCGGGTTAGGATTGCCAACATAAAGCTGATCATATCGAAACTGTCTGGCGAATCGAGAAGGCATGTAAGGTTCAATGATGCACTTCTCCCTCAAGCGATAGACCAGATAGCCTAATCTGATCATGTGAAGCCATCTGAAGGTGCCTTCTTCCAAAGAGGACGAGCCCTCAAAAATCACGTCTGTAAAGCTAGCACTCTCTTCATCAGCTCCATCAAAGTTAAGAGCACAGCAGAAGATTCTATACTCATCTTCCTAAGACAAAAGCAGTCGAGCCCTGACTATATAGGCATTAGTCCATGTAGCCGACTCCAATCTCTGCACAAAGGGAATATAAGCGTCATCATCTTCAGATACCCCTGTTATCAACGAAGGGCTATGTAGCACGAACCGGGCCACCAAGTACGTATACGGCACTGGTACACGTGGTTGGGGAGTTTTCCCAGCTTTCCTCCCAGTAGCCTTAATTCCCTGGGCGCCGACAAGTTTGGAGGTCAACATCTATAAGCCACTCTGCACGTAGCCTACCATAGTAGTGAGGAGGCTCACGGGCCTCCCATGAGCTAATAAGACAGCTGGGTATATGACCTCAGCTAATATTGCCTCGACTGGTTTTGATGGTACTACACACCGCTTCAACCAGATCATGAGGAAGCCAGCAAGAAGAGCCACGTCAGAAATAGGAGTTATGGCCTGATAGTGAAAACTCTCGAATTTGACACCAGCCTTAAACTCGTCTTCCATGTGCTCAGTCTTGTAAGCAGCGTTAGAAGCCTTAATGCAGGCCTTAACGCCTTTAAGAGAAATGGCAGCCAGTTGGGTCACAGTTTCATCTTTCTAACCTATGTTTTGAAAGAGATAGTCCGCCCATGCAGTATGCATAAGAATCCCTCCGCACATCCCAACAACCTAAGCATATATGTGGAAGTGGCACATCAGCTCCCAGAAAGTCACATAAACCTCTGGGTGTGCCGCCCTCAAAATAGAGAGCTCTTCAGTAGTAGGGATGAACTCTTCATATGGCATCTGACAGAATAGCAGCCCCGATACCGCTTGCATCTCGTGGAGAGCAAAGCCTAACTCCCCTACAAGTGTGAAGAATGTGCAGCTATCCGGGTTGTATCTCTCCAACATGACGAAGAAATTGGGATGACTTCACAGTCCCACGCGTAGCTAACACTGGGATCGTGAGACCCGATTGAGTGAGCGGTTCCTTAAGCTCCTCAAGAACAAAATACACCATCCGGGTCCACCAACCTCCTTCTCCAGAACAAACCCATCCTGAGGATCTGAACGTCTGCACAGAGAATTCACCCTGAGCCGCAATGAACTGGCGAATGAAGACATTCACTGGAAGTGGTGCTTCTTGAGCAAGATCCTTTTTCTCAAATAAGCCGGGTCTCAAGCCCTTGAGTTGTCCCCCAATTTGTGTGCAAGCTTGTCGACCAAATCCAAGCGACACATTTTCTTTCTCCTTGACTATATCAAAAGTCAAACCTCGGTGACAGCTCACGTTCAAGAAGTAGGAGAGTGGATACATCCTCTTCATATTTGGGAGAAAGAGGAAGCGGTTATTCACTCTCCGTAGCAGCTTTGAATCTTCTGCATGTATGAGACGGTCATCAGCTGCTATATGAACTCCAAAAATGAACGCCGGTTTAGGGAATTTATCATGGCCGGAAAGAGTCTCTAAGTCTAAGTCGGTGATCAAAGCTCTGAGAGTAGAGCATCGTGGGAATCTGAGCATGCTCGTTCTCTCCGAATCAGGAAAAGTGCACAACGGTATTCTGCTACGAAGACTAAAAACTTTATTCGTGTCAGGACCGCCAATATACCCAAAATGATGCTCTTACAAAAGCAGCACATTTGGAAGGAACACTGTAAAGTCAAAAGCAAAGATTAGCAGCTAAAACAAGTTGTTGACCTAAATATAAAACTATAAACACAGAGATCAAGGCCCACGTGTCAAATCTTAAACACAAAGGGCCAGCCTCGTGTTATAAATCCTAAACGCGAGAGTCGAGACACACGTTGTAAATCCCAAATGCGAAGGCTAAGACCCACGTTTAGAATTCAGAACGCTGGGGTCAACACCGCGCTTCACAACGAACACAAAGTCCTAACTCCGCGTTTTTATTAAACAAGAAACGAGTCATCTTCCTCGTTGTCAACAACCCATCTAGGCTTTTCAGAAAACTTGTCAAGACAAGTTATTATGATCACCACCTACCACGATAGGTAGGCCCCCGCGACGGCGACAGTGACGATGACGTTCCCGCAGGAACAAGAACACCGTCGGCGTCCCCAGCCGACGGCGTTTCAGAAGTCACTCCAGCGACCTTCTTGGAGCCAGAGCTCATTCTTCCCCGCCGGCGTCCCCAGCCGACGGCGTTTCAGAAGTCACTCCAGCGACCTTCTTGGAGCCAGAGCTCATTCTTCGTGGCGCCATTAATGCAATCAATCAAAAAAGACGCAGAAGAAGAAGTTCGCCGGATATCTCATTGAAATTAAACGAGGGTTCTCGTTCTTGGAACTTTCCAAAAATAGAAAGAGTCGAATGACTCTTGATGTGACCATACAGGTCTATTTATAACAGCCGTCAAGCTGTTAAATCGGTTCAGGATTCTAGGAGAGAATCCCAACCATTTTTAGAAATGCTATCTTCAGCATTTGATAATCATATTTTATTATAATTTTATACCCTCATTATCTATTTTATATAAATAAATATACCACTAATAATTATTTTTATCTTTAATTGCAGGTTAATGAAGAATAAAGCTCAAAATCCCATCTCTCAACAAAAACCCATGAATTAAATGAAGAACACAAGCAAGAGCCAAAAAGCCCAAGCCCAGAATCAAGCCGAGTAGCCTGTAGAAGCCGGAGAAAATAAAAAAACATCAAATATGAAAAAAATATATTCAAGATGGTTGGCCGTAAAGAAACGACGATATCTCTCAATCCGGAAGGCGGAATTTAACATATAATATATAAAAATCGCCTATCTCGATGAGATGAAGCTATCCGTGAAAGCAGAATTTTGATAGGGCATCAATGCCGGCATCGATGCTGGCATCGATGCCGGCATCGATGCCAGTAATAATAATTTTTTCACCACTTTAAATATTTCTTCTCTTTGTTGGATAATGAAGATGGAGATGAAGAATTGTTTAGAGGTTTGCCTTTCTTTTTTTTTTCTCTTTTATTTCTTTTTTATTGCTTATTAGTTTAGATTTATTTCTATGCTTATAGTTAGATTTTATTTTCTTGTTAAATAGCCAAGAGGCTAGAACCCTCTTGCCTTAGATTTATTTCATGCTTATAGAGTAGATTTATTTTCTTGCATTTAATTCTTGTAATTTATTTTGCAGTTTAGATTTTGCAATTTTTTTTGTAGTTAGATTTTAATTTCTTACACTATTCACCTTGAGGCTAGAACCCTCTTGGGTTTAGTTTTTCTTTTTGTTTATTTTTATTTTGTTTGATTCGCCTTTAGGCTAGAACCCTCTAGGGAATCACCATTTTCTAAGAAGTGGGTTCAATTGTAGATTACCCATATCTATAATTGAATCCACCATCTTTAATTTCTTGCATTTTCTTTTATTCTAGAATTTTGTTCTTCATTCTTGAATTTTTTATTTGTTTCTTGATTTTATTCATCTTATTGATCACATTTATTCTCAAACACATTGATCTACACACTATCACTCTCATTATCTCTTCACAATCACATTCACTCATCACTCCTATTTGTCACGCACACAACATAAGAACCGATTTTATATTTTCTCCTACAAAAACACCTTCCTCGTGGGATCGATATCATTATACTATAACTTGACACGGTTGTGCACTTGCAACCTTTTTAGTACATGTTTATGTCGCATCAAGTTTTTGGCGCCGTTGTCGGGGAAGGTGCTTAAGTAGGTTTTAATTATTTTGGTTCTTTAACTTTTGTGTTTATTGTGAAGGAAACGCTTGGAGCTTGAAGATCGCGGATTGAAGAACTAGGATTTGAAGATTTGCTTTCGGGTAAGTCTTCTTTCTAGCATTTTCAATTCCACCCCTTTTAGTTAGCTTCACAATTAGAGACAATTAGGATTTAAAAAAAAGATTTTATTTTTATTGACCATAATAAAATCCATCTTTCACTTGGCCATTAACTAACAAGATAATAAACTCAAACAATGTTCCCCCTTCTCATAATTGTTTGATTGTTAACCCTAATAAAAAAAATATAAAGATTTTTTTTTATCATCCTTTTTAGTCGCTTTTAATTTTTAGGGTTGCATTTCATATAGTGTAGGAATTCACCAAGTGATTTGAGCATCTTGATTTGACACACACTTAAAAATATTTTTAAGGGCAAAACCCCATAATCAAGATAAGGTGAGGGATTTCATCACCCTTTCCTTAGCCCAAAAATCACTAATTCCTCACTACACCACCTAAGCCTAATAAAACTCATTAGACGTTGGCCCTAAGGACTCGAGCTCAATAAGGAACAAGAAATCCTGAAGTGAACCGGTTTAAGTTTCTTAAGATTAGTTGGTGTCTAAGGCAAGGTTTAGAGGTTACGTAAAGCGCTCCGCAAAGAAAGATGTACTTAATTGATCTTTGATCATCCTCTAGTACTATCCTTACCTGGCTAACTACCTAGGTAAAACTTTAATCTTTTCACTGTAGGAGTTTTTGGTTAGGAACTGGTCTAGTGAGTTAGGCTAAACCCTAGAATTAGAGTGATTGAAAAGTGATTGCTTTGATTTGTTTTAGTTAGGATTTTTCTTTATCCTTTTCTTCTCATAAAAAAAACTAATTTTTTTTTCTTTATAAAAAAATAATAACAAAAAGAAATAGTTTTGGTGTATGCAACAGTGGATTAGGGATAATACACGTCGATTAATTCGCTTTGATTCAATCATAGAAATGGAGCATCTTAATCCACCCGTTCTTCATGATATGTGCTATCCCATTAGGAATGCAATCCCCTCTTGCATTAGACTCCCCGAAACAAATGGAATAAATTTTGAGCTTAGACCGTATTACATAAACATGCTTCCTAAATTCCTTGGAAATGAAAGAGAAGATACATATATTTTTATCTCGGAATTTGAGGAAGTATGTATTATGATTAAAATGAGAGAATTAACAGAAGATGCAATCAAACTCAGATTTATTCCATTTTCTCTCAAAGCCAAAGCAAAAAAATGACTGTGTAGCTTACCCATAAATTCCATCACTATGTGGGAGGAAATTATCACCGTTTTTCTTAAGAAATTTTTTCCTATCCATAAAACGGTGAAGCTAAGAAACAGTATCATGAATTTTAAAATTGTCTCGGGAGAGCCCTTTTGGAAGTATTTTGACCGATTTAAAGATCTTCTCATCCAATGTCCTCATCACGGTTTAGAAAAATGGCGATTGTGCCAAATAATTTATGAAGGATTAGATTATTCTGCAAAAACTTCCTTAGAATCAATGTGCCACGGGGATTTTATGAGGAAAAATGCTGATGAAGCTTGGGAGTTTTTGGAGAGTCTTTCTGAAAAAACAATGCAATGGGAACAGTGCGATGACAGGGTTTCATCAGTTCCCCATTCTAAGTCTAGTGGTCTTTCCTTGGAGTCAAACATTGCTTCTGAAGCGAAGATGGCGACAATTCTGCGGAGGTTAGAAGCCTTAGAAATTAAGGAACGAGCTCCAGCTCAACTCAATCATGTTTCTTTCCCAGGATGTCATAATTGTCAGTCTCCTACCCACGTTTCAGAGGAATGCCCTCTCCTAGGAAATAACAACGCAATAGAACAGATGAACGCTGCATTCCAGCACCCTAGAAATGATCCATTTTCTCCAACCTACAATCCAGGTTGGAGAAATCATCCCAACTTTGCATGGAATCTAGGAAATTCTCCCGGAACTCAAAATTTCACTCCCGCTTCGACCCAACATTTTCCTAGGGGAAACACAGTTCCATTCAATTCTCATTCACAATTTCAACAACCCAATCTGCCGTATCAAAATCAGTCTCCTCCTCATCAAGCTGTAATTCAAACAACCCGTGGTCAACCCTAAGGACACAGGATGCAGTTCATCCTATGAAGCTCAAGTGAATGCAATCCATTCACTTCGGTCAGGTAGACAGGTCGATAATCAAGTGAGAACTCCTCCAAGTCAAACTTTTGATCCAGTACAAATTCCTTCTCCTTCTCCTTCTGATGAATCTATTCAACAATCACCCTCCTCAGATGTCAAGAAACTGAACCGGAACCTGAGCCTGCTTTTGATAGGTTTAGACCAGTTGCGCCTTTTCCAGATAGACTCAGGCTTAGGAAACACTCCCCTCAAGAGGAGAAGATCCTAGAAACATTCAAGCAGGTTAAGGTCAATATTCCTCTCTTAGATGTAATTGAACAAATTCCATCTTATGCTAAATTTTTAAAAGAATTATGCACTAAGAAGAGGAGAATAAATGTTCTAAAGAAAGTCTTTTTAGCCGCCAATATCAGTGAAATGCTATCAAATCTCATACCTTTGAAACGTAAAGATCCAGGTTCCCCCTATCATTTCATGTATCATTAGTAATACTCACATTGATAAGGCGCTTCTAGACTTAGGGGCCAGTATCAATTTGCTTTCATATTCAGTCTACCAGTAATTGGGTCTAGGTGTACTGAACCCAACCAAATACACCTAACAGTTGGCTGATAGATCTGTTAAGGTCCCTATGGGTGAGTTAGAGGATGTTCTGATTAAGGTTGGAGATTTTATTTTTCCAATAGATTTTGTAGTCTTGGAAACACAGCCTGTATCCAATCCCAAAGGACAGACACCTGTCATCTTAGGACGACCTTTCTTAGCCACTTCTAATGCTCTCATCAACTGTAGAACTAGTCAAATGAAGTTGTCCTTTAGAAATTTGACTGCTGATCTCAACATTTTTAATCCAAGGGACTAACCAAATAATCAGCCTCTAGAAATAAATTATATTCAGGAAAGATCAGAAGAAGAAGAAAAAGAAGAAGAGTCTGATTTGAGTTTTGAAGAAATTTTTGATGAAAAGTTAGAGTTTTTAGAAGAAGCAGATCAGGTCCTTGAGAATAATGAAACTGTGTTAAACATTTGCTGCTTTGAATTAAATTTTGAAGAACTCTTCCTTGATGAACTTAGATTCTTGGAGAATAATCAACAACCAAATTTTCAGAACTCTACAGAAGAATTGGTTGTTAGAAAACAAAACTTCACAGTACAAGAGTCTGAGTTCACTAAGAAATACAAAATGCATGACACCAATAATACCTACCTTACTTAGTTACAAGAATTATTGAACACCCCGAAATGCTTGGAATTTTACATTATTGATTATATCATTCTGAATTTATTTAAAATCCGGGGAAGAATTTTCAATAATAATGTAGGATTCAATGTAGAATACGAGCTCTTCGTGTTGAACATTTCATTCTATATTATTTGTTTTGTTTATTTCAGAATAATAAAAAGAATTTATTCTTCTCTCATTCGAGAGTTTCTTATTCAGTTGAAAAAAAAAGAAAAAAAATAAGAATAATAAATTTTTGATTCTATCATCCACAGACCAAAGGTAATTGCAGATTTTTATCAGCCGATCAAATGTAAGTACTTCACTTCTTATCTGCTTTACTTTGTGCATCATAGAGTTTGCATTGAGGACAATGCAAAATTTAAGTGTGGGGGTGGGAATTAGTTAAATTTTCTCTTTGTTTTACATTTTTTGTTGCATTTTTCCCCTTTCTATAAAAAAATTTATAAAAATATCGTCACTTGCCAAATTGATAGATTTATGAATAACTGATTTATTTGATAAATTTTAAAATTTCTAATCTGTTATTTACTCAAGTTCACTTTTTATGATAACTCTAAATAAAGTTTTTAAGAAATGATTTTCAAAGTAGTATACTTTACTTAAGCCTTAACTTAGATTTTTATTTAAAATAATGGAATACATGCTTAGCTTAGAGTTAAAAATAATTTTTCAAAATGTCTTGACTTACATATTTTTCAGAATATATATACATAAAAAAATGCTTAGCTTAGAGTTAAAAATAATTTTTCAAAGTGGCTTGACTTACATATTTTTCAGAATATATACACATATACATATTAAAAAAAATTATAAAAAGAAGAGTGCAAAAATAGGCACCAAAAGAAAAAAAACTCTTAAATTCAAGGTGATTCTATCTTATAAAGCCTAAGCTGATCGAGTAATTAAGCCCAAGGAGTATTTCTATACTTAATGGCCTAAGCCCAATTGGGTTGGGATCCATTGGCCCAAAACTCGTTAAATGGTCGTTTAGAAAGCCCGTTAAAGTAGAAAAAAATCACCAAGGAAAAAAAAGTTAAAAATAATAATAATATAAAAAAATAAAAATAAAAATACTAATAAATGTTTTATATATAGTTATATTTGTATATATGGTCTTGGAAAATATTTTA
Organism: Asparagus officinalis; assembly: GCF_001876935.1. Taxonomy (NCBI): domain Eukaryota; kingdom Viridiplantae; phylum Streptophyta; class Magnoliopsida; order Asparagales; family Asparagaceae; genus Asparagus; species Asparagus officinalis. The sequence continues at coordinate 49,172,925 of NC_033798.1, forward strand.
GATCAAGGAACTTGAATATTGTTTTAAGCAAAGAGTTAGCATGTTCTTTTCAAAACTTTTAAATTAAATTTCTAAGTTTGGCTTGGTTTTGTGTTGCTATAATGAGAAGATTTTCTAGGAAATATACCTTAGAGTTATATATAAAAATATTTTCTTGAGTAATAACTAGCTTCAATTATCAAGTAAATATAGTTATTTACTAACTTCTTTAATTTATCAAGTTGACCGAATTTTGTGGGTATATTCACTGCAAACTGTTCGCGGGGAAAATGGTTTTCTTCTTCATTGAAATAATTGTCATCTTGGGTTACAAAAGATCCGGTCTTTTTTAGATCCGGTTACAATTAAATCAAAGAAAAGAAAAAGAAAAATTACAACTTTCCTCTTTTGTCGAACGAATCGCGAGATCCTGTTTTGCGGTCTCTCGCTTTTGTGGGTTCTTTGCACTTTCCTCTTTTGTCGAACGAATCGCGAGATCCTGTTTTGCGGTCTCTCGCTTTTGTGGGTTCTTTGCCGACGTTGGGGTTAATCCGTGGGCCACCGCGCGATCTAGATCCGGTCGGATCTACACGATTATACGGGTATTATTCCACGAAGGGAATAATAGCCGGGAGGGATTAGTCCACCAAGGGAATAATCGCTCAGATCTCGGGATCTAAGACCAAGCTTAGATCCGGAGTGTGATATCGTGTAGATCTCAGATCTGTTCTTTGCCTCCTCTCGAAATCCTGCCTTTTCTAACGTAGGTGCTCGCCGAGGATCAGATCTGTACGTGCAAGTCTTCAAGTCTTCAAAGCTCTGAGTTCACTCTTCAATCTGGCAGAGTTTTGGCTCTTGAAATTCCGACCTCTGAAAATGAACACCCCCTCTCCTATTTATAGGCACCCAGATCTGTGCCTAGGCACAGATCTGGGCCGGCCACCTCAGGGTGGCTCGGCTCTGGGCCGAGCCACCCTGAGGTGGCTCGGCCACTTGGGCCGAGCCCCTCTAGGTGGTGGGTTTGGTTGTTTTCCGTTGTTTCCGGTTCTTTCTGTGATTCGGTTCTGTTTTGATTTGTTGACTTGATTTGGCAGTAAATCTGGATCCTGATTAGGCAGTAAATCCACTTCTGAGTTCGAGTCTGAAACTGATCTTGATTCGATCGTGATTCGTCCGAGTATGCCCTTGGTTGGATGACTCGTTGATTCTTTGACACTTGGCTTTATTCCGAACGCGTATGGATGCATTCCGTCGCTTGCGTACGATTCGTCGAACTCGTTGCCTCGTTGGTTCGTCGGTTTATGCCGAACTGTGCTAAGGGACCTATAAGCAATTTTATATGCCTACACAAACCCTCACGAGACTACAACTCGTCCACTAGGATAACCTAGGGGTTTAAAGGATTGTTGTATGTGCTAAATACAACCGCGATACCTGCGAAAGTGAGTTAGGTTTTCTTTCATTTTATTTTCTTTGCTAGAGGACTAGCAAAAGTTTAGGTGTGGAGGTATTTGATAATCACATTTTATTATAATTTTATACCCTCATTATCTATTTTATATAAATAAATATACTACTAATAATTGTTTTTATCTTTAATTGCAGGTTAATGAAGAATAAAGCTCAAAATCCCATCTCTCGACAAAAACCTATGAATTAAATAAAGAAGCAAGCAAGAGCCAAAAAGTCCAAGCCCAGAATCAAGCTGAGTAGCCTGTAGAAGCCGGAGAAAATAAAAAAATCAAATATGAAAAAAAAATGTATTCAAGATGGTTGGCCGTAAAGAAACGACGATATCTCTTAATCCGGAAGGCGGAATTTAACATATAATATATGAAAATCGTCTATCTCGACGAGATGAAGCCATTCGTGAAAGTAGAATTTTGATAGGGCATCGATACCAGCATCGATGTCGGCATCGATGCCGGCATCGATGCCAGTATCGATGCTGGGATACCAGCATCGATGTCGGCATCGATGCCGGCATCGATGCCAGTATCGATGCTGGCATCAATACTGACAATTCTGTTATGAATTAAGGGCTGATTTTTAATGATTTTGGATAAAATTTTAATCCAATGGCTCACATTCATTGATGTTTACTATAAATAGAGGTAGAGAGTGAGGGGTTAGAGGTGTGAAAATTTTTGTAACTCCTTTTGGAGAGGAGGGCTGCTCTTAATTGAGAAGGCCTTCCAAATTTGTAACTTTTTGTTATAATTAATAATAATAATTTTTTCACCACTTTAAATATTTCTTCTCTTTGTTGGATGATGAAGATGGAGATGAAGAATTGTTTAGAGGTTTGCCTTTCTTTTCTTTTTCTCTTTTATTTCTTTTTTATTGCTTATTAGTTTAGATTTATTTCTATGCTTATAGTTAGATTTTATTTTCTTGTTAAATAGCCAAGAGGCTAGAACCCTCTTGCCTTAGATTTATTTCATGCTTATAGAGTAGATTTATTTTCTTACATTTAATTCTTGTAATTTATTCTGTAGTTTAGATTTTGTAATTTATTTTGTAGTTAGATTTTAATTTCTTATACTATTCACCTTGAGGCTAGAACCCTCTTGGGTTTAGTTTTTCTTTTTGTTTATTTTCATTTTGTTTGATTCGCCTTTAGGTTAGAACCCTCTAAGGAATCACCCTTTTCTAAGAAGTTTGTTCAATTTTAGATTACCCATATCTATAATTGAATCCACCATCTTTAATTTCTTGTATTTTCTTTTATTCTTGAATTTTATTTTTGATTTGTTTCTCAATTTTATTCATTCTTCTTTCTTGCCTTATTGATCACATTTATTCTCAAACACATTGATCTACACACTATCACTCTCATTATCTCTCCACAATCACATTCACTCATCACTCCTATTTGTCACGCGCACAACATAAGAACCGATTTTATATTTTCTCCTACAAAAACACCTTCCTCGTGGGATCGATATCTTTATACTATAACTTAACAAGGTTGTGCACTTGCAACCTTTTTGGTACATGTTTATGCTGCATCAGCATTAATTGATAAAAGTCTTTTGGACTTTAACCTTAAGGCGGAGTTCATCTCTGCGTTCAAATTCTCAAATGCTAGGCTCAGACATGCGTTATGAGAGTTCTTAACTCTGCGTTTTGAACCTCAAACGCAAAGGTCACCTTTGCGTTGCATTCTAAACAAAGGATCCACCCTTGTATTTTCAAACATGATACTTATTCTCTAAGTTCATGAATTCTTTCCACAGAGCGTTGTTAAACCTCTGTATCATCTTAACAGAATCTAAATTGTTTCAGTTGACAAAACTCTCGTCAGATTAATGATACACTTCTGATAACTAACATCCTCACAGAGTTTGAATTTAACTTGTGACACTCCCAATGCAATGATAATTCCTCTGTTAAAATCAACTTATCGATTCTCGTCAGTAGAACGATAAGCCTCCGAAATCACTCAAATCATGGTCAATTTGTTAACTCTTCTCGTCAGTAAATAACCAATTTATCAATTTCGTTCAGCTGGATGATAAAATCCTTAAAACCTTGTTCAAATCACCAAGTATCACAATTCATTGTTCCGATGATAAATCATTTAGCAATCCTGCCCAGCGAGATGCTAAAATATCTTCCCCAAAGGTGTCACGTTAAAATCACACCTCTGATAAAATCCACTTATTGACTCTCCCCAATGGAGCGATAAGTCCTCAAAATTGCCCCGATCACAATATCTTTCTTATCATGTTAAAATCACGTCTCTGACAAAATCCACTTATCGACTCTCCCCAATAGAACGATAATTCTACAAAAAAATTACCCCGATCGCAATATCTTTCTTGTCATGTTAAAATCACACATCTGACAAAAAAATCCACTTATCGACTCTCCCTAATGGAGCGATAAGTCCTCAAAATTGCCCAGATTGTAATCTCTCTCCTGTCACGTTAAATTACACCTCTAACAAAATCCACTTATCGACTTTCCCTAATAGAGCGATAAGTCCACAAAATCGCCCCGATCGCAACATTTCTTCCTGTTACGTTAACATCATACCTCTAATAGTTCAAACCCCCCTATTTGAACCTTTTTATCCCTCTACATAAGAAGTGTTCTCATAAAATTCCCAGTGGATTAAACTCTTTCTAGAATTATCCCTAGTGGTAATAAGGAAAATTTGTGAATTTCACTCTATGAGAAAATTCACGCCAAGTTAATAATACAACTCTGGCACTTATAGATTTCTTTCAGTGTTTAAAGCAAAAGCCTAACACAAGAAGAATTCTATTAGTCAATCCTATTCTAGAAGAATAACAAAGTATTTATCCCCAGCAGTTGGAAAATTTCTGAAGTTATCTCAAACGATAATAAGGAAAACTTTCTAGATCAGACCTATCATGTAAATCTATGCTAAGTTAGGATCACACCTCTGGCATTTCTTATGATTTTGTTGATTCAGATCAAAACATGACATATGCAAGAAATAATGAGAAACCAATATCACCTTTTTATTCAGAAGCCAAAAGAAAATGATACAAAACAGACTTGTTCTTGTTAAAAGAATATTACAAGGTCAAAGTTCACTCGCGCATTAAATCAAAAGAGGTAAGTTGGGTCTTGACTTAAGTTAACTTCTCCTCGTGATTAGCCTACACCATGGCCTCAACCTTCGCCCGTAATTCATCTTCATTGGGCACGATGGCGGCTGCTACCTCCTTCTTGGCATGTTCCAGGGCTTGAGCCTTCGTGTGGTACTCCAAAAGACCATCTTCATTCTTGGTGCTGAGGATTTTGACAATGTTTTCTTCACAAGAAAGTTGAGCCTTTAATCGCATCACTTCAGCTTTAGCTTCAACAAGCCTTGTACGAAGCAAGTTCATGGAAACAGTCGAGAGTTCCAACTCCTCTCGTCTCCGAACATTATGCTCTCGAAGCTCTGTGACTTGACGCTCTCTTTCAGCCAGGTCCCGCTCCATCCCCTCTCGGGGAGCCACTTCTTCAACCTGAAGGCCGGCCAAAATTGACATAATTTGTGGCTGAAGTTCCCTGCGACCCAAGGCTTCGAAGTGCTATACCTGTTCTTCCAAATGAAGAATGGCCTCTGAACAGCGCTCAAACCACTGAGTGTTTCCCACACTTCTAACTCCATTTAAGCTTGCCTCCAGAAGAGGCCGGAAGGAGCTAAAAGTTCCCCGACCACCCATCACAAATTCAATCACCTTCTTCGTGAGACTGTTCAAGTATCCCAAAGAAATTTGAAGGAATTCAGGTGCGTCCGCGGGACTTGAAACAGTAGTCGGGGATACCCCCCCTAGCCATTAAGATTGGTGCATCAAAGTGATGGCTAGCAGGCGATCCAGGTGCTGAAGCTGCAGAAGCAATTGAAACATTCAATTGCGAAGGACTTGAGGTCAAGGCCATCATTGCTCTCGCCTGAGATGTGCTTGGTATGGCCCATGTTGGTGCAAGTGAGATCTTCATCAATGTTGCTGGTGAAGTAGTTGCCGTGGATGAGCCAGGCAAATGTTGCTCTTGCAAAGGAGCTGACACCTGCACGAGCTATTGTTCCGGAGGAGAGTCACAGTGGTAGTCTCGGGTATCGGTGAGCCTGCACGCAAAAAGGGTTAGAACGCGAAAAGAATGTGTGGAAGAATTCGAAATAAACTAGGCTTACCGGTGATATAAAAAGGAAGATAACCAGATGCCTTATCAGACGGGACCTTGGGAGCATCATCAAAAGTAGTGATGTCATCCATAGAATTATGCTCTTCTTCCTCCTCGTCATCACCTGGAATGTTGCCGAATCTAGCATCCTCATTATCTCTATCTCCATTAGCTGCATCACCAGTCGGAGAGGATTCATAGTCCACTTCCTCTTCGTCATCACGTACAGCTGATTTTGTAATCCCCACTATCGTCTTCGTCCGCGGGACTTGAAACGGTAGTCAGGGATACCCCCCTTAGCCATTAAGATTGGTGCATCAAAGTGATGGCTAGCAGGCGATCCAGGTGCTGAAGCTGCAGAAGCAATTGAAACATTCAATTGCGAAGGACTTGAGGTCAAGGCCATCATTGCTCTCGCCTGAGATGTGCTTGGTATGGCCCATGTTGGTGCAAGTGAGATCTTCATCAATGTTGCTGGTGAAGTAGTTGCCGTGGATGAGCCAGGCAAATGTTGCTCTTGCAAAGGAGCTGACACCTGCACGAGCTATTGTTCCGGAGGAGAGTCACAGTGGTAGTCTCGGGTATCGGTGAGCCTGCACGCAAAAAGGGTTAGAACGCGAAAAGAATGTGTGGAAGAATTCGAAATAAACTAGGCTTACCGGTGATATAAAAAGGAAGATAACCAGATGCCTTATCAGACGGGACCTTGGGAGCATCATCAAAAGTAGTGATGTCATCCATAGAATTATGCTCTTCTTCCTCCTCGTCATCACCTGGAATGTTGCCGAATCTAGCATCCTCATTATCTCTATCTCCATTAGCTGCATCACCAGTCGGAGAGGATTCATAGTCCACTTCCTCTTCGTCATCACGTACAGCTGATTTTGTAATCCCCACTATCGTCTTCTCCTTTAATATATTATGTGCGACTGATTTTGCGAGCAACAATCGGATCAGCCCTAGAGCCTTTCGATCCAATATTTTCTAGTTCTCGTCAGTCTCATCCTTCTTCTTTCCCTTCCCTTTACCCATCAACAGACGGTAAAGATCCTTCTGGTATAGATAGTCCTCTATCTGTGATTTCTAGTAGGCGATGTTTGATCCATCAAACTTCTCAATCTTAGATTTGCTTTCTTCTGCCATATCTTACACACAGATCTGAACGAGGCTCTAATACTAGTTGTTAGGGATTCGTACTATCGACAACCTGTCAAATGAACCCTCTTGCGGAATGTGTCCTCCAGATATTGTGTTGAAAGAAGGTAAGAAGAAATCACAACAAATAAAAGAAAACTTTGCAAGGAAAAATAGAAGAGAGAACATCAAAATTTTAACGAGGTTCGGCAACTTGCCTACGTCCTCATGAGCCACACAAAAAATTTTCTTTGAATATTAAAAAAGATTACAAAGCTTGCAAGAGATGGTCTCAAACTCCTTGAGATAACTCAAAAAAGAACTCTCTTTTTATTTCTCAAGGCACGAGATTTTTCTCTGAAAAATCGCCGCTCAATGCGCTGCAAAAATCGCTGCCAAAACCGCTTTGGAGATTGCTCTAGAAAACTCGCTTTTAAGTGGCGGCCAGGGTTCCCTATTTATAAGGAAACCCTAGGTCAAAAAATAGATTAGGAATTTATTTTCTGCGAGTTCGCCTAACTACGAAGCTCGTCTGTATGACTTATGTTCGCTTGAACATAGTTAAGCTTGCCTGAACTGCTTCGCCTGCACTTGGAGCTCGCTTGTACTTGGAGCTCGCCTGCACTTGGAGTTCGCCTGAACCTCCAAAGCTCGCCTGATCTTCCAAGTTCGATTGAACTTCCAAAGCTTGCCTGAACTGCTGGTTCGCCTGATATCAGCTTCGAGATTCGCCTGAACTTCCAAGTTCGCCTGAAGTTCCAAGTTCGCCTGATTTCTTAACTTAGAGAAATCTTTGCTTTGCATGCTTGTTCTAAGGTTTGGGTCTACATTCGAAACCAACAATTAGTACATTAAAAGTAAATGCACTAGTAATTTATAATTTTATCACCTTTAGTGGTGTGTTACCCTAATCTTAGTATCTATAAAGTAGATTATTTGGTTGTCTCTTGTGATACCAAAAGACACTATGTACAGCTGTTAGCGATGGTATATATGGTCCACTTGATATTTGCTCATGCACTAAAACTCTTCTACTTCTAACTATATAGGCCATCTTGTAGATGATTTATAATTCAAACAAGACCATTAACATACATGCTCTATATTTGTAATCATGTCTATATTTACGTTTGAAAGGAAAAGAATTATGGAATTAGTAAACAGGATATAGTCCTATCAAACGGCTATCATGAAAGATAAGCATGTGACCAATTCTTGATAGAAGAGAGTGTAGGGATTTTTAGATCTCGTAAAAACCCCCAAAAAAACCACCAAACACAGCAAATAAAATCACACAAGATTTAACGTGGAAAACCCTCAACAGGGAAAAACCACGGGATCAAAATCAATCCATTATCACCTCCAAATTACAAACTTTTGCACGAATAAAGACTGCCAAACCCTCTCTCTCTCTCTCTACACTTCTTTTTCTTCTCCTTTTTTTTCTCTAACAATAGAAGGATATATATAGAGAAACCAAAACCCTATCTCTAGTCTAACTTCCTAATTAGTATAAGATTCAAACTCCCAATCATGATGGAACCCAAACTCCTAATCATGATAGATCTCTAACCTTATCTAATTCTCATGAAGTTATACAAAGAATTAAAAACTCTATCCCAACTTGGAGTTTGAGTAGATACCCAACATATCCTCCCTCGACGAAAAATCTCTAAGTGTCTCAACGACTTCAGAAAAACTCACGCTCTTTTTCTTGTTCTTCACCTCTCCCTTATGAACAAGAGTCTGAGAAGAGTAATCTGCACCATTAATGGATCGCCCATCTAAATAGTAAATATGATTGCTATTCTTCCTCCCTCGCAAAATCAAATCACCATCTCTATACACATTACACCACTCTCCTTCACCCACATACTTGTACCCACATGATGCCATCTCACCTAGCGAAATTAAATTAGCACCACATGTCGGCACATATCTCACATGATGAAGAATTCTGACCTTCCCAGTGTGAAGCCTGAGGCGAACACTTCCAACACCTTCAACCTTCATCTTCTCATTGTTTCCAACAATCACATCGTCAAATTCTTCATCTGTCTTCAATGTGTTAAAATAATTTTTATTGTTGCAAACGTGCATAGAGGCTACAGAATCTAACATCCAAGTGTTACTCGCATCAGTACTTGTACTCTGCATCAATAAAACCACATCTTCATCACACACAACCACTGAGGAGTCCGTCTTCTTCCCATTTTCTTAAAGCTTCATCTGTCTAATACTCTTCAAATCATCACGCATCTAGGAACATCTGAACTAAATGTGACCCTTCTCTCCGCAATAATAGCACTCATTTTAGCTGTCGTCTCAAGCCTGAGATTTTGACCTTCCTCGACAACTATCACAACTCCCCGTACTCCTCCCTCGATTAGAACCTTCAAAATCTAGTGCACTCTCACCACCATTAGATGCGCTCTCCTTTCCCATCATTCTTTCATTCTCACGTAGGAGTGTTGTCACATCGTCGAACTTCAAAGTCTGGTTCCCTACAATTATCGTCTGAACTAACGGCTTGTACGACTTCGACAAAGAAGACAATAGGAGTAGCGTCTGCTCTTCTTCTTTAATCTCCTCATCAATATTCATAAGTTAACAAACTAGCTGATTAAAGGCATTGATGTGGTCTTGAATTGCAGTACCTTCTTCCATCTTCAACGAATAAAGCTCCATCCTCAAACACAATCAGTTGGTCATCGACTTTGACGCATAAATCCCCTCGAGCCTTTCCCACAGCCCTCTTGGTGTGGTCTCTTGCATAATATTGTACTTGATCTCAGGGGCGAGTGCCAAACGAATTGTGCTAACAGCCCTCTTTTACATGGAACTCCATTCAACATCCTTCAATCCTTCAGGTTTCTTCTCCTCCAAAGCTTGATCAACACCCTGCTACACAAGAATATATTGAACCGTGCACTGCCATACTACAAAATTTATCTTGCCATTGAATAGCGAAATATCAAACTCCGGACCCGAAGAAGTCATCATCCTCTAACCACGATCAAAATTCAAATCAGTCCCTATAGAAATTGAATTTGATAAAACCAACATCAAAAACGAACTCAGCATGTCGAAAAACCCTAGGAACGACTCCTGGATCACCGAAATCCGCCTCCAAATTCTCGATCAAAAGACAAATCAACCTCAACCGTCGGATCTGTCACCGCTACAGAACCTCCGCTACAGTACCATGAACAGTGTGCTACCATGAATATTTCTTCCGCTACATTACCCTCGGTGAACAGTGTTGTTGCTACAGTTCCGTTGCCACCAATGTCGTTGCAAATCTTGAATCTCCACAAACCGTCGAACCCCGCTCTGATACCACTTGTAGGGATTTTTAGATCTCGTAAAAACCCCCCAAAAACCATCAAACGTAACAAATAAAATCACACAAGATTTAACGTGGAAAATCCTCAACAGGGAAAAAACACGGGATCAAAATCAATCCATTATCACCTCCAAATTACAATCTTTTGGACGGATAAAGACTAACAAACCCTCTCTCTCTCTACACTTCTTTTTCTTCTCTTTTTTTTTCTCTAACAATAGAAAGATATATATAGAGAAACCAAAGCTTTATCTCTAGTCTAACTTCCTAATTAAAATAAGATTTAAACTCCCAACCATGATGAAACCCAAACTCCTAATCATGATAGATCTCTAACCTTATCTAATTCTCATGAAGTTATATAAAGAATTAAAAACTTTATCCCAACTTAGAGTTTGAGTAGATACCCAACAGAGAGGATATTACAAGTTAATTCTATTATCAATGCTATCACTTGATTCATTGTAGAGGTTGGTGGCATATTAATAGCATCTTAATAATATTTGAAAGCAACTTAAATGGACTTGTACAATGATGATAAGGATGTGACGACAGTTAATGGTCAAATTTAAGTGCCCCAACTCCCTATACAGTACCATAGTGTCATTGTTTTATGTCCACAAGTTCAGATTTCTTTTTATGTTTTCCCCCCTTTCTAGTTTATTACTTTTGATATTTTAGGAAGAACAGAAACGAAATGTCTGGTTGGATTTGGATTCTCTCATTTGCAGAAAGAAAAGAACAAGAAAATCCTCATTTTGTAGAAAATAAAAAACAAGATCCAGACTTTAATCCTAAGTTGCACTTTCTAGTTCTACAAAAATTTTGAAAATCATTTGAATTGAGCAAATAAAAAGTATTTCTTGTAGCTTAACTTTTAGAAATTATCTGTTAACATAGTGTACTGTATTTACACGTGGAGACATTTAGTTTGAGTAAGGTCCCTTATATGCATGCTGGCAAATTTGGACTTAGGGAGAGTAGAGTAGTTTGCATTTATTTAGAGTAACTAACTCAGATGTAGAAATTTCGTAAGTGAACTCACCAAAACCAAACACCTGTACATGTTCTCATCTCATCATGTGACTGCTACGTTTACCCTGTTTAGTTGCTGACTGTATTATGAAGGTCCTGGCATATTTATGCTGATCAGTTTGGGTGATTCATTAAAGACTATTTGATTCAACCATGGAGTGAGGTGCTTTGATCATGATGTGAGAGCATCAAGTTAGAACCTTCTAGTTCCTAGAAAAGATCCCTAAACCACCACAGCCCCTCAATGATCAAAGTGATTGGGTGGGGTGGTCCACCATTGTCGCAAATACCTTGTGTGATGCTAGTCTGTTTGATCATCTCACCAGTTCGGGACCAGTTTCACCGTCCATCAGCATTGTTGCTTTCTCTAGTACTGTTATATCTGGCAATGGTGATACCGATCTTCAAACCGCACGTGCTCTCTATGTCAAAGAGAGTTCGAACTGGCAGTTGCAGGAATTTCGTGTCATGGATTATCTCACTCGCTGTGTTAGCTCTGGTCTCACTATCGAGATTGGCTCACTTCCCTCTGCTCGGGCCATGTGGAGTCATCACACTGAGCGCTTAACGGAGTGCTCTGGTGCACGGGAGGCATATCTTCTACAACGCGATGCTATACAACGCAAAGGTAGTTCATCTTTGTAGTCTCATTTTGGTCAAATGCAAGCCTATTGGACAGAATTACGCTCCATGCTTCCTGGACATGATTCCACATATGAAGACTAGCTAGCCTGCTATGAACGGCGTGAGGTGCATCAACTATTTCAGTCCTTTTCTGAATATTCAACTATGGCTGACCAACTACTTCATCAGGCTCAATTTTTAACTTTGGTCTCGATTATGGGAGCTCTCACTACTTATGAGACACAGCAGTAGACCGCATAACTCAACTTGAAAACAGATGCTCCTGCTCCTATTATGAATCGTTCTTCTCAACAGGCTTGAATCTAAGCTTTTTTGTACATATTGCAAGAAGGAAGGACACCGTATTGAGACATGCTTCAAACTTCATCCTGAGTTACATTCCCCAGGTACCGGTCGATGTCAGCGACCCCCTCGGTCTCAACCTTCTCACGCACCAGGATTGCTACCCAATGCTATATCATCTACCACTTTTGACACTACTATTCAAGCTATTGAAAATCTTCATCATCAACTTGATGCTTTTTTGGTGGAAATTTTGTAATAAGAAAATAAAAGAATTTAATTTAATTTATTCCCTCTAATTGCTTAGAAAAAGAATGTTTATAACTCTCTCAAACTTAATTACAATTCGAATTTCCTGATTACAAAAGAGAAGAAGATCGACGGAGATCTTCCCCTTTGTTTAAGTCTGGGTTCTTCATGGTAGCGATGAGATGCCTCCCTTAAATGCTCACGTCAAGTTTGCTTCTCGTTGACGATTCGAACATCTTGAACTCGTGGAACACGGTTGAATCCTCTTGATTGATGTCGAGGATAACTTGCGTGGCAAGTCTAAAATTCTGAATAAGTTGATAACTCAGAGCGAGTTTAAACTCTTGAAAAAGAGTTGATTTGAACTGAAAATTGGTTAATAGCCAAGGATGAAAGCTCCCTGTTGTTGAACGTCACTGAAGGATGAACACGGATCTCCCCCTTTGCGATTTTATGCCAGAAGCCGCTCAATGGTCTTTGATCTTTATCTGCCCAAAAAAGATCATCCCGAACTCTTCTGAGTTTTGAGGTATTTATAGGGGATTAAGGGGTGTAACTACCCCCTTAATCCGCTCCTAAGTGGGGCGGAAATCCCTCTAAACGTGGGAAAAAATAGTTCCTGAAACTGTTCAGTTTGTGTTTGAACGAGTCAAATGCTGAAAATGGCGTTCTGAGCCCGAACTCTGCGTTTTAGAACTAAAACGCAGAGTTGGGCATGTTTTGGCGGCTAAGAACGCACAGGTCGCTCTGCATTTTGAATCTGGAACGCATAGTTGGGTTCTGCGTTTTGGCCTGAAAACGCAGCAATGAAGTTTGTGTTTGGATGTTGCAACGCAGGGAGGATCTCTACGTTTTGATATTGAAACGCAGGTCTAACCTCTGCGTTTTGAAACGCATGTCTGACCTCTGCGTTTTGATGTGAAGAGACCATTAATTTGTGGTATCTTTTGCTAGAGCATTGTAAAGATCATCATCTTGTAATCTTCTTCTTGGCTCCTTGAAAATATAAGAGTCGTCAGATTGTAACTCCCGATATTGATTGTGAAGGTTGTTGATTAGAACTTTTATCAGTTGTTACGAAGGTCGTCAAATTGTAACCTTCATCGATCTACGTGAAAGTCTTCAAATTGTAGCCTTCTAGAAGCTATCAAATTATAACTTTTATCATCGGTGTTTGATGGGGGATCAGCTATCTACAGTGATTTTTAGACAACCTACAATGCTCTTCAGCATACTACCTCTACATCACTATCGGCTTTACTAACTCATCGACTGCATAAGTCTCTGGTATGAATGATCTCTAGATTTTTGACTCTAGCTGTTCCTTTCATATGACTCGTAATACCTCACTCTTATCCTTTATATTCACTTCATCTTCTCTTCCAACTATCTATAGGATGCTGGACAACCATTGCCTATCACTCAGTATGGCTCTATCACCCCCACAAAATGACCCATCTGGTCGTCTAACATTTGGCCCCGTCTATGTGGCTCCTCAATTCTGCTTGAATTTAATTTCTATTAGTTCTTTACGTATGACCGGCCTACTTGTCTCATTTTCTTCTGATACTTGTCTTGTGCAGGATCCACAGACGGGCAAGACTGTTGGGGTTGGTCGTAAGAGGCACAAGTTGTATTTTCTAGAATAATTTTACCTTCCAGAGTCTATACGTCTACATTCTCTTGTTGCTTCTGTTTGTCCTATCAAAACCTTCTATCTCACTTCCCGCCAATTTATGGCATAGACGACTTGGCCATGTGTCCAATAAAAGACTGGAGAGTATTATCTAGTCCAGAGTACTTGGTCTATGTCATCTAGTTCTCGTGTTGAGTCATGTACTTGTTATAAATTGACTAAATTTACTGCTCTACCATTTTCAACCAGTACATCTATCTCTACTTCCTTATTTAATTTAGTCCATTTCGATATTTGAGGGTCAGCTCCTCTATCTTCTTCATCTGGCTATTTATATTATGTTAGTTTTATCGATGATTTCTCTCCTTATACATAGGTCTATTTACTTACAAATCGCTCTGAGATACCTGCTGCGTATCAAGCCTTCACTGTTATGATTTTCACTCAATGGAAAGCTCATATTAAAGTTTTTTAATCTGACTGTGCCAAAGAGTATTTATCCTCTACCATGCACTCTATCATGACCTCTCATGAGACTATCATTCAACAGTCATGTCCCTATACTCATGAGCAGAATGGTATTACTACACGCAAACATCGGCATATCCTCGATACCGTTCGATCCATGCTCATTTCTTACTCTGTTCCTCTTCATTTCTGGGCTGAAGCTATTATCACCGTTGTTCACGTCATTAATATCACTCTATCTAGCTCTCTTTCTGGTGCAACTCCTCATAGTCGCGTATATACTCATATTCCTCGTTATGATCTGGCTCTCTTCTTTGGTTGTCGATATTTCATTTTTTTGTCATCTCACGAACATGATAAATTGTCTCCCAGAGTTGTTCCTTATGTTTATTTAGGAATTAGTCCGGGATATCAAGGTTATCGTTATTATGATCCTTCATCTCGTCGGGTTCATATATCTAGACACGTTTAGTTCGAAGAGGATTCTCCATATTACTCTGGTTCTGATAATTTCAATTTCCTCCAAATTACTGATCGTTCTTCACCACCAGTTGCACCACCCACTTTCTTATCTCGGTTCTCCTTTTGAGATCTTCCTGACATCTCTCCATCTCCTTCTGTTTAATATCCCTCACCCGAGCCCTCTCATACACCATCTGCTCTCCTAACTCCCTTTCCCTCGAACACGGTGCCCACTACCGAACATACTGCTGACCTCCGCGCACTTGTGCCAGAATCTTCCCGCCTCAGGTTCCTCGTGCTCTTCGTCGTGGTAAATGACCATATGTTATGCCTAAATGGTATGCTTCAGTTACTTCCTATTCACCTATCTTTCATAATTTTCTTGCTGACATTCATACTACCAATGAGCCAAAGTCCTTTCAAGAGACAGTTCAATTTTCAGAGTGGCGATAGGCTATAGCTGAGGTATTACAGGCCTTTCAGCAAACACACATATGGATGTTGTTCCTTGTCCTCCTGGCATCTCTCTATTAGCAGTAAATACGTTTATAAGGTCAAGTACCGTCCTGATAGCACCATTAAACGTAGAAGACCCGTTTAGTTGCTCGAGGTTTCACTTAGTAACAAGGTATTGATTATAAGGAGACCTTTGCTCCTGTTACTCAGATGTTCACTATTCGTACTCTCCTTGCAGTTGTTGCTGCTCATCGTTAGCTTGTATATCAGATGGATGTCAAGAATGCTTTTTTCCATGGCTCTTTACCTGAGACTGTGTATATGCAACCGCCTCCAGGATACAATATTCCTCCATGACATGCATGTCTCCTTCGTCGTGTTGTTTATGGTCTCAATCAAGAACCCCGCGTTTGTTTTGAGTGTTTTCGTGATGTCTTGTTCAAGGCGGACTTTATGAAAAGTCATCAAAATGCTTCTCCGTTTGTTCACACTACATCGCACGGCAGAGTTTTATTACTCCTTTATGTAGTTGGTATGATCATTACAGGTGATGATGTTGCTGGTATACAGTACGCAAAATCTAAATTGTAACAATAGTTCCACATGAAGGATCTTGGATCTCTTCGCTGTTTTCTTGGTCTAGAATTTCTCAGGGCCCGCGGGGAGTACTACTGTCTCAATAGAAGTATCTCTCGGATATTCTAGCTCGTGCTGAGCTAACTAACGATGCAATTGTTGACACTCCACTTCAATAGAATGTCAAACTTCACTCTACTGATGGTGATCCTGTTAGATATAGGTGCCCTACAGGCAATTATTATATATTGTAACAGGACCTATATGTATATAACATCCTTGTTCAAAATGATAGTATGC
>NC_033798.1:49190141-49262472 GCF_001876935.1 Asparagus officinalis
TGGAAGCCTAAGTCTGAAGTGGCGACTCAGGCCAAAAAGCAACTAGTGCAGCCTTCTAAGCAAGGCCAAACTCAGGCGAATCAACCAAAGTCGCCGTTAGTTCCTATGGCTACTCCGGGAGATCATGCAGAATCATCCCGAAGGAAGAAGCCAGTTTTGGAGCGCCTTGGTCCAGTTCCCGACGAGAGAGGCAAAGCTCCAGTTCACGAGCGTTTGGGCCCGATGAGGAAGCCCAGAACGACTCAACACACTGGGGGTCGTCGTCACCTCCAGTATGACAAAGAGCTCAAGGCAGCTGCGCGCACTAACTTGCGCATCGAAGTCCAAGAGCACGCTGACCAGCATGACAAAGAGCTCAAGGCAGCTGCGCGCACCAATTTGCGCATTGAAGTCCAAGAGCACGTCGAAAATTCACGCCCAAAAAGGCATGTTTTGAGGATAGGTTACTCTGACTGTCAAAATGACGAGTTGTACTATCGTGCTGGGGGTACGAATAGAACCAGGAAGAGGAGTCCCCGAGAACAGGAAATTCAATGTCCCTGTTCCAAACTCATTCGGGCGGTATTGTCTGAATGCAATTGCATTAAGGCGGTCCCCGAAAGAGGGACAATGGCAACAACGGCCTCAGAAGCAGAAATCTGCGGAGCCGAGGTTTCCTAAAGTGTACTCCTTCAAGGATGATGAAGTTCCCGGCATCTTCAAATACCTGTTGGAGAACAACAAGATCGAGTTGCCGGCGATCGTGGATCAAGAAGGGGCCAGCAAAGTGACGGATCCAAAGTACTGCGCATACCACAGAGCGGTCCCCCACCCTACAAGATCATGCTACCACCTCAAGGACAAGATCCAGGCGTTAATCGACGTAGGGGTCATAACCCCGAAACCAGCCAAGAATGTAGGGGCCAACGCAGTGTCAATCAGTTTTGGGTCAGTGCCTACAACTTGGTTCGAGCCAAAACGCGTCACCAAAGTCGGGATGAAGACGGTGAATGACGACCCGCACGGACAGCGCCAAAAGGGACTCGTGCCGCACACAGCCCCAAATGGCGAAATCTTTTGGGTTCACCCCGATCTGATTGGAGATGAACAATGGGCCGGGTCGTCATCCAAGAAGAAGTCCAAAGGGAAAGGAAAGTCTTGTTATGGAGTCTCTGCCATCCCAGGGGAAGATGACGAAAGAATCCCCACTTTCCCGCTCTCTGAAGAAGAACAAGAAGCTTTTGCGACACGGAGCGGAAATGAATACCACTACAATTATCCGCCACCTAGTGAGCAGGGGGTGAACAAACGGGGACCAGCCAAAACTCTCACAGAAATGGGGGTGATTACGAGTCCCACACCGGGTAAAGAAGCTCTACGACAACCGGTGAATAAACCAAAAGAGAAGAATCCCCAAGAGGTACAGAATCCGAAGCAGTCTCGTTTCAGTCGTCCAATTGGAAGAGACAAACCGGAAAGCTCGAAGACTCCGCATAGCTTCGACATTATGGCGCAATTAGCCAACATTCCTGCACGGATAACGCTGTATGAGTTGCTGCGATTATCCAAAGAAACCAGGGAGGCCCTACAAGAAGCTTTGGCCAATGCAGAGGTATTTCTGACTCAAGTCAAGCCGGTGCATGAACAGCCAGAACCGCTGAGTCAACAGTGCAACATAGCGACTAAGAACCTTCCCTGCATTACTTTCACCAAAGAAGATATGCAGACGAAGAATTCGAACCACGATCGGCCGTTATATTTCGTCGGATACATTGGCTCCAGCCAAGTCAACCGAATCCAAGTGGATCCGGGTTCTGCTGTGAGTATTATGCCGCTTCGATTGATGCATTTCCTCAGCATTCCAGTAAGCAAGTTGGCGTCCACAGGCACTGTTATCTATGGATTCAACACTAGTGGGTCAAGACCCTTGGGTAAGATCCGGGTGAAGTGCCAGATGGGAGATCTGAAGACAGAAGTCACGTGTTATGTGATCGATGCGGAGACTTCGTACAACTTACTATTGGGTCGGCCTTGGATCCATAGTAATGTGATAATTCCCTCTACTCTCCATCAGTGTTTGAAGTATGTCGACACTGACAATGAGGTTAGGACGGTGGTCGCGGATAAGCAACCATTCAAGGGGTATGAGAATTATTTCACCGATTCTCTCCTTTATGGTAACGAATCCGATACTGAACCATCGGCCCAGGGCACAGACAGCGGAGAAGAAGCTGATTCTGAAGCCGGATTCGATTACAATGGCGGTTTTGTTTTAAATGACATTGTACCCTTTGTAATCAATCTTGACGATGAACAATCGTCAGATGGAGGTTGTAACTGGCAACTTGCCGATATTGCAATAAAAGATGATTTAGAGTACTCCTTGTCTCTTGATGATGTGATAAAAGAGCTGTACGACAATCCTGAGTTGTATATGCCGATCCGATCATCCTATGTAACGAAGGAACACCTCCAGCATTCTTTCGGAACAACCATGGTCATCCCGAACAAAGTAAGAGGTGCTAAAGAAGTGATTTACGGTAAAGGAAAAAGCTCTCCGTTACCAGATCATTTCCTAAGTGAAGACGAAGATGATGACAAACCTGGTCGACATCTATCCAAGTATAGTCCAGAAGCGCGCAAGCTCATGGAAAAGCAGGGCTACGATTTCACACTCGGAGAAGGTTTATACTTCGATCGAGGTCCTCGTAATCCAGCCAAAGCAGTATATGTACCAAAAGGTAAACCTGAGGATTATTATAAATATGGGCGAGGCTTAGGTTATGTTTCATCAGATGACGAATGTGGTTGGCAAATCATCGATCAAATTGCTAACAAAGCCAAGAAAGGATACTCTCCCGATGCTTCAGAGTGGGACTCCGATACAAGTCTGGGAGAAGTCTTCAAAACCCTAATGTCAAATATGGCTACAGCCGATCCATCCACCATGGAAGACGACGATCAAATGCCAACATGGGAAGACCCGTGGGTTCACCATCTGAATATGCAATATGGCGATAGGTTCGAGCAAAGAGAACCACCCACTGAAGATAAAATAGTCCAGATTAACATGGGTGATGAGGCCAACCCAAAGCCTATATTCATCAGCGACAGTCTTCCCCCAGATGAGAAGGAGGAATTGATTGCTCTCATCAGGGAATATATCGACGTCTTCGCATGGAATTATGAAGACATGCCAGGGCTCGACCCCAATGTCGCAATGCACCGCCTCGATATCAAGCCGGATGCCAAACCTGTCAAGCAACAGCAAAGACGGTTTCGTCCGCAGATTATGGAAGCCATTGAGGCAGAGGTTAAGAAGTTGATCGAATCAGGATTTATCCGAGAGGAACAACATCCAGACTGGTTAGCCAACATCGTTCCCGTCATGAAGAAGAATGGCAAAATCAGGATTTGCATCGACTTCAGGAACCTGAATGAAGCATGTCCGAAAGACGATTTCCCTCTCCCAATCACGGATGTCATTATCGACAATACATGTGGATTTGAGAGGATGTCCTTCATGGATGGATTTTCGGGATATAACCAGATCAAGATGCATCCAGAGGATGAGAAGCATACGGCGTTTAGAACACCCCTCGGCGTCTTCTGCTATACGGTGATGCCTTTCGGTCTGAAGAATGCCGGTGCCACATACCAGCGAGCGATGACTAAGATTTTCCAAGAACATCTCAGGAAAACAGTCGAATGCTACGTTGATGATTTGGTTGTGAAAAGCCGCAACAAGGAAGATCACATCAAGGATTTGAAGACAATGTTCGATCTCATGAGGAGTCATCAGTTGAAGATGAACCCCACTAAATCATTTCTTGGAATGTCCAGCGGAAAATTTCTTGGGTTCGTCGTCACCACTAAGGGTATACATATCGATCCTGATAAGGTGAAGGCGATACATGAATTGCAGCCCCCGAGGAATCTGAGAGAACTCAGAGGATTGCAAGGGCGTTTAGCTTATATCCGGCGTTTCATCTCAAATCTTTCTGGGAAGTGCCAACCGTTCTCTAAGCTGAACAAGAAAGGAGTATCATTCATCTGGGATGATGCCTGCCAAAAAGCGTTCGAAGATATCAAAACATATCTGGCGAACCCTCCTGTTCTCGTTGCACCGAAATCTGGTAAACCGTTCTTGATTTATCTCAAGGCGATGAACCACTCGATAAGTGCCTTACTAGCGCAAGACGATGATAACGGTCACGAACAGGCAGTTTATTACCTCAGTCGGACCTTGGTAGGCGCTGAGTCTCGATATCCGATGATTGAGAAAGAATGCCTTGCATTGGTATTTGCGATGCAAAAGATGCGGCATTACCTGGTGGGACAGACGATCTACGTTATCTCCAACGTTAATCCAGTACGGGTGTTTATGACGCAACCGGCCTCTATGAATTGGCGGCTAGCGAAGTGGGCCCTTCTCTTGTCCCAATACGATTTGCACTTCAAGCAGCAGAAGTCGATAAAAGGACAGGCGATTTGTGACCTTTTGGCGGCAAACCCGACCACAGATACGGCAGAAGTATATGATGACTTGCCGGATGAAACCCACGAGGTTAACACCACATCACACCAACAAGTATGGCAATTATACTTCGATGGTGCCTCAAGGGCAGTTAATAGAGTAATAACCCCGGGATGTCCTACAGTTTCCTCTGGAGTTGGAGTCGTCTTAATCTCCCCTGGAAAGCACGTGATGCCTCGGGCTTATTCGTTGACTAGTCCGTGCTCCAATAATGTTGCCGAATACAACGCGCTTCTCATTGGACTCAGTTTCGCCAAAGAGCTGGGGGTCGAATATCTCGAAGCTTTTGGAGATTCGCAATTGATAGTCAACCAAGTTCGCGGTGAGTATGAAGTCAGGAATCAAGACCTGATCCCGTACCACCAGGAAGCCATCAAAATGGCAGAATCTTTCGAAGAATTCTTTATTGAATACATCCCTCGTCTCCAGAACGCTTATGCAGACGCACTGGCGGCACTAGCAGTATCACTGGCACAGCCTCCCGAAGCTGAGCTGTTAGTCACAGTACGGACGCATCAACTCTGCGTACCCATATACAGTACGGAGATTGAAGAAGAAGAGGATAGAAACGTGAACGCCAAAGAGGTGAATTCAACTCAAATTGGGTCTGAGTCCCGAGATTGGCGTTTTCCTATCATCGACTACGTCCAATATGGTATCTTGCCAGAGGATGTAAAAGAAAAGGAATCAATCCGCCGAAGAGCTCCAAGATTCTTCTATAATACCGAGACCCATACGTTATACCGTAGAGGGTACGACGGTCTTTTGCTCCGATGCCTTTCGAACAGAGAAGCAAAGGAAGTTCTTAAGGAAGCACACGAAGGAGAATGTGGTGCGCATCAGCCCGGTCCTAAACTGTATGATCGCATCAGGAGGATGGGATATTTCTGGCCAACGATGGTTCGTGACGCAATCGAATACGCACGAGAATGCCACGCTTGCCAGATACATGCGAATTATATGCATCAACCGCCAGAGCAGTTGCACACGTCAACCACGTCTTGGCCGTTCGAGACTTGGGGCATGGACATAGTCGGTCCTATTTTTCCCCCTTCAGTCAAAGGTGATCGGTTCATCCTCGCGATCACAGATTATTTCTCAAAGTGGGCTGAAGCGATTCCGCTTAGAGAAGTGAAGACGAACAACGTCATCAATTTCATCAAGCATCATGTCATTTACCGACACGGCGTGCCAAGAAGGATCATTCATGACAACGGTCCACAGTTCATAAGCAATGCCTTCGTCAGATTCTGCGACAAGTTCAAAATCGAAGATGTTTCGTCGACAGCTTACTACCCCGCCGCGAATGGATTAGCGGAGGCGTTTAACAAGACGATCATCAAGATCTTGTCAAAGCTCGTGAAGACCAATAAACGAGACTGGGACGATAAACTCGGTGAAGCACTCTGGGCTTATCGCACCACCATACGCACGCCTACGGGAGCTACCCCGTATTCGCTGGTATACGGATGTGAAGCTGTGCTACCGCTGGAAATTCAGATTCCGTCCCTTCGGATCGCCCTCGCAACGGAGATGACGACGGAGGAACAACATCAGAAGCGTCTCGAAGAGCTCGAGAGGCTGGATGAAAAGCGTTTGGAGGCTCAACAACACATCGAGTTTTACCAAGCCAGGATGTCAAGGGCTTTTAACAAAAGAGTCCGACAGAGATTCATTGGTGGTTGAGGCTGTTTGCCTCTTCTGTTCTTCAACTCCGCGTGGTAGCGGAATCCGTCCGTAGACTCCATCGCCTTAGCGAATTGCCGCGCAAGGCGTTGACGACGCCTCTGGCGGGCTCTCTTTGAGAGAGTCACAACGCCCTGAACAGTAGAGGCGTTGGCGGGAGTTGGGTTGACCTGATTGGAGGTCGGTGGAACTTCATTTGACGCAACTTCGGCGTCAGTTGGGTTGAGAGCTTCGTGGGCTTCCCGAGCAGCTTCAAACCAACGAGCTTTTCTCCCGGAGGAGAACTTCTTGGACTTGCGGGGGGAGATAGAGCCGGACGAGGACACGTACTCCTCGAACTTGGCTTGGTCGAACTCGTACTCGACCTCCTCCACGACCGGGATTGCAATCCGCGGCTGCGACGCATCGATCTCGTTGGCGAGATCGTCGGCTCCCACTGTGGTCGCCAGATTGTTCGCGTGGAAAACTGTTTTCTTTTTCATTGATATGATTGTCATCTTGGGTTACAAAGATCCGGTCTTTTATAGATCCGGTTACAACTAAATCAAAGAAAAAAATAAAAATTACAACTTTCCTCTTTCGAACGAATCGCAAGCTCCTGTTTTGCGGTTGCTTGCTTGTGTGGGTTCTTTGCCAACGCCGGGGTTAATCCGTGGACCACCGCGCGATCTAGATCCGGTCGGATCTACACGAGTATGCGGGTATTATTCCACGAAGGGAATAATAGCCGGGAGGGATTAATCCACCAAGGGAATAATCGCTCAGATCTCGAGATCTAAGACCAAGCTTAGATCTGGAGTGTAGTCTCGTGTAGATCTCAGATCTGTTCTTCCTTCCTCTCGAGATCCTGCCTTTTCTGACGTGGATGGTCGCCGCCTTGAGGTGGCTCGGCTTTTGGCCGAGCCCCCGCGGGTGTTTGTCGTTTTGCGTTGTCTCTTTTGTCCGTGTTTCGGTTGACCTGAGACTCTGATTTGATGATCTGATTTGGCAGTAAATTGGATTCCTGATTTGGCAGTAAATCCGCTTCTGAGTTCGAGTCCGAAATTGATCTTGATTCGATCGTGATTCGTCCGCCTCGGCTTTGGCCGAGCCCCCGCGGGCGGTGTTTTCCGACTTTTTCGAGTCGTTTTCCGTTGTCTCGTTTGTCCGTGTTTCGGTTGACCTGAGACTCTGATTTGATGATCTAGGTGGCTCGGCCTTGGCCGAGCCACCTTGAGGTGGCTCGGCTTTGGCCGAGCCCCCGCGGGCGGTGTTTTCCGACTTTTTCGAGTCGTTTTCCGTTGTCTCGTTTGTCCGTGTTTCGGTTGACCTGAGACTCTGATTTGATGATCTGATTTGGCAGTAAATTGGATTCCTGATTTGGCAGTAAATCCGCTTCTGAGTTCGAGTCCGAAATTGATCTTGATTCGATCGTGATTCGTCCGAGTTTCCCCTTGGTTGGATGACTCGTTGACTCTTCGAACACTTGGCTTGATCCCACACATGAATGGACGTATTTCGTTACTTGCGTGCGATTCGTCGATCTCGTCGCCTCGTTGGTTCGTCGGTTTGTGCCGAGCTGTGCTAAGGGATCTATAAGCAATTTTATATGCCTACACCTACCCCCGTGTCCTCCTCCTCAAGTGCTCGATTACTACCTCTCCTAGGTTCGTCAATCGACGCAACTCCTATTGGATTCGACCCCGTGTCTCGCCTCACACTTCTCTCGGTGTACAAGTGTATTACAAGTGATTCTCACAAATAAAAGTTAAATACAATGATTTGTTCTCAAATAACAAGTGAGAACACAATGAAGCTCACACTCACTAAATCACACTCCACAACCCACACGATATTGTATGAAAATATTAAGCTCAACAAGTGTGTGTGATAACAGTGAATAAAACTCAACAAATATAGCTAAATGAAATTAAAATGAAATAATAAGCTATATAAGAGTTTAGAAGACTTCTCAAACAAGAAGAACAGTAGAGATGATTCCAATAGGATTTGAAAGCCACTTCTTGTTGTAAAAAAAAAAACTTCTCTTGAAAACGGATTGATGAAATCAACTTTAAACAGCTCTTAAACACACTTAATATTTTGTTAAACACCAAACTTGGATTTCTTGGATATATGGAAGAAGAGCAGCAATGAGGTATTTATAGCACCCCAATACAATAGCAAAAACATAAGTAAAAGACCAAAAAACCAGTTTGAAAACAGCTGGAAAAACTATCCGTTTGAACAGTTCTGACAGTTCGGCGGTCGACCGGTCTGGTCGACCGCGAAGCTCAAAAACTCAGAAAATAACATTTTAAAGCTGGCGGTCGACCGACGGAATTTTCGCCCGCGAAGCTCAAAAACTCAGAAAATAACATTTTAAACCTGGCGGTCGACCGACGGAATTTTCGGTCGACAGGAAAAGTCTCTGGAGGTTCTCTCGGTCGATCGGTGCGGTCGACCGCGAGCACAAAACAACTGAGCTTAGGAAAATACAACTGGTGATCGACCACACCGGTCGACCGGAAACTGATATGTTGCATATGACAGGTTTTGGGGCTGTTTTGAAAATTCATTAAAAATATCAAATCAAATCCAAAAATAGTGAAACTTTGGGAAAAGTTTCTAAATGATGAAATAAACATGTTTGAAAAGGAATTTTTGGAAAATAAATTTTTTTTTGTGAAAACTCCCTGTTTTTGAAAAGTGTTCAGAAAACCTGTTTTTCGTGAACATGAAAATTGACATAGAGCTTGTAAACATGTATATATATTGTGCATGTATTATATGTATATAATGAAGTATGAAAGAGCTGTAATCATGAGATAAAAGATATCTTAACAACGTTTGATGAAAAATCATTTATATGATAGAAAACGTCAAAAATCGTGTTAAGTGTACATATATTGAGCTTAGATATAATCATACAATATATGTAAGTAAACCAAACATATACCTCGGTAAATCCACACATATGAACTTGAATCTTTAACGCTTGATTGACGTGTGTTGAAATACCTGAAAAGAGAAACATAAACACAAAAACTAGAGAATATATTAGCGATAAATTGTTTGACAAATCATCATCAAAACTATAGGGTCAACAATCTCCCCCTTTTTGATGATGGCAAATAATTTATACATGAAAATGAATTATAAAATGATAACCCACATATAAGCCAAACATGAATAAACCATTCATGAATGATCACATAAAGCATATATAAAATGAATCAATTTGTAAACCCATATGTGGATTTTTCTCCCCCTTTGACAACATCAAAAAGGGAAAAAAAGAAACAAATAGGAGCAACGCTCCCCCTGAATATAAGCACAGATTAAAAAATATACCAAAAGCTCCCCCTGTCAAATTGAATAAATGACATCTATTGAACATATATAGGAGCTAAACAACAATTATCCATCAAAAAAAAATAATCATAAACAATATATAAATCAAGGAACTCATCATTAGCAACTTATATTCCACAAACAAAACATGAACATTGTTTCAACCATGCATTGATCACAGAAAAGATAAACTAACATAATAAATCACAAATCACCACTTAAGCATTTAGAAACAACATGGTTTTGCATAAACATAGCTTGTTCCACAAGATAGCAAACCATACATAAAAAGTGACATAGTTCCACACTAATATAGAGTTATTACACTCAAACAAAAACATAGATATCAAGTTTTACAACTCAAAATAGAACATCAAAAGCATAAAAATCAATTAAAAGAACTCCAATGAGCTGCAGGATCAATCATCATCACCATCATCATCACCATCACCATCGCCATCACCATCACCATCACCATTAGAAGAGCCTAAGCCATCAGCAGGGTCCTCCTCAGAATTAGACTCAGAACTAGAAGAGGGATCCGAAATCCCGAGAGACTGACGCTGATATGAAAGAATGGTCCTAACATCCCTTTGAATAGTTGAGACTTTCTTCTGAACATTTGAGAACTGAGTCTCAAGACGATCCACACGGTCACAAATATCAGAAGCAGATGAGGAAGAAGCTCTAGACCGGGAACGAGAGGATGATGACTGAGTGAGATCAGAAAAGGAAATCTGCATTCTGGAAAGAGAAACCCTATCAAAGAAATCCTTCTTAGATTTAATTTTGGGTTCATTGGTGAGATCAACACCGAAGTGTTGAAGGATAAGAGTGATAAAGGAACCAATGGGTAGAAATTTGACATGCTTGGAAGCCATATTATTGAGAAAAATAGTTGCCCAATCTACTTTGATTTTGGCAAATATGGCATACACAGCATTTATCTTGTCAGATGCAAAGTGATCGAAACTACCAGTTTTAGGAATCAAGTTTTGAGCAACGATTCTAGCAATGAGTTTGGCAAGCAAAGTGATCGAAACTACCAGTTTTAGGAATCAAGTTTTGAGCAACGATTCTAGCAATGAGTTTGGCATTTGGATTGAGAGAATTGTTGCAACGATTCTAGCAATGAGTTTGGCATTTGGATTGAGAGAATTGTTGTTCATAGGATAGGAGCAACCGGGTTTAAACATGAGTTGGTTTACAACTGGATCACCAAGCTCAATAGACATGAGGTCAACGTCACCTGTTGGGATTTTAAGAATCCTCGCAAGTTCGTTGGCAGAAAATGATATTTCAACTTTTTTAACAGATGAAGTAATGGTCCGACGACCATCAGCAGAGGATATAACAGACAGGTTGGCATAAAACAGATAAACTAGAAAAGGATAATAAGGAACTTTATCTTCCTCATCTAATAGCCTAGCCAACCCAACATC
This sequence comes from Asparagus officinalis, assembly GCF_001876935.1. Lineage (NCBI taxonomy): Eukaryota > Viridiplantae > Streptophyta > Magnoliopsida > Asparagales > Asparagaceae > Asparagus > Asparagus officinalis. The sequence continues at coordinate 49,201,119 of NC_033798.1, forward strand.
ATGAAGAATTGTGAGAGTGTCATACATGGCTAAGTGATTGAATTTGATATATCTGGTTGGAATAATTTTCAATTTGCACAACTCCCTATATTTTTTAACTAGAGATTTAAACAACAGAAAATCTTCATAATGAGAAGCCTTTTTAGAGGATGAACTAGACTCAGGTTTTGATCTCTTTTTGGGAGGCATGATAGATTAGGGTTTTGATCAGATATGAAATAAATTAGAAACCCCTGGAAACAACAAAATGAAATTTAGAGCAAATTAAGAAATGCCCTAAAACAGAAACCCTAGATTGAGAATATAAATATAAGAACACTGAAATCAAGAGATAAGAGAAGAGATTACCTAGCAAAAACTGATGGAACTCGACGGAGAGGAGCAGCGGTCGACTGAATCAGGCGAACGATAGAGAGATTTCAAACCCTTGTTCTAAGATTTCGAAACTGAGATGAGAGATGAGGAGTTGGGTCTTTTGAGAGATGACGGAAATGAAGGAAGGGCTGGGATTGACTCATGGTTAGATCAATGGTGGTGAAGATTTCGGGTCTAAAACAGATACCTAATAAAAACCAAAACCAGATAAAATCAAAAAATGGCTGCTGAAAAATTCTTTGTCGGTCGACCGACGCGGTCGACCGAAACAACTTACAGAGACTTCGTCGGTCGACCGTGAGAACATAAAAAGTGTAGGCAATTTAAAAACCTGATTTTGAAAGATTTTTAATTTAAACCTTTAAGAAATTTGTTTTATAATATGCCAAAAGTTTTATAAGATATATATAAATGTTTTTAGCAATAATATCATGCAAATAATTCTTTTTAGCAAAAAAAAAATACAATTTGTCATTAACAACTCAAAAACCAATTATTCAAAATAAGAACAAAACAAAACAAAATAAAATAGTATAACAATCATTTTGGTACCCAAATCATTTTGGTACCACTAGAACTTGGGACATGACCCCTATCATTTAAATCCAAGGCCCTAGGGTTATGAACCCGTTTGGGCGTATTTTGTGCACCGATACGATCAAAGCAAAAATTGTAAACGTGACCCATACGATTGTAATTTGTGCAATGTAGAGGTTTGAATGGTTTACGTTGATCGAAATGGAATGCACGTGGTTCATTTGCAATAATATATTTTAATTTGTAATTATCTTGCAAACGAGAATTTCTTTTCAAATCGGAACAAAACATGGCCAAATGACCAAAATGACCACAATAATCACATTTATACACATGAGCATGTTTATGATTTACACTATGTGTGTATACATATGTATGTGATGAAGAAGCTTGATGGGATGCACAATCATTAATAGGTTTATCAATTTTTGGTGCATTATGACAAAATTAAGCTAAATGGCCTTTAAGACCGCAAATAGAGCATTTGTGAATTTTGTCATACATATGTGCATAGAGAATAGGTTTCTTGGAAGAATTAACATTAAACTTTGCACATAAGTCCATAAGCTTTTCATTATTAGCAATACAAGTGTTTAGTGTTGAATCTAAGGTAGATATTCATTTTCTCATTTGATTCAACTCATCATTGTGCATACAAGCATTGCTACTAGAAGAAGGATAAATAAGATTACTCATCATAGATTTTAACTTATCTACTTCTAACATAACATCACGTTTTTCATGAAGAAAACTAGCATTTTTTCATTGTATTCTTTAAGAATTATATTTTCATTTGCAATAAAATTAAACTTAGTAGCTAGTGTTTCATGAATGGATTTCATATTAATATACTTACTCTTTACATCAATATAGCAATTGTGTAATTTTTCAAACTCAAGAGCAAGTTCATCAAAAGTAATAATATCATTGTTATCGCATACCTCACTAGGGTTATCACCTAGTGGTATTGTACATGGGGATGAGGCTTCCTTAGAACTCAAAGCGGGATTTTCCAACGCTTGTTGAATAGCCTCCAATTTCCCTTCATGTGCTTCAATAAGTTTCCATAAAGCGTAAGCACTATCAAAATTAGCAAATTTGTTAGAAAACGATGAGTGAAAAGCGTTAATCAAATATTCTAACAAAAGCTTATTCATGTTAAATAATCTTTTGTCATTTTCACACCATTTGGATTTTTCCAAAATGGGAACAACATAGGCATCCTCAATAATTTCCCATAAATCAAATTGTTTAGATTGAACGAAAAGTTTGAATCTAACTCGCCATTGAGCATAAAAAAAATATCCAAACGAGGAGCAACATTAATAGCATATCCTAATTAAGCAAGATGAATCATACATATCCATAAAGATGAAATGCAAGAAGCACAATGTAATCAAAATTAGATTAGCACAAATACAATAACTTGGATCTTTAACTCAAGGTGGTTAGTCCTTAAATCAAAGAGCACCAAGCTCTGATACCAATTGTAGACCCTAGAAGGGGGTGATTAGGGTCTTATGCTAATCTAATCCCAATTAAAAGCTAATTAAAATAATATTGATCAATTTGATCTTGCAAGAAGAAATATGATATGGATATGAACAATAAAGATGACTTTACACACTAAGTGTAGGAACCTAGTCCGTGTCCTCCTCCTCAAGTGCTCGATTACAACCTCTCCCTAGGTTCGTCAATCGACGCCACTGCTATTGGATTCAACCCCGTATCTTGCCTCACACTTCTCTCGGTGTACAAGTGTATTACAAGTAATTCTCACAAATAAAAGTTAAATACAATGATTTGTTCTCAAATAACAAGTGAGAACACAATGAAGCTCACACTCACTAAATCACACCCCACACTATATGGTATGAAAATATTAAGCTCAACAAGTGTGTGTGTGATAACAGTGAATGAAACTCAATAAATATAGCTAAATGAAATGAAAATAAAATAATAAGCTATATAAGAGTTTAGAAGACTTCTCAAACAAGAAGAACAGTAGAGATGATTCCAATAGGATTTGAAAGCCACTTATTGTTGTAAAAAAAAACTTCTCTTGAAAACGGATTGATGAAATCAACTTTAAATAGCTCTTGAACACACTTAATATTTTGTTAAACACCAAACTTGGATTTCTTGGATATATGGAAGAAGAGTAGCAATGAGGTATTTATAGCACCCCAATACAACAGCAAAAACATAAGTAAAAGACCAAAAAACCAGTTTGAAAACAGCTGGAAAAACTAGCCGTTTGAACAGTTCTGACAGTTCGGCGGTCGACCGGTCCGGTCGACCGTGAAGCTCAAAAACTCAAAAAATAACATTTTAAAGCTGGCGGTCGACCGACAGAATTTTCAGTCGACCGGAAAAGTCTCTGGAGGTTCTCTCGGTCGACCGGTGTCGTCGATCGCTAGCACAAAACAACTGAGCTCAGGAAAATACAACTGGCGGTCGACCGCACCGGTCGACCGAAAACTGATATGTTGCGACCGAAAACTGATATGTTGCATATGACAGGTTTTGGGGCTGTTTTGAAAATTCATTAAAAATATCAAATCAAATCCAAAAATAGTGAAACTTTGGGGAAAGTTTCTAAATGTTGAAATAAACATGTTTGAAAAGGATTTTTTTGGAAAATCAATTTTCGTTTGTGAAAACTCCCTGTTTTTGAAAAGTGTTCAGAAAACATGTTTTTCGTGAACATGAAAATTAACATGAAGCTTGTAAATATGTATATATATATTGAGCATGTATTATATGTATATAATGAAGTATGAAAGAGCTATAATCATGAGATAAAAGATATTGTAACAACGTTTGATGAAAAATCATTTATATGATAGAAAACATCAAAAATCATGTTAAGTGTACATATATTGAGCTTAGATATAATCATACAATATATGTAAGTAAACCAAACATATACCTAGGTAAAACCACACATATGAACTTGAATCTTTAACGCTTGATTGACGTGTGTTGAAATACCTAAAAAGAGAAACATAAACACAAAAACTAGAGAATATATTAGCGATAAATTGTTTGAAAAATCATCATCAAAACTATAGGGTCAACACAATATTGCTCCAAAAATAGATAATTTCCCTTATGCTCAATGGTGTGTTATATTTAAGCTATTTGTTGGATCTAAACATTCTGATTTATGAGAAATTATAGATGATGCTTATAATATGCCCACTATGGAGAAATCCAAGTGGAATAAAAATGATCATCGAATATTTACAATGAACAAGATTTTGTTAGAATATTTGCTAAATGCTTTTGATTCATCTATGTCTAACAAGTAACAATATTTTGTTAGAATATTTGCTAAATGCTTTTGATTCATCTATGTCTAACAAGTTTGTTCATTTTGATAGTGCTTACAATTTATGAAAATTCATAGAATTCATCTATGTCTAACAAGTTTGTTCATTTTGATAGTGCTTACAATTTATGAAAATTCATAGAAGCACGTCAAGGCAACTTGGAGGTAATCCGACAAGCATTGGAGGATTCCGCTTCTAGTTCATGTGGAGCTTCATTTTCATGCACACGGTCACTAGGCGTTAACCCTACTGTGGTATGCGGTTCCGAACCCGATAATAATTTATCTAGTGATAAACTTGCTTGTGCTAGTGAAAAATTATTGTATACCTATAACAAATTGCATAAAGATTTTATTGTCCTACAAAACAAGCATGTAGAATTAAAATCCGATCATGAGGAGCTAGTGTCAAAATTAGATGTCATTACAAAAAAAATACCATGCTTAAAGAAAACAATGCATGTTAATTTTTGAAAATAAAAAATTAACCATATCTGTAACTAGCTTATCTCAAGAAAAAGATAATGCCACATTAGAAGTAGAGAACATAAAAATTGATACTACTTCCTTTATAAATGACTATATATGTTCTACTTCTAATAAAAATACATATGTTCCTAATAATGAAGATTTGAATCTTGTGAATAAACGCATTTCATCTTTAGATTCAACTTTGAAAATATGCATTGATAATCATAAGAAGCTTATGGATATGTGTGCCAAGTCTAAGTCAAAATCATCTACTCATTATGCGCATATATAGCAAAGTTTTCTGTTTGCGGCCGTAAAGGCCATTTAGCTAAATTTTGTTATGATGCACACAAACATAAGAATTCTAATGCTCCTTGTGCATCTCATGTAGCTTCTTCATCTTGTATACTTACACATTCACATGCTCATTCTCACAAAGTTCATCATAAGCATGCTAGTGTGTTCAAGTGTAATCATTGTGGTCGTTTTGATCATTTGGCTGAATATTGTTTTGATTTAAAAAGGAAATCTTGTTTGTCAAATGTTTCTAGTAGACCACATGTGTTTAAATGTGATTATTGTGATCGTTTTGGCCATTTGGCAAAGTTTTGTTTTAATTTGAAAAAGAATTCTAGTTTGCTAAATGTTTCTAGTAGACCACGTGTTTTTAAATGTGATGTGTGTGGTAGGTTTAGACATCTTACTAAATTTTGTTTTGATATGCAAAAAGCTCCTATTTTGCAAAATGTTTCAAAAAGACCACCTTTGTTTGATAATATTTCTCATTTGCAAAAAGAATTTAAAAGACCATCAATGTTTGCAAATGATTCTCGTGCACGAGCTAATGGTCCATAAAAATAAATGGATCTCTTTTATTGCACATATTACAATCGAAAGGGTCATTTGAGCGATTAGTGCTTTGACCGTGCATGTTAGTGCACTACATGCGCCCAAGAGGGTTCATAACCCTAGGGCTTTGAGATTAAAAGATAGGAGTCATGTCCCTAAATCTCTTGGTACCAAGAATTTCTGGGTACCAAAACAAATTTGATTTTTAAACCAAGAATTTTAGTGTTTTTTTTCCTTTTCTTGGTTTTGAAAATTATTCCTTAAATTTTTTAACATGAAAACAATTCTTTTTATTGATCAAATTCTTTTGTTTTTATGATTATTGGTTTTATTTTTATGAGAGGTTTGTGTTTATATAACCCCTCGGATTTATTGGGTGTTTATACTCAAAACTTGTTTATCGGGTGCTAAAAATATTTATATGGGTTAAAACAAGCTCAAGAGCTTGATATGGTGGTCTCTCTCATTTGTGAAAATCAATGATGATTTGGTTTTATACTTTTAAAGATATTTTTTTCCATAGTTCATGATTCTTGTACGTTTTGTAATCTTATTTTTGAACTATGAAAATTTTGTTTTGATTTGTTCTTTTGAATTCATTATATAATACAAATAGATGATTCAAATTTTAATTGTGCCTTATAATGCATTCTATATGTGGTTTGATCAAGTTCTACAAAGAAAGCTTTCTTTATTGATCAAACATTGTTCTTGGACTTAAATCTTGATTTATGATTTCATTTGAGTGATTTGCTTTCATTTGATAACTCTTTTTTCATGATCCTCATATTTACCGTTCTTTTGATTTCATAAATCTATTTTATACATGATCTTTATGTTTATATTTTGAGACATACTATTTCAATGATACATCCACATGTGTTCTCTTTATCTTGATATATGTGAGTAATTTTTAGCATGTTTTTATCTATGCTAACTCACATGTGTGCCTTAGCCTTCATTTCATACATTCATGAGGTATTTTGATAGGGGGAGCAATCCCTATATATCTTTTTTTTATTATACTCACCCATGCTTATTTGTAGGGGGAGCTTTCACACTCTTCATTTTTTTTATTTTCCCCTTTTTGATGTTGTCAAAGAGGGAGAAATATTGTGAGTATAGCCTTTTTTATTTATATGCATGATATATTCTAATTTATATATTCATTTCTTTCATGCATATATATCTCTTTTGTAAATTGTTTGTCATCATCAAAAATGGGGAGATTGTTGGCCTTCTTGTTTTGATGATGTTTAACAAACAATTTACGACTAATGTTGTTTGTCTAGTATTTGTGTTTATCTATTTATTGTAGACAAACAACATGTTGGAGGTTAGATGTTATTGTGCCATAACGATCATATCAAATGGAGGTTGGCGGAAATAGTGGAGTGAAGCCATGCAATTCAAGTTAAAGATTCAAGTTCCTGCTTTATCCGCAAGTGTACTAAGATAGAGCATATTGAAGATCAAGATTGCTTGGGTAAATAGTTAGGAGTTTATATTTTGGATGTTAAGTACTTTAAGCTTAATATCATATACACACATATTTTATTGGTTTCTCATATATATATATATATATATATATAAAAATCATTTTATAAAGTTTCAAAACTTGGTTTATGTCAAAACATCAAAATTCAAGTATCTCATGTTTTCTTGTTTTGGATATTTTTGTAAAACGACAAGTTTTCACAAATGAGAAGTGAAATTCCAAAAATTCATTTTTTAACATGTTCATTAACATGTTTATAGATATTTCCCAAAGTTTTATAATTTTTGGAATTTATTTGATATTTTTTAACAAGGTTCAAAGTTAAAATTTTCTGTGTACATGTTTATGAGTCGACTCATGAACAGTATTGAGTCGACTCACAAACTGTTACATAGTTTACAATTTGTTTCTGATGAATTAACTCACAATATTATGAGTCGACCCATCAGGTTGAGTCGACTCATGCCTGTCATAAGTCGACTCATGCCTGTCATAAGTCGACTCACAAACTGTGTTGGAAAATAAGTATTGTTTCTGATGAGTCGACTCATGATCATATGAGTCGACTCATGATTTTTATGAGTCGACCTCATAAGTTAGTTTTTAGCCTGTAACAGCTACTTATGAGTCGACTCATGAACAGTACTGAGTCAACTCATAACACTGTAATGGCTATATTTTCAGACTGTACTGTTTTTAGGTTTTTGGTCTTTTTTCCTTGTTTTCTCTTGGCTTTGGGGTTCTTATAAATACCCCCACATATCCTTAGTTCTAAACAACTCAAGAGAATGTTTTAAGAAAGTTTAACAAAGGTTTAAGTTTCGTTTAGTTTTGTTTTAAGTTTGGTTTATGAAGATACTTTCACAAGAGGAAGTGGAGATCAATTCATTGGAGGTTGAGCTTCAATTCATCTCTCTCTCTCTCTCTCTCTCTCTCTCTCTCTCTCTCTCTCTCTCTCTCTTGTCATCTAGAGAAGTTTTCCTAAATTCAATTCTAGTTTTCATTTATAATTGTTTATTGATTATCATTTCTACAAGCTAGTTTTTTATAATTGAGTTTACTTTTGATTTACTCATTATTTACACACACAACCTATTGAGCTTATTGTATTTACATTTATAGTATAATTTGGGTTAAGGGAAGTATATCATTGAATGTGAGCTTACATTGTATTCTCACCCATATTAGAGAATAATCATTTGTTGTATTATGCTTATTGTGAGATTCACTTTGTATTACACTAGTACACCGAGAGGAGTGTGTGGTGAGAGACGAGGTCGCTTCCAAGAGGAGTGGGTTTGATAGTAAAGCCTAGAGAGAGGTGATAATTCTGAGCACTTAAGGAAGGACACGGGATAAAGACCAATACTTAGAGGGTGTAGAGTGTAGTTACATTGTGAGATTGTGAACGTTGATCGGTGAGTATTAAAAACTGATATTGTGTGGTGTAAACGTTATTCGGGTGAGCGTAGAAAACCCAGTTGTGATAGTGGAGGTCTCCTCGAGGTGAGGAACGTAGATGGAGGTCATGGGGACCGAACTCCGTGATCATATCTTTTATTTGTGATTGCATTGGCGTACTTATTTTTATGTTCATATCTTATATCGCCTTTGTATATTTCTTGTTGCTTATATTACTCACTATCTAGTTTAGATTGTTTACCCTTATGTTATTTGTATATCCTCGCATATATCTCATAATATATCTCTTTGCTAGGATATTTTCCTTTGTTCATATTGCATATTATTGCTCATAACATATTGTATATCTATCTTGCAAGAATAAATTATTAATAAGTTTTTAATTAGCATAAAATCAGATTAGATTAGCACAAGACCCTAATCACCCCTCTCTAGGGTATAACACCTTATACTTTAACGGTATGGGTTTTGAAAAAAATTCACCGAGGCTGACAGCTAAGAAGACTTTCTTGGGAACATTGGAGGTTCTTTTCTTAGTGCATAAGTCTTTCAAGAACTTTGAATAAGAGGGGATTTGTTTAATTGCGTCTAAAAGAGTGATGTTTATCTTGACCTGTTTAAAAGTTTTTAGAATTTTCTCAACCTGTGGGGACTTTTTCCTAGGTTTGAGTCTGTCTGGAAAGGGGGCAACGGGCCTATACATATCTAGATCAAGCACAATCTCATGTTCAGCTTCTTGGTCATCAGAAGGAGTGTGTTGAATGGGAGAAGGGATTTGATTCGGTGGTATTCTAACTTGGTTGTCTATCTGTTTTCCTAATCGCAAAGTGTGAACTGTATTCACATGGCCTGATTGGGTTGAACTTGATCCTTTGTCTTTAGGGTTAGCAATAGGTTGACTTGGAAATTTTCTTTTCTTTCTCTCGTTCACGGCAGTGGCTAGTTGCCTAAGTTAGATTTCTAACCAGGATATGGCTTTAGTGTTCGAGTTGAGCACTTGGCCGGTTGTTTGCATGAAGAAATTCAGAGTGGTGGATGACTGAGTCAACATATTGGTGGTTTGTGTAGAAGCTTTAATCATAGCCTCTAAACACTTTTCTAAGACACTTAGATGTTTGTCATGATCAGAACTTGAAGGATTCGTAGGCTGATGAGGATGAGGATGTTGGGTTGGAAAAGATAGGTTAGCTTGTTGAAAATTTTTTGGTGAGTTGAACGGAATTGTGTTTCTCTTAGGGAATTGTTGGTTTGAAGTGGGAATAAAAGTTTGATTTTCGGAGGGATTTCCTTGATTCCAGACAAAATTAGGATGATTTCTCTAACCTGGATTGTAGGTTATAGAAAATGGATCATTTCTAGGATATTGGAATACAACGTTCATCTGTTCTAATGAATGAGGGTTTCTTAGGAGAGGGCATTCCTCTGAAACGTAGGCAGAAGACTGACAGTTATGATAACCTGGGGTAGAATCTTGATTGATTTGAGCTAGAGCTCATTCCTTAATTTCTAAGGCTTCTAACCTTCGCAGAATTATCACCATCTTTGATTCAGAAGTAATGTTCGACTCTAAGGAAAGATCACTAGACTTAGGTTGGGGAACTGATGCAACTCTCTCATCATAATGTTCCCACTGCATGGTTTTCTCAGATAGACTCTTTAGAAATTCCTAAGCTTCGTCGGCGTTCTTTTTCATGAAATCTCCTTGGCACATGGATTCTAAGGATGTCTTTGAAGAATAGTCCAATCCTTCATAGATGACTTGGCATAACCGCCATTTCTCAAGACCATGATGAGGATATTGAATAAGAAGGTCTTTAAATCGGTCAAAATATTTTCAGAATGGCTCCCCTGGGACAATTTTGAATGTTGTTTCTAAGCTTTACCGTTTTATGAATTGGATAATTTTTCTTAAGAAAAACGGTAACAAATTCATCCCAAGTTGAGATAGAATTTGTGGGTAAGCTATACAACCATTTTTTTTGTTTTGTCTTTGAGAGCAAATGAAATAAATCTAAGTTTGATCGCATCTTCAATTAATTCTCTCATTTTATCATAATACACACTTCCTTAATTTCTAAGATAAAAATATAAGCATCTTCAGTTTTATTTCAGAGAAATTTGGGAAGCATGTTTATGTTATGCGATCAAAGCTTAAAATTTGTTCCATTTGCTTCGGGGAGCCTTATGCAAGAAGGGATTCACTAGTGGAAAAATAGGCTTCGCTGACGGCAACATCACTGACGGGACAATGCCGTCAGCGATGTTTACATCGCTGACGGGATTAACCGTCAGAGATGTTGCCGTCACAAGTTTTTTGATACCGTCAGCGATGCAAACATCGCTGACGGGAAATGAACATCGCTGACGGGTAGCCCGTCAGCGATGTTGGTCCAAACAAGAACACACGGATCGCCACCCCAAACAAATCTCCACCGTCCATTCAAAACTCAATCCAACGATCCACAAAAACCCCTGCCACAATTCCCTCTTCTCAAAGTTCCTCAAAGCCCTCTCCGTCCCCTCTAATTTAACGACCCCCGTATTTCTTCACCCCCTCATCCCAAAATTGAAAAACCCCTAAATCCCCTCTCAATTCAAAACCCTAAACCTCGCAAGTCCACCGGCGGCAAGGCCCCAAGGAAGCAGCTAGCCACCAAGGCCGCCCGCAAGTCCGCTCTGGCGACCGGCGGCGTCAAGAAGCCCCACCGGTTCCGCCCGGGAACCGTCGCTCTCAGGGAGATCCGGCAGTACCAGAAGAGCATTGAGCTCTTGATCCGCAAGCTCCCGTTCCAGCGTTTGGTCCGCGAGATTACCCAGGATTTCAAGACCGATCTCAGGTTCCAGAGCTCCGCCGTCGCCGCTCTTTAGGAGGCGGCCGAGGCTTACCTTGTTGGGCTGTTCGAGGACACCAATCTTTGCGCGATTCATGCAAAGAGGGTGACGATTTATGTTTTGCAGTTAGATTTGTGTTGCGGTGTTTTATGTTTTGCACTCTTAGGTTTAAAATTTGCTAGGCTTGGTGTTATCTGGTGTTGTCATGGTGAGAGGGCTTGATGGGTGTTTTATGTTTTATGTGTTGATCCCTCTATTATTAATACATGAAGGTCTTCGTTCTTTTTTAGTACCAACAAATATTAGATTGTTCATGTTTTTAACTAGTTTTTGTGTCAATTAGAACCCTGTACTGATTCAAATTTTTGTCTAAGGGTGGAATAACACCTAACACAAACAACCCACTATGCGAAAGAAAGAATAAGAACCTGACTTTGGATCGATGCTTTTAGTAGATCTATGCGATGAATCGAGAAAAAAGTCAGCGCTTTTTTTTTTACTTTGGCCTGACGGCATGCCCGTCGGGGATGTTATGCACATCCCTGACGGGCTTGCCGTTAGGGATGTTTCAACATCGCGCGGGGGGGGAGCCGTCAGGGAAGATGCCGTCAGTAATGCTTATTACTGACGGCTGCCCGTCAGGGATGTTTCTTCCCTGACGGGACTTTTTCTGACGGCGTATCCTTGACGGGAAGTCGTCAAGGATACGTATCCCTGACGGGAAATTTGGCATCCCTGACGGGAAAGCCCGTCAAGGATGCCCATTTTTCTACTAGTGATTGCATTTCTAGTAGGATAACACATATATTGGAGAACGGGTTGATTAGCTATTTCTTCAATTAGTTCAACACGAATTAAACGATGAGTATTATCCCAAATCCATGTTCGCATACACTAAAACAACTTCTTTTTATAATTTTTTAAGGGAAAAAATTAGTTTTTTTAGATTATGAGAAGAAAAAAGAAATAAATGAAAATCCTAACTAAAACAAATCAAAAGCAATCACTTTTCAATTACTCTAACTCTAGGGTAAAGCCTAACTCAACTAGACCAGCTCCTAACCAAAAACTCTTAAAGTGAAAAGATTAAAGTTTTACCCGGGTAGTTAGCCAGATAAGGATAGTACTAGAGGATGATCAGAGATCAATTAAGTACCTCGTTCCTTACGGAGCGCTTTACGTAACCCCTAAACATTACCTTAGACACCAACTAATCTAAAAAAACTTGAAGCAGTTTACTTAGGGATTTCTTGTTCCTTATTGAGCTCGAGTCCTTAGGGGCCAACATCTAATGAATTTTAAATAGGCTTGGGTTTGTGTAGTGAGAAATTAATGATTTCTAAGCTAAGAAAAGAGTGATGGAATCCCTCATCTTATCTTGATTATGAGATTTTGCCATTAAAAATATTTTTAAGTGTGTGCTAAATCAAGATGCTCAAATCACTTTGGTGAATTCTTACTTACTATATGCAATGCAATCCTATAAATTAAAAGTAACTAAAAAGGGTAAAAAAATCTTTTTTGATTATGGTCAACAATAATCAAATGTCAGAAGGGAAATATTGTTTGAATTATTATCTTGTTCGTAATTATTCAAGTGGAGGGTGAATTTTATTATGGTCGACGAAAATAAAATTTAAAAAAAAATCCTACGTGTATCTAATTGTGAAGACTAACTAGAGTGTGAAATTGAAAATACTAGATAGAAGACTTACCTTAAACAAATCATCAAGTTCTTGTTCTCCAATCCAAGATTTTCAAGGTCCAAGCAATTCCTTGACAAGAAAACACATAAGTTAAAGAACCAAAACAATTAAAATCCTACTTAAGCACCTTCCCCCGGCAACGACGCCAAAACCTAGATGAGGCATAAATATGTACCAAAAGTTACAAGTGCACAACTAATCAAGTTATAGTACAAAAAGTTATCGATCCCACGATGAAGGTGTTTGTAGGAGAAAATTAGATTTGGTTCTTATGTTTTGTGCGTGACAATTAGGAGTGATGAAAATTATGATTGTGGAGAGATATGAGGAGTGTTGTGAATATGTACAAAAGTCAATAAATAAGATTTTAGATGATAGAAATAAAGAGTGGATGTGATAAAAGAATAAATGATCATAAGGAAATAAAAATAAAGGAAATAAAAACCAAGAAACAAATAAGAGAAAATCAAGAACTAAGGACAAATCAAGAAAGAAAAGATGGAGGATTCAATTAAAGATATGAGAAATCTAGAATTGAATTCTACTATCTAATTTCAATCACAAAATATGAACTATTCTCTTTTTATCATATTTTACTTTAGATTTATTAAGCATAAACTATCAAACCATTTAAAGAAAGTAAAACCTATCAAATTATCATCTAAGCAAAATTATTATTTATGACAAGAATAACAACTAGATAATAATGCTAAAATTCATAAGCATAACCTATCAAACCACTCAAGATAAGCATAGATTATCAAATTTTTCTTCTACCAATTAGTTCTCTAGTTGATTATCATATACATGATTATTTTAAGCATAAGAAAATAATGCATACAATATAAAGGAAATAAAGCTAATTTTATGCAATTCTAAGATTCCTATAAGAATTAGTTCCACATCTTAAGAAATAAAAATGAAGAATGAAATGAAAATAATAAGAACAATGAACTTTACACTATGAACACGAAATAAATCTAACTAAATTACAAAAAAAATAAAAATACAAGAAAATAAATCTACTCTACAAATTAAACATGCAAAATAAAATAAAGATAAGAAAATAAATCTACTCTACAAGACATCAATGTAAATCTAAACTAATAATCAATAAGAAAAAAATTACTAAAAAGAAATAAAAATTAAAAGAGAAAAATAAAATAAAAGCAAACCTTCAAATTGATCTTCATCTTCATCATCATCATCAAACAAAGAGAAAAAAATTAAAGTGGTGAAAAATTATTTTATTGATTGCAACAAAAAGTTATAATTTTGGAATGTTTTCTCAATTAAGAGTAACCCTCCCTTCCAAATAGGGTTATAAAATTTTTCACACACTTAATCCCTCACTCACTACCCCTATTTATAGTAAACATCAATGAGTGTGAGCCCTTGGATCGAATTCTTATCCAAAACCCTATAATTTCAGCCCTTGATTTGTTACAGACTGTTATTGGCATCGATATCAGCATCGATACCAGCATCGATGCTAGCATCGACGCTAGCATCGATGCGCGTTGCTCTTCAATGTTGGCTAAAGTTTTCTTCTTTCATTTGGCTTTGGGCTTTGGGCTTTTTGGGCTTTTTGAGCTTGATGCTTGTTTTCTTCATTAATATTTTAGGCCTTGATGAGAGAAGAGATCTAAGGCTTTATTCTTCATTAACCTGTAATTAAAGATAAAAATAATTATTAGTGGTATATTTATTTATATAAAATAGAGGATGATGGTATAAAATTATAATAAAATGTGATTATCATTAAACAAGAAACCTATGATAGGTATTCAGAGGATTAGTAGAGGTTTTTGAACCTTGATGATAGGGTTGACGATATTCATTTTACTGCTCTCCTTATGTATTAGGACACCGTTACTGTACATGTTAGTTTTATAAAAAATACACTATTTACATGATATATCCGTTCATTGCATCTTTACTGAAGTAAATTTTTAAAGAATAAATCAACATAGGGATCAATAGATAGAAGGAAAACGATGCATGGCCATCACTTGGGTGCACACCCTTATGCTAATGTGGAGGATGGTTATTATTGAGATACAGTATATATTATTTAAAGATTTAAATGATCTTAATACTTAGTATGACTATGAAGTCTCATAAATTTATAAACTGACAGGAAAAACTAATAATGCTAGTAAACTTGAAGGCTAAGTTGGCATATAGTACCTTCCGTGATCCTTATAGGGATGACGAGAAGAATCAGGATAAGATCAAGGCAAACCTCAAATTGGTGTTGAGACTTAATTATAACTTATTTAGAAATATTGACTATATCTTTTCTAAATTTATTTAAATTTTCTTAGATCTATTCCCAATGCTGTAATTTTTAAAGCTTATATGTGTGCTTTAGGAGGGTTTTGAAGCCACAACCAAGGAGGCATCAATAATGCATATGTCTCAAGAGGAAGTACAAAGTGACTCGGACCTTGCATGCTATCTCCAGAGGATAACATCACTCTCACTCAGAATGTATTGGGATATAATAGGTAGGGGTGGTAAACAATCGAATCAAATCGAATACTACGTTCCTGTTTATATTTGTTTAAAAATATTGAATTTGAATGTGAACTCTAATATTCATTTTTACCCTAATAATAGGAGAGGAAGATATCCATTGTATGGTGTTGGAGCTTCAGCAGGCATAAGCATAAGATCATTCATAGCATCCTCCATGTCATCTACAGCAACGACATCAGCACCAGTCAATTTGCAGGCTATGCCACTTGTTTACATGTTTCTACGTATTTGCCTGGAAAGATTAACTCAGAACTACATGTTCAGATGACTAAGGGGATGAGTAGTGTTGTGTTGAGGGCCTACACGATAGACGAGGTCACGTCCTACATTATAAGTTGTTTGGCCGTTGTGATTCCTACTAATCTATTTGGTAATGTTATACCACTTATAAACTCGGGCGCAAGTAATACCGGCTTTGTGCAGAGCAGCGCACAAGTATCTTATTTTCCCTCATATGCTATGTTATTATGAGTTCATTAAATCTTCTGTAATTACATATTACTCCCATAAATGCAGAAAATTACACGAAAAATTATATATTGTTCTCATAATATTCAATAGTTGCATATTATTTTCATTAAAGTAGAAATACTAAGGAACTAATGTTATTACATATCAGTGCCCAAAAAAAATTAATAGTTGATATTATTTCCATAAAAGTGAAAATCCTAAAAAAAACTAATGCTAAATTGAATATTTAAGTGACTAGTGTATTAAAAAAAAGATTAATGGGTATCCTTGTCAAGGAGGGGATTTCGATTTCCCTCCTTGACTCTTATGTGGCATAATCCCCACCATGGGAATAAATTAGGAGAGAGAATTTACCTTGGTGGGGATTGTGTCACATAGGAGTCAAGGAGGAAAATCCCCTCTTTGACAATAATACCCATTATCTCATTAAAAAAACCATTTATGTTTGATATATTAATCAAACTTCACATGATTCTAAAATATAATCAATTTAACTTTCATGCTGGAGATATTGGAGGGAGCAGCAGTGATTTTCGTACGATGGATAGAGCCGCTGCCGATGACCACGAGATGTGAGATTTTTTTATTTTTATGCACTAAACAGTTTTTTTTATCTGTAATAGTACTCTATTTTATTCATCTGGTGTTATGGACTTGGTATTGCTAGTATATTTGTTGTAAATACTCGGATAAGATAGGTTTTTGCCAAAATGGATGTTGATTTGGATTGTTGGATGTGTTTATTAGACTGGATTGTTGGATGTGTATTTTGGATTGGATTGTTGTATGTGTGTATTGAATATGAATATTAATTATATTTAATTGGATGTGTTTATAAAATATACAGGAATTATGTATTGATGTATATATCAGGTGAATGTAATGTAAAATGTATAGGGAATAAACTTTCTAAAAAAATTCCATCTAGGTGAATGTAATGCAAAAAATAACAACCTAGACGAAACTTTTGTCTAGGTTGAGGAAACCTAGACAAAATTCCATCTAGGTTGCTTATAGCAACCTAGACGAAATTTTCGTCTAGGTTGCAACCTAGATGAAAAATCTGTCTAGGAAACAACCTAGATGGAATTTCCGTCTAGGAAGCAACCTAGACAGTAATTCCATCTAGGTTGCTTCCTAGACGAATGTTCCATCTAGGTTACAACCTAAATAAAATTCTATCTAGGTTGACTCAAACTAGATGGAATTGTCCTAGACTGACTTTTCTAGATGGATTTCTGTCTAGGTTGTGCTACCTAGACAGATTTCTGCGCAACCTAGACGGTTTTTTCCGTCTAGTTTGCTTGTTTTTCTACTAGTGTATATAGTAGGGAAACTAATGGTAACTATTGCAACTAGCTCTTAACAAATTGTTATGTCTAAAGAGCAAGCTCATAATAGTTAGTTATGGTCAATAACTAATGAGTTGCAAACTATCAATGTAGATATATTTCCAATGGATGTGAATGCAAGCATTCATATGATGATGATTGGATATAACTATAAATACGAAACTTAGTTTATATAATTTTTTGAAAACTAATGCATGTGTGCTTTTTGGAATTATTATCACTAACTTTGTTTTATTTAAGTTAGCATGGCCCATGACTATATCAGGGTTAAGGACTGGATGTATGTGAATCATAAAAAATGCATAAAAGCTAAGTACATTGAAGGAGTTTCTTCATTTATGAAATTTGTATGTGAACAATCTAACATGGGACGATTCTTTGTCCGTGCAGCCATTGTGGGAATAGTCTGCATCGCAAGGAGGAAGATGTAAATGTAAACTTCACATTGTTATGCATGATGCTATTAGAGGTTACACAACTTGGGTATATAATGGAGAAGTTCTAACTACCAATATTGCAAATGAAGAAGAAGAAGAAGAAGAAGAAGATGTTGACAATGTAAATTTGTTTCCATAAGAGGAGATGAAGGAAGTGGTAGAGGTTGCTCTTGATGACACTAATCTAGTCCTCCTTCCAAACAAGAACAATATGTAGATAAGTATGAGAAGTACATGAATGATGCTAGGGGACCAATTTATGAGAATGCAAAATATTCCATATTGTCATGATCCATTCAACTTTTCTAGACTAAGTGCCAACGGAGCAACAAGTTATTCACGGTGCTTCTAAAATTCCTAAAAGATTCTATGTCTTCGGGGAACAATTTGCCTCATAGCTAGTATGAAGTTCAAAAGATAATGTCTGGTCTGGATTTAAATTGTAAGAAGATTCATGCAAAGCCTAATGATTGTGTAATATACTAGAAAGAAAACTCAGATAAGAAAGAGTCTCCTATTTGTGGAGTGTCCAGATATAAGAAGAAAGCACATACTAACAAGAATGAGTTACCTGTCAAGGTAGTACGATACTTTCCCATTACACAAAGACTGCAGATACTTTACAAGTGTAAGAAGACACAGGGTGGTTCCTCAAGTGCATTGAAGGAGTATTTGGGTATCCATACGACGTTAGTGGATCCAGCAAGTGACACAAACACATGTATATATCCTGACACCCAAACCCAAGAGTATTGAGTAAGTGTTAATTTTTTGGCTAATTCAAATAATTTTCTTAAGTGTATTTAGCATAACATTGTTGACTCATATTTGAATACTTTGTGGTGTAGGCCAAGGTGGTAGAAAAGACGAAATTATTAGAGGTCAACCAAGAATCCAAGTTTTTCGCGATGACCAAAGTCTTAGATGATGTACATGGAGGGCATCATGGCGGTTATGAGAAAGGATTGGGTCATTATGTCAGCAGATTTTATTTGACGATTTCCTCCATTCCGACATTCGTCACTCCTCTTGATGTCATTCGTAAGATGGCTAAGCTTATGTCCAAGTTGGAACGGCTTACCTAGCTACTACGTATGCGAAATATAAAATTATGAGAATTATATTAATATAAAATTTGTTTTCCAATTTAAAAAAACTAGTATAAATCCTAACACATAGTCAAATGTACACATTATGCACGTGCAAAACATGTTTCGCGCATGTGCTAGAATATACCCATCATGATCTCGTACCATGAAAGTTATATCTGTTACAAAAGAATGAAATAACTCTTTCACACCCAAATCATCTCTCTCTATTTCAATTGTGAAGTGGCCAGTTCATTTCAAAGTTACATTTGATATATCAATGATACTAGCTAGAAATTAGCTCACCGGAGTACCCAAATAAAATCCAAATTAAAGGTTATTTTCACTATCCTGAAATGCGTTCCTTATTCATAACGTTAGATATTATAGAATCGAGCTATTGGAGAATTTATAAAAGATCAATGCAGACCGTGTAAAGGGTAAATTTCACATGCTTCTTTTGTGAATAATATGTCTAAAGCATGAGAACACATACAAAAACAAAATAACTACACCAATAGATATGGAGACTCGCTGGATGAAAAAGTTAAAATGCATTAATATCTTTGGAGTGCTACTATGTCGGATTATCTTCTTTTCTTACCAATTCTCACACATATGCGTATATGTAAGCTTACATACACTTGGTTTTACATGTTCATACACATATATGATACATATGTACACGTGTTATACACATACACATGCACACATTTCATATCATGTATACACAGTCATACACAATCATAGAAAAAAAATACCCTCTAAACAAATGCTCAATATTATCTCATTCCCTTACACACTCTCGCTCATACACTCGTATTACTTTACAGGTTGATTCTCAAACCCACTAGTCCGGCCTCTTTGTCATTTCCTGCTAGCACCTACACTATTTTGCCCGCCTTCTCTAGATGCTCTGGGTTCTACTTCTTCTGTTTAATGTTTTCACCGGGATATTTAAACCAAAATCTTCTTGCTAGTCAATTGGTAGGCATGTTAAGAGGTTTTACGCAGGAGGGCTACAACGATGAGGACATTCACAAGATTTTCACTAATAGAAAATCACATATTCTAGACAGAATATTCTAGACGGAAATTTTTCCGTCTAGAATAACTTATTCTAGACAGAAATTTTCCGTCTAGAACATTCCGTCTAGAATAAATTATTCTAGACGGAATATTTCGTCTAGGGTTCTTGTGTTTTAATTTTTTTTAATATTCAGGTATTCTAGACGGAAATTTCCATCTAGGATGTATCCTAGACGGAAATTTCCGTCTAGAATACCTGACCATTTAAAAAAAAAACCCGTCAAAACCCGCAGCCGCCCTCTTTTCCCCGCTCCTCCCTCAGGCGGGCCCCCCTCCTCATCCCCGTCTTCCACCGCTGCTACATTCCCTCCCTCCCCTCTCTGGCCGGGAACCCTGTCTTCTTCGTCGGCGACCACCAGATCTCGCTCTGCGGCCTCGACCTCGCCGACTTCTTCGCCTGCTTCCTCCGCTCGCCCCCGCTCCACCGCTCCAACTCGCTGCCACACGGCGACTCGCTGCCGAGGAACCTGCTGCTCCCGGATGCCTACTGGGGCTGTTCCCGATTTCAAGCATTTGGTGATGTCGGTGTTGGTGGTCAATAGAGAGGTTGAAGACGACGAGAGGATCTGGGGGTGTGAGGTTTTGGGGATGGATCGGAGTGTTTCCACTCAGAAGGTGCAGCTGTGGGTGATGAGCAGCTGTCGGAGAGGCTCGGGGTTAATCTCTGTCTCAAGAGGGAGGACTTGCAGCTAGTTTGTTCCCTAAACCACATTCTCTAATTCACTTGTTTCTCACTGCAAAGTTTCAATCTTTAAATTTATTTGTTTTATAGTGAATTTTGTTCTTAATTTGATGTGCAATTAAGATAATTGATGTCATTTGCATTGAGCTATCCGAGCAATACTAAAACCTGTCAAAACAATGGTGGTATGTGTTTTTGTTTTTTTATTGCAGAACTTCAAACTTTTAGATTGTGCATTATAATTTGTGCAAAAATTTGTACAAATAAAACACGTTTTGCATCGATATATTCTTTCTGACTGCAACTTACAAATTTCGAATTTTTCTTATTTTACATCATTCTCACAAACAAAGAGTTTTGTTTTTGTAGTATTTCACACTATCTTACATATTTTTTGATCTTATTATATAGGTCATGGGGGTGTTCGAGCAGCGGAGTATGTTAAGCAAAATCTCTTCAGCAATTTGATTAACCACCCAAAGTTTAGAAGCGATACAAAGTCAGCCATAGGTAAAATTCTTTTCCTTGATTTCATGTAAATTATGGATTTGTTATTTACAGAATGCTCAGTTAGCATGTCTATTTGATGCAAATTTTGGAAGTTCAATCTTGGATTTGCCTTGGATTAAGCACTTGGAATTTTATAACATGACTTTGCACGAACTGGATAAGAAATCAAGTAGAAAAGATGAGTTATGCATAGTGTACAAGTAATGTGGCATGGCCGTAGATAGACACTGGAAATGCGTAGAGTGGGAAGCTTCCTTAGAGGAGAGAGGTAGGAGAGGGAGTAAACAATATACTATTAGACAACCCAGTTCAAGAGCCTCTTGCCATTATGGGTTCTGAGGAGGTCACAAGCATGTTGTATATTGTGAAGATGCTGTTCCAACAGCTTGAAACCGTGAGATCCAGGTCTTAATAGAACAATATTATCACTACATCAAGGCTCGCCCTTGCAGACAATATTAGCATACATATTTTTTATTCAACGCATCCAGGATTGTTGATCCCAAAAAAGGAATTAAAAAAAATCAAATATTATGTCAATGTTTGTTATTGTAGGCACTCTCATGAATAAAGTTTTCATGACATTTGTAATTTAAGGTATGCATATCGATTTCCTTAAGAAACCGCATGTACTGGATGGATGCGCTGGCTTTCAGTTGAGGCTGAATTGGTTCGGTTATGGGATTTACTTTGACCAATTTGACCAAAATAAAACCCAA
The DNA here is from genome assembly GCF_001876935.1 of Asparagus officinalis. Lineage (NCBI taxonomy): Eukaryota > Viridiplantae > Streptophyta > Magnoliopsida > Asparagales > Asparagaceae > Asparagus > Asparagus officinalis. Next base: position 49,223,032 of record NC_033798.1, read on the forward strand.
TTTCTAAATTGAACATTTGTGTAATGGGATGAAATCTTTAACCATGATGCACTAATATTCTCTTCTTCCGTAGCTGAGGCATACAGTCACACAGATTCAGAGTTTCTAAAATCTGAGACGACTCAGAACAAAGATGTTGGGTCAACAGCCTCAACTGCAATCCTTGTTGGTGATAAATTGTTAGTAGCAAATGTTGGGGACTCGAGGGTTGTTATGTGTAAGGGAGGAAAGGGTAAGTCCTCCTATCGTTGTTCATTTTGTGTATTGGTATCTATTTATCTTTCAAGTGTTGAAATGATTTAAGGATTCATATATGCTTTAAATGATTGAGAAGTGTACATTTCCTCTAGAACTCAGACTCTTACTCGATCTATTGTTGAAAAATTCAGCTGTAGCTGTTTCGCGAGACCATAAGCCTGACCAAACTGATGAGCGTCAAAGGATTGAGGATGCAGGAGGATTTGTACTCTGGGCAGGTAAGTTACGCTACATTCTGGTTGCATTTATACGATGTATTCAGGTTAGATGATCCCTTAAGCAAATTCTGAGTACAAGAACTTGGCGGATTGGTGGTGTTCTTGCTGTCTCTCGAGCATTTGGTGACAGACTCCTGAAGCAGTATGTTGTTGCAGACCCAGAAATTATGGTATGTTTCTCACTGATCTTGATAAGTAAATAAATAATGTTTCCACATTGCTTTGGATTAGGTATATATAGCACAATAGTACTCAGTAATGGACTGGAGAACCTTTTGGATAACAAATTCGAATGCATATGGTTCTTTTATGTTGATGCTCTACTTATCATGATAGAACATCCATAATGGTTCACATGTATGTTGGACTTCCCAAAGGTGCAGGTTATTGCAAGCAGACTCGTAGTGAGAAGGCCAATTTACGCTATAGGCCAGTCTATTACTTAGAAGGGCTTTATCATAAATAAGTTACTTACTATCAGGAACAGTATTGTGCAAGTTGTAGAGCGATTTCTGAAGTTCTGTCTTGAGTTCACTGCAAGTTTAAGCTGAGCAGTAACTATGATTTCGTAGACGTGCCTTGTTTTCAACTTTCTATTTATCAACTGTGCATGTTAGATCCATGGGATCAGTATGGATCTCATAAAAATGGTTCACTCCTTGCTGATCCGCGAGGCATTAAATAAATACACACATACCTTAATGAAGGCACATTGTAATATGTATTAATGTAACAAGGTGACCAATATACAGATAATGTGGTTATATGCAGGAAGAGGTTGTTGACGGTTCTCTTGAATTTCTTATCCTTGCAAGTGATGGGCTATGGGACGTCGTAACGAATGAGGTACTCAAAATATTCCAAAATATTGTAACCTCACTTTGATCCGTATTGAAAATTTTCTCATGCATATGACTAAATTTCCCAATTTCAAGAGGCCGTTGCAATGGTGAAGCCCATTGAAAACCCAGAAGAGGCAGCAAAGAAACTAATGCAGGAAGCTTCTCAACGAGGCAGTGTCGATAATGTGCAATGCGTTATCTGATGGTGCATTTAATTAGTAAAGGGTATATTGTCAGCCCCTATTAGCTTTGTATGGTAAAAATTTGTAAACAATTTATGTATCTATCTAGTATTTTGGTGAATGTATTATTTGAATATAATTGGATTTGATATTAGAATATAATTAGATTGTGTTGAATATGAATATAATTTTTTGTTGTTCAATATTATGTACATGCACCCAAAGCAGATTCAAAAAAAAAACACTGTAGCATAGTACTGTAGCATAGTATCCTAGACGGAAATTCCGTCTAGGATGCTCAATTTCCGTCTAGGATACCTATTTAAAAAAATAAAAAAAATAAAAAAACATGAATTTCCGTCTAGAATGAGTATTCTAGACGAAAATTTTCGTCTAGAATACTCATTCTAGACGGAAATTTTTTCCGTCTAGGATGAATTATTCTAGACGGAAACTCCGTCTAGAATAATCCGTCTAGGATGTATTCTAGACGGTTTTGAATTCCGTCTAGAATATCCCGTCTAGTATGTATTCTAGACGGAATTTCCGTCTAGAATACTACATCCTAGACGGAAACTTCCTAGACCCGTATTCTAGACGGAATTCCGTCTAGGATACTTATCCTAGACGGAATTCTGTGTATCCTAGACGGAATTTTCCGTCTAGGATGCCTCATTTTTTAGCAGTGTTTTGCCAACTATTTTCGATTAACTCAGCCATGACTTGTACTTTCTACATAGTTAAGACATTTGCATATTCAGATATTCTCTTTATATTTGGGACTAAAGTAGTTTAAAAGTTACTCTTTGCATTTTGATTCTAGTGAATCTTTTGTTTGGTTTATAATTGCATCGGAATATATATGTTGTGAACATGTTGACTACATATTTTTTGTGGGATAATGAATTGTGTTGCATGACAAAAGGAAACTGCAAAAGAAATTTTAAAAAAAGGAAGATTATCACCAATGGTTAAAACTATTGGTGCAAAATTCCCCACCAACAATTGTAACCGCTTGTGAGAAAAATAACATCGATGGTTGAAACCATTGGTGCTGAGACTTGACCAACGGTTTTAACCGTTGATGCCGATACTTGCACTGACGGTTTTAATCATTGGTGTTGCTGTTTTCTAGTTTAATTTTAATTTTTATAAATTAAATTGATTTTTTATAGCAACGGGTACAACCGTTTGTACAAAATTTCCACCCACTGGGGCTATTTCGGCTCCGATGCCACTTGCACCGATAGTTCCCACTGTTTGGGGGCACAACCAGCCCCAACGGTTACAACTGTCGGAGCAGGCGACTTTGTACTAGTGTATTAAATAATCGAACTCTTCAACAGTCAATAACCCGCAAGAGAACAACAAAGAACAGGAGGAGATTACGCCTGTATCGTTATGACTAACTGTTTACATGATCTTTATGGATGTAAAGAGGAATAATGTACACAAATCTGTCATCATTCTGCATCCCACAATCATGTGAATGTAATAATCACATACGGAACCTAATAGGAAGAATGTTCCCCTTTAATTAATTTCATTCACTTTAAATCAAAAGTCAGCCTAGAGTTAAGGACCGACAACACAAATTAGTAATGAAATTAGCACATGTGTTTGTGAGAGTTTGTGAGAGTTCTTGGAGTGTATCTGATCAAGAGAGGGTGTTCTCTTGGATCTATTCTTTTGGGATATAAAAGAATTTAGCATCATCGTTGCACCGTGCAGTAGCTCCGAAGGAGTGAACCATGTATATCTGTGAGTACTGTGTTTGATTTTGTGCTTTTATTTTGTGTATTTAGTCTCCGTTCGAGGTGTTATTATTAGGTGTGTAACCTAACAACTGGTATCAAAGCCTGACTTAGAGTATATATATCTGTTTATCGTATGCTCTGTGGCTGGCACTAAAAGTGGATCCTCCACATCAGAAAATAAGTTAGATTAATATTTACTCTTTTAAGGCATTAGGTACTATTCACATGTACAGCACTATTCACAAATATGATACTATTCACAAATACGATTCGTGAAAGACGTAATCTTTCGCAATGGGATCTACAATTGAAGACAACAGGCTTCGAATTGAGAAGTTCGGCGGCCAAAATTTCAGGTATTGGAGGATGCAAATAGAAGACTATTTGTACCAGAAGGACCTCTTCCTACCCCTCCAAGGAGAGGCGGAGAAACCTGAGAAGATGGACGACGATAAGTGGAAGGTGCTCGATCGTAAAGCACTTGCCACCATCAGGCTCAACCTTCACCAGCATGTGACTTACAACGTCTCGCATGCGACCACCACCAAGGAGTTGATGGAAGCCTTGGAGGTGCTGTATGAGAAGCCGTTTGCTTCAAATAAGGTGTACCTGATGAAGAAGCTATTCAATCTGAAGATGCAGCAAGGAGCTCGCGTGGCGGACTTCTTGAACGAATTTCAGGCTGTTGTGCAACATCTTGCTACAGTAGATCTCAAGTTCGACAATGAGATCCAAGCTCTTCTGTTATTTTCTTATCTACCAGATTCGTGGGAGAATATGGTGATGGCGGTGAGCAACGCTAATGGCAATGACATGATGAAGCTCGACACAGTGGTTAGGGAAATTCTGGATGAAGAATCTCGCCGTAAAGTCTCAGGAGCTGAGGCCTCTAGCAGTGGGAGTGCTCTGCATGTCGAGGCACGAGGGCGTGCGCAGAAGAAGGGTAGGGGACAAAGAGGCCAATCAAAATCCAGAGGGAAGTCTAAAGAGCCAAACCCGAATGGTTACAGTGAAGGAAAGTGCTTCAGATGCGGAAAGAAGGGTCACTTTGCACGGGACTGAAGAGTTTCTGTTCTAGCATCAGCAGGGGATGATCGGGCTGACGGTGCATCCAATCTCATGCACGAGACGGATTCGGATGCGCCTTTCCTATCCCTAGAAGACAAAAGTGATGTGTGGGTCATCAACTCTGGCGCATCTTTCCATGTAACCTCACAACAAAAGCTGCTTTCATCGTTCGTGAAGAAGGACTTGGGGATAGTCTATCTTGGCAACGATCAACCTTGCAAGGTTTCTGGAAAGGGAAATTGTACCCTCAAGATGGAGGGCGGGACCACCTTGACGCTGAACGACGTTCGGTATGTACCGGATCTCAGACGAAATCTTATATCCATCGAGCAACTGACTGACTCCGGTTACAGAGTATCCTTCGAGCAGGGAAGCTGGAAGGTGTCCAAGGCTGCCCTGGTGGTGGCACACGGTAAACGCGAGGGGTCTCTCTACATCGCCAATGGGAAGATTGACCACTTGCTTGTCACAGGACAAGCATCATCATCATCATCCGTCAACTGCATGACTTGGCATCGACGACTTGGCCACATGAGCAAGAAGGGGATGCAAATTATGGCCGTGGGAGAGAGGTTTTCGGGTCTGAACAAGATCAATCTGACTTTCTGTGAGGACTGCATCCTAGGAAAATAAAAGAAGGTGAGCTTTAACAAGACCGGACCGGCTCCAAAACTATAGAAATTGGAGTTGGTGCACACCGACGTGTGGGGACCTGCACAAGTCCCATCTGTTGGAAACTCTCTTTACTTTATCACTTTTATTAATGATGCTACGAGAAAACTATGGGTGTTCTTCTTGAAGCACAAGTCAGATGTTTTTATCATCTTCAAGAAGTGGCTTGCCTGTGTGAAGAATGAAACAGGTAATAAGCTGAAGTGCCTAAAATCTGATAATGGAGGCGAGTATTGCAGCCAAGAGTTCAAGAACTTCTGCTCGTCCTGTGGGATTCGGAGACTAAAGACCGTCCCAAGCACACCTCAGCACAATGGAGTGGCGGACCGCATGAATCGTACAATCTTAGAGCGTGCCAGAAGCATGAGTATCCATTTCGGATTGCCCAAGAGCTTTTGGGCTGAAGCTCTCAATACTGCTGCATACTTGATTAACCGCGGGCCATCCGCGGCTCTCAGTTATAGGATACCTGAAGAGGCTTGGACCGAAAAGAAGCTGAAGCTAGAACACTTACGAGTATTTGGTTGTGACGCCTATGTCATGACCAATCCTACAGACCGGTCAAAGCTTGATCCAAAGTCAAAGAAGCTCTCTTTCATCTGCTATGGAGGAGATGAGTATGGGTACCGTTTTAGGGATCACGATGCGCGCAAGGTGGTGCGTAGTCGTGACGTCGTGTTCCATGAGAATACTGTGTACAAGACTAAAGAGGTGAGTGGGAGTCAGCTATCTCCCCCTCTTTTTCTAGATATTGCTGACAGTGAGGACGGCGGTGAGATACCAATTAGCATAGAAGATGGAGACCAAGAGAATGTGCGGGATGCACAGCAGCAGGATCCAGCAGAGTTGCCGATCGTAATTCGCAAAGCTCCAAGAAATCCAAGGGTGCCAGAGAGGTACCTTTCTACCATGAATTATCTTCTCCTGACTGACAGTGGTGAGCCAGAGAGCTATGAGGAGGTATAGCAAACCGGCAAAGCTCGGGGTGAGTGGGAGTCTGTCATGGAGGAAGAAATGAAGTCCTTGATGAAGAATGGGACTTGGGAGCTCGTAAAGCTTCCAAGAGGGAGAAAGGCTCTTCACAATCTGTGCATTTATCGGGTCAAGGATGAAGCCAATGGATGGAGACGCTACAAGGCGAGACTTGTAGTGAAGGGCTATGAGCAGAAAGCAGGGATAGATTATTCTAACGTTTTCGCTCCTGTCGTCAAGTTGACCATGATCAGTACTGTGCTGAGCATTGTGGCAGTTTGAGATCTCCATCTAGAGCAGATGGATGTGAAGACGGCATTCGGCATTCCTTCATGGAGATTTGGAGGAAGAGATCTATATGCATCAACCAATAGGCTTCGAGGAACGAGGAAGGGAGGGCCTTGTGTGTCGTCTACGCAAGATCTTGTATGGCTTGAAGAAAGCTCCGCGACAGTGGTACATGAAGTTCGAGAACTTTATGGAGGAGAACGGTTTTCTCAAATGCAACACAGACCATTACTGCTTCATAAAGAGATATGATGAATCCTATGTGATACTCTTGATTTATATTGATGACATGTTGATTGCAGGACCCGACTTGGCCCGCATTGAAGAACTCAAGGGGCGTCTCTCCGAATGCTTCGAGATGAAGGATTTAGGTTCAGCAAACCAGATTCTAGGGATGGGGATCATCAGAGATAGATTAGCACGGAGGCTGAGGTTATCTCAGAAGACCTACATTGAGAAGATTCTTAAAAAGTTTAGCATGGAGAAAGCTAAACCAGTGGGCTCTCCATTTGCAAGTCATTTCAAGATATCAAAGACCCAAGCACCAGAGACTGCTGAAGAGCATGAGTTCATGGCTAACATATCATACGCATCTGCCGTCGGGAGTTTGATGTATGCGATGGTGTGTACGAGGCCAGATATTACACAACGAGTGGGAGTTGTGAGCCGCTTCATGAGCAATCCAGGGAAAAAACACTGGAGTGCAGTCAAATGGCTTATACGCTACATGAGAAGCTCGTCCGACCGTTGTCTTGAGTATGGCGGGACAGATTTACAGCTAGAGGGATTTTGTGATGCAGACTATGCTAGGGACATAGACTCGAGAAGGAGTACGAGTGGCTACATCTTCATCTTGGGTAGTGGAGCGATAAGTTGGAGATCCAAGTTACAGAATACTGTGGCTTTGTCGACAACCGAAGCCGAGTACGTGTCTGTAGCAGAGGCAGCAAAGGAGTTGCTATGGTTGAAGGCTTTTCTTCTTGAGCTTGGAGTAAGCTTTGAGAAATACTTCAACCACTGCGACAGTCAGAGTGTCATTCACTTGTCAGAGAACGACACATTCCATGCTCGGACCAAGCATGTTGACGTGAAGCACCATGCCATACGGAGATAGCAAAGCAGGAACTTGTGAAGATTGATATGAGGTACAATCCAGCCGATATGCTGACCAAGCCAGTTTCGCTCGATAAGGTGAGGCTGTGTGCAGTCTCATATGGACTCCGTTGAGAATGTTGAAAGTCGTGTAAGACACTAAAGATACATGACATCCGGATGATGCAACCAAAAGTGGTGTGAAGATATGATCGATATTAATCAAATCTTCAAGTGGGAGATTGTTAGCCGAAAGCAGCCCATCCTTTTTGAAATTGAAACCGCCCCAACCACTTAAATTGACAAAGAGGATTTTGGTGCCGTTTTTTAGAAAAATGGGAAAAGGTGGTGGGTCCCATAGGGTCCCACAAATATATATTATTAGTCGTGGGTCCCACTAATAATATTTTATTTATGCATAGTGTTTCCCAAACACTATAATAGGGCCTTAAACTCTTAAGGAAAACTCATCCCAAAAACAACTACTGTTATAGAAGAGTAAGAGAAAACACAGAGAGAGTTTGTGAGAGTTCTTGGAGTGTATCTGATCAAGAGAGGGTGTTCTCTTGGATTTATTCTTTTGGGATATAAAAGAATTTGGCGTCGTCGTTGCACCGTGGAGTAGCTCCGAAGGAGTGAACCACGTATATCTGTGAGTATTGTGTTTGATTTTGTGCCTTTATTTTGTGTATTTAGTATCCGTTAGAGGCATTATTATTAGGTGTGTAACCTAACAAAACTTACTCCAACAAACCAAAATACATATTCTTTTTCCCTCTTTTTGGTCTTTACACGAAAAATAAACTACATAAGGGGGTCCCTAGTTCCTCGCAACCATAACTACAATACAAGTGTCAGTTGCATGAAAGTATAGCTTTTACATATACCGTTTACTGCAATTATTTGGTACACTAACAAAATTTAACAATTTGCAGCAGCAATTTATAATGTATATTTTGGCTTGCAAGTAATTTCAACTTCTTGTAAGAAACATTAGAATATTTCCTAGGATTCATATTTTTTACTACCAGAGCTCGTATCATAATGCAGACCAGTGAAAGACAAAACTGCTTTTTAAAAAAATTGTGATCGCTTTAATTTTGCTCCCTTCAATCATCTAACAAATCTGTTCCTCATAGCTGGTTAAATGTTAATAACTCAAATAAAGGATGTCATAAATAAAGACATGTTATCTACGTCGCATGGGTACTTTTAAAATTCTCTGTCATATGCTTCTTATATCGTACACATCTTATCCACTTTCTGAAACTTGTCGGATAAGGGTTAGGTTCATTGCAAGCCATTTCAGTCTAGGACCCCTAGTAGAAATAGACAATCGGCGATGGGTAGATTTGTCACTGATGCTAAGAAATATGTTGTTGATGAACATTAGCAATGGAAAAAAGTCATTGCTAAAGAATCCGTCACCGATAGGCATAGACAACAAGACAACAATTGCCTATAAACATTGATGATGGAGCACCATTGGCAACAAGCTATCCATCATCAATGCGTATTGGCAACGAGAAGTCCGTTAGTGATGTTATGTACACCAGTAATGGAAGTTTTGTCCCCGATGTATATAATGTTGGGTCCTTTTGTTTTGATGATGATTTATAAATAATTTATATCTAATGTTGTTTGTCTAATGTTTGTGTTTTGTATCTATTTTAGGCAAACAATATGTTGGAGGATGGATGGATTGAGCCTTCACGATCACATCAAATGGAGGGTTAACAGAATAGTGGAATGAAGCCTATGCATACTAGTCAAGATCCAAGTTCAAACTTCATCCACAACCAAGTCAAGCTACAATGAAGATCTATCAAGCTTGGGTAATTTAGTTTTAAGTTTATACTTGTGTGTAGATACTTTAAGCTCATATATTAATCACACACACGAATTTGCTGATTTTATCAAAATATAGGTGTTTCTGTGAAAATATTATTTTATTAGTTTATAGACTTTAATATCAGTTTATACATATTTTATTAAGTCTATAAAATCACTTTATAAGGTTTCAAAATATTGTTTAACCATATTTTATTAAGTCTATAAAATCACTTTATAAGGTTTCAAAATATTGTTTAACTCAATAGTCAAAAATCAAGAAGTTTATGTACACATGTATACTCAATAGTCAAAAATCAAGAAGTTTATGTACACATGTATTTACAAGTTTTACAAAATAGTAAGTTTTTGCAAATACGAATTAATATTTTAAAAATTTCTTATTTAACATGTTTGTTTTCATGTTTATAAATGTTTCCCAAAGTTTTATTAGTTTTGGAGTAAATTTGTTATGTTTAATTGAATTCACAAAACCAAGTTTTTATAAGTTCATGTTTGTGCATGTGTTCATGCATGTTTTTTTGTAAAATAGATGAGTTTTCACAAATGGGAAATCCATTTTGAAAAATTATTTTTTTAACATGTTCTATTACATGTTTACAACCATTTCCCAAAAGTTTATCATTTTTTGAGTTGATTTACTATACTGAATTGATTTTATAAAATTAAGTATTTTAGTAGTTTTTAGAATCTAGAATATCTATTTTAAATATTTATTTCTCACATATGGGGAGATATATTTGAGAAATTATTTCTCTAACATGTTCATATACATATCTAAAACCTTACTTCAAAAGTTCATGATTTTTAGAGTTGATTTACTATTTTTAATTGATTTTAGAAAGCCAAATATGCAAAAATTCCAGAATCTGTCAAAATTGTTCATCGGTCGACTTCATCAGTCGACTGATGACATCATCAGTAGGTTAATGACATGTTTTCAGCCTATAACGATTAGTTTTCTAGATTTTGTCTTTTTATAATTTTCTTAGATTTTTAATGGTTTTTGGGGTTGTTTTATAAGCCTATAAATACCCCATGCCCTCATACTTCTAAACTATCCAAGAGAATTGTTTAAACAAGTTTAAGGGTGTTTTGTGTTTGTTTAAAAGAGTGTTTACAAGATTTGTTTTGTGAAAAAATTTTACAAGGGCTTGAGAAGATCATCAATTGTGTTTGGGCGTTCAACTCATCTCCCTCTCTCTCTTGTCATCATAGAGAAGTTTTTCTAAACTCATTCTAGCTATTTATTGTTTTGTTTATAATTTTCATAAGCTAGATTTATATTGAGTTTTGTTTATTTTATTTAATCTCTTTGTTACACATACCCACTTGAGCTTATTGTATTTGTATACATAGTATATTTGGGGTTATGGGTTTTTGACTTAGAGTGTGAGCTTTCATTGTGTTCTCATTCATAGTAGAGAACAAACACTTGTATTGAGCTATTATTGTGAGGTTCACTTTGTATTACACTAGTACACCGAGAGTAGTGTGTGGTGAGAGACGGGGTCATCCCAAGACGAGTGGGGTAGGTGGTAATGCATAGAGATAGGTTGTAATTCCTAACACTTGAGGGAGACGTGGGCTAGAGACCAACACTTGAGGTGGTAGTTAGTGTGTTTACATTATGAGTGATTGTAAAGTTTTCAGTGAGCTAGAAAACCGAGTGTGAGGTGTAAATATTTTTCAGGTGAGCATAGAAAACCCGGTTGTGATAGTGGAGATCTCCTCGGTGTGAGGAGCAGAGACGTAGGTCATGGGGATCGAACTTCGTAATCATATCGCTTGTTTGAGTTTGTATTGACGCACTTATTTTTGTGTTCATCTTATATCGCCTTTGCCAATTGCTCATTGTTTATATTATTCAGTATCTTGTTTATAATGCTTTGTGTTTATATCACCCTTAGTTTCATATACTTGCATATTAAGTGTTGTATATATAATTTGCTAGGATATATTTGTTAATAGTTTTTAAATTGGCATAAATCAGATTAGATTAGCATAAACCCTATTCACCCCTCTCTAGGGTTCTTTCCTAGTGGCATTAGGGTACTTTCAATTGGTATCAGAGCTTGGTTCTCTTTGATTTAATGTTTAATTACCTTGAGTTAAAGATCCAAGTTATCTTTTTTTGCTAATCTAATTTTGAGATTTTTTGTTATCTTGCTTGCACAATTTTTTAATTATGGATATGAGATTAGGCTATGATCTTAGTGTTGCTCCTAAATTCAATGCTTTCTCTTATGCGCAATGGTGTTTTAGATTCAAAATATTTATTCAATCTAAAAATATCGATTTATGGGAAGTTATTGATTGTGCTTATATTGTGCCCATATTGGAGAAATCCAAGTAGAGTAAACATGATAAAAAGATGTTTACTATGAACAAGCTTGTGTTAGAATTTTTATTAAATCCATTTGATTCATCTATGTCTAACAAGCTTGATTCTTTTGATAGCGCTTATACATTGTGGAAATTCTTAGAAGCGCATCAAGGAAACTTGGAGGCAATCTAACAAGCTTTGGCAGCTTCCTCTTCTAGTTCATGTGGAGCCTCATTGTGTACACGACCACTTGGCGATAGCCCTGGTGTGGTAAGCGATTTCGATTCCGAAAATGAATTATCTATTGATGAACTTGCTTGTGCCTATGAGAGATTATTGTAGGACTATACTAAGTTGCATAATAACTTTATTGATTTAAAAAGCAAGCATGTAACTTTAAAACCCGATCATGAATTGCTAGCATCTAAATTTGATACTATTGCTAAAGATAATGTGATCCTTAAAAAAATAATGAAAAATTAAAATTGGATCATATTACCTTGAGTTCCAATGTTGCTAGCTTAATTCATGAGAAGAATGATGCCATGTTAGAAGTAGAGTCTATTAGAAATAAATTTACATCATTTAAAAATGATGAGAAGAATGATGCCATGTTAGAAGTAGAGTCTATTAGAAATAAATTTACATCATTTAAAAATGATCATACTTGCTCTACTTCTATTGACAATGCTTCTGTGCCTAATATTGAGTTGAACAATATTAAAAATCGCATTTCTTCTTTAGATTCAACTCTTAACACATGCATTATTAATAACAAGAAACTTATGGACTTATGTGCAAAGTCTTGTGCTAACTCTTCAAAACCAAGCACTCACTATGCACATATGTATAACAAAGTTTATAAGTGTTCTATTTTCGATCGTAAAGGCCATTAAGCTAAATTTTACTATGATGCACAAAAATCTAAAAATGCTAATATTAGTGCTCCTTGTGCATCCCACCAAGTTTCTTCATCACACACACATGCACACGCATCCAAAGTTCATCATAAGCATGCTAGTGTGTATAAATATGATTATTGTGGTAGATTTGGTCATTTGACCAAATTTTATTTTGATTTGAGAAGAGTTTCTTATTTAGAAAATAATTTTAAAGAACAACCTATTTTTGCAAATGAGTCACGTGCACAACCGTTTGGTCAACATAAGCAAATGTTTCCTTTCTATTGTACTTATTACAATCGGAAGGGTTATTTGAGTAATTTTTGTTATGACTGTGTCTGTGCACCACATGCGCCCATGAGGGTTCATAACCCTAGGGCTTTGAGCTTGAAAGATAGGGGTCATGTTCCTAACTAATCTGGCATCAAGAATGCTTGGGTGCCAAAATCTTTTTAAACTAAGAATTTTATTATTTTTTATTTTTCATGTCTTAGTTTTGAAAAATGTTTTTGAAATTTTTTTTGAATATGAAAATAATTTTTTCGTTGATCAATTCTTTTGTTTTCATGATTATTAGTTTTGATTTTAATGGGAGATTTTTATTTATATAACCCTCCCTGGGTTTATTGGGTGTTTATTCCCAAATCTTGTTTACCGGGTACTAAAAATATTTATATGGGTTGAAACAAACTCAATAGCTTGATATGGTTGACTCTCTTATTTTTTTTTTAAAATCGATGATGGTTTGGTTTTATGTTCTTATATAATTTACTTGTGATTTATGGTTTCATTGGTTGATTTGTTTTCATTTGAAAACTTTTTGCATGATTCTCATGTTTTCTTCCTTTTGATTTCATAATTTTTTTTGATTAAGTTTTGTTTTAAAACCAATACTTTGAGACACATTTTTTTTTCAATGACATATCTATATGTGTTCGCATTGCCCTCTTGTATGTGAGTGATATTTAACATATTTTTTATTAATGCTTGCTCACATAATTGCCATGATCTTGTATTGCATATATTCCATAAGGCATTTTGATAGGGGGAGCAATCCCTATATTTGTTTTATACTCACCATGCTTATTTGTAGGGGGAGCTTTCGCTCTATTCATTCTTTTGTTTTTCCCTTTTTGATGTTCTCAAAGGGGGAGAAATATTGTGAGTATATCCTTTTGTTTATATGCATGATAATTATAATTTGTATATTCATTTCCTTTCATGCATATATATCTTTTTGTAAATTATTTGTCATTATCAAAAAGGGGAAGATTGTTGGGTCCTTTTGTTTTGATGATGATTTATAAACAATTTATATCTAATGTTGTTTGTCTAATGTTTGTGTTTTGTATCTATTCTAGGCAAACAATATGTTGAAGGATGGATGGATTGAGCCTTCACGATCACATCAAATGGAGGGTTGACAGAATAGTGGAATGAAGCCTATGCATACTAGTCAAGATCCAAGTTTAAACTTCATCCACAACCAAGTCAAGCTACAATGAAGATCTATCAAGCTTGGGTAATTTAGTTTTAAGTTTATACTTGTGTGTAGATACTTTAAGCTCATATATTAATCACACACACGAATTTGCTGATTTTGTTGATTTTATCAAAATATAGGTGTTTCTGTGAAAATATTATTTTATTAGTTTATATACTTCAATATCAGTTTATACATATTTTATTAAGTCTATAAAATCACTTTATAAGGTTTCAAAATATTGTTTAACTCAATAGTCAAAAATCAAGAAGTTTATGTACACATGTATTTACAAGTTTTACAAAATAGTAAGTTTTGCAAATATGAATTAATATTTTAAAATTTTCTTATTTAACATGTTTGTTTTCATGTTTATAAATTTTTCCCAAAGTTTTATTAATTTTGGAGTAAATTTGTTATGTTTAATTAAATTCACAAAATCAAGTTTTTATAAGTTCATGTTCGTGCATGTGTTCAAGCATGTTTTTTGTAAAACAGATGAGTTTTCACAAATGAGAAATGCATTTTGAAAAATTATTTTTTTAACATGTTCTATTAAATGTTTGCAACCATTTCCCAAACGTTTATCATTTTTTGAGATGATTTTCTATACTGAATTGATTTTATAAAATTAAGTATTTCAGTAGTTTTTAGAATCTAGAATATCTATTTTAAATATTTATTTCTCACATATGGGAAGATATATTTGAGAAATTTTTCTCTAACATGTTCATATACATATCTAAAACCTTACTTCAAAATTTCATAAATTTTAGAGTTGATTTACTATTTTTAATTGATTTTAGAAAGCCAAATATGCAAAAATTCCAGAATCTATCAAAATTGTTCAACGGTCGACTTCATAAGCTAGTTTTCCAGATTTTGTCTTTTTATGATTTTTCTTGGATTTTAATGGTTTTTGGGGTTGTTTCATAAGCCTATAAATATCTCATGCCCTCATACTTCTAAACTATCCAAGAGAATTATTTAAACAAGTTTAAGGGTGTTTTGTGTTTGTTTAAAAGAGTGTTTACAAGATTTGTTTTGTGAAGAAATTTTCACAAGGGCTTGAGAGTGTTTACAAGATTTGTTTTGTGAAGAAATTTTCACAAGGGCTTGAGGAGATCATCAATTGTGTTTGGGCATTCAACTCATCTCCGAAATTTTCACAAGGGCTTGAGGAGATCATCAATTGTGTTTGGGCATTCAACTCATCTCCCTCTCTCTCTCTTGTCATCATAGAGAAGTTTTTCTAAACTCATTCTATCTATTTATTGTTTTGTTTATAATTTCCATAAGCTAGATTTATATTGAGTTTTGTTTATTTCATTTAATCTCTTTGTTACACACACCCACTTGAGCTTATTGTATTTGCATACATTGTATATTTTGGGTTGTGGGTTTGTGAGTTAGAGTGTGAGCTTTTATTGTGTTCTCATTCATAGTAGAGAACAAACACTTGTATTGAGCTATTATTGTGAGGTTCACTTTGTATTGCACTAGTACACCGAGAGGAGTGTGTGGTGAGAGACGAGGTCATCCCAAAACGAGTGGGGTAGGTGGTAATGCCTAGAGAGAGATTATAATTCCTAACACTTGAGAGAGACACGGGCTAGAGACCAACACTTGAGGTGGTAGTTAGTGTGTTTACATTGTGAGTGATTGTAAAGTTTTTGGTGAGCTAGAAAACCGAGTGTGAGGTGTAAACGTTATTCGGGTGAGCGTAGAAAACCCAGTTGTGATAGTGGAGATCTCCTCGAGGTGAGGAGCGGAGACATAGTTCGTGGGGATCGAACTCCGTGATCATATCGCTTGTTTGAGTTTGCATTGACGCACTTATTTTTGTGTTCATCTTATATCACCTTTGTCAATTGCTCATTGTTTATATTGTTCAGTATCTTGTTTATATTGCTTTGTGTTTATATCACCCTTAGTTTCATATCCTTGCATATTAAGTGTTGCATATATAATTTGCTAGGATATAGTTGTTAATAGTTTTTAAATTGGCATAAATCAGATTAGATTAGCATAAACCCTATTCACCTCCTCTAGGGTTCTTTCTTAGTGGTATTAGGGTACTTTCATATAACATCAAATAATAATAATAATAATAAATTGCAGCTGTCATATTGGGCCAAAATATAGAATTTTCATTCAATAAACACATGTATACAGATTCTATATCACATCCCTATATCCAAAAATCAAACAACATTCTACAAATTGAATATCATCCATAAAGTAATAAAATCATATGTAAACCACACAGCAATAAAATCACAATCTATATCTATAAAAATCGAAGAACTCCACTGGTCCATACATGTCTAACAATAGCATCCACAAGTCCATACATGTCTAAATATATATATCCATCTTAAAAATACAATAGATACACACAAAAAACTCACTCCTCGTCATCGTCATTTCCTAGATTGGTGGCAGCCTGAGTGTATCATATCCCTACCCTGCTACCTAGTTCAAAGCTATGGTTTCAAGGGGTTGTTTAGTGTATCTAGTTCAGAACTATATATGATTTCAGCCCAAGAGTTTCAACCAAACTCATGTACCCTATAATTTACAAATTTGTCGTGTCCTACAACTGTACCCACTCTTGTACTAGTATCCATGCAACTTAGCATGCTAGCTTTTACCTTCTTATCATATCAACCTATCTTACTATTGTATATTGCTTTTGCGCTCACAGAAGATTGTTTTTATGTTGAACGTTTTATTTAAATGAATCTAGTTACAAAACTACGACTATAGGAATTGAATACAGATATGCATGTACACTATTCATTAATCTGAAATGATCAAGAAATTAGTAACACATACAAATTAAAAAATAAAGATTGTTCATGTCAACACTGATACTGAGGAAATTTATGACAAAAATAGAATCACCTTTGGATTCAAAATATATATATTCATTAATCGGACGCTTGATATGAATTAATTGATGCACATACAATTCCTAAACCTCAACGACTTGGGTTACCAGCTTCTTATTTCCCTAAAATTGATGACTCTTTAAGTTTACGAACTTAGAACTCTCTCAAATAAAGACAAAGAACTCATTTATATTTCTTCAATTTTCTTTCTTCATATCAAACAAGGATTACAATAGCCCTTTATATAGGCTTCAAAACAAAAACGTCTAGGCATACCAATAGTCACAAATTAAACTCCTATTTTAATGCTATAAAGATAAATATCATAAATGAGTAAGTTACTCTTATTCTTCCATAACCTATGTCTCTTCCCCTTCTAAATTTATGACCCTTGCACTTCTAAAACTCAGGCTATTAATCTCATTTATTCTAACATTTTAATTTGATATTCCAACACGCCCCTTCAAATCAAAATGTCTTTATGCCAAGCATGTCTCTTAGCCTCATGAAAGTTTCACTTGATAATGGCTTGGTGAATATGTCAGCTACTTGTTCAGTGGTGTGATAATGCTTCAGTTCAACGATTTTTTGCTTTACATGGTCTCTGAAAAAATGAAACTGTGTATCTATGTGTTTGCTCCTCCTATGATATACTGGGTTCTTTGCAAGCTGGATGACTAATTTGTTGTCCACAAAAATTACGGTCGAGTCTTCTCGTGGATGATCCAACTCCTTTAATATGTTTCGCAACCAAATTGCTTCACATACTGTAGATGCAGCCGCCACATACTCTGCTTCACATGAAGATAAAGCTACAACTCCTTTCTTCTTTAAGGTCCATGAAAATGCAATTGACCCAAGATAGAAGACATAGTCTGTGGTGTTTTTTCTCTCATCTTGATCACCTCCCCAGTCACTATCTGAGTAACTAACTAGTTGTGCATTTTCATCATATGCATAGAAGAGACCCAGGTTGAGTGTGCCTTTGATATACCTTAGTATCCTCTTCGCAACTAGCCAGTGAGACTTATTTGGTGTCTCCATATAACGACTCACAAGTCCGAATCTATAAGTAATATCGAGCCTTCTGATCGTCAAGTATCTCAGGCTATCAACTAGACTTTTGAAAAGAGTTGAATCCACGAAACGTCCATCTCCTTCTCTTGATAGCTTTATTCTGATGGCTACTGGGGTGTTCACAGGGTTGCATTCATTCATCTTGAACTTTTCTAAGATCTCCTTCATGTACTTCTTCTGGGATATAAAATCCCCTCTTGCTGCTGCTTTTGTGGAAGTGTTGTCAACTCCCAAGTGTCATTCTTTTGGATGGTGTGGATCTCCTCCTCCATTATTGTTCGCCAACAATCTTCTTTTACGGCTTCTTGAAAGGTGAGAGGTTCATGATCAGCATATAAGAAAAGGAGATTTGACTCTTCGTCTTCTTCTATCTGCTCATAGATCTCCCTGAGGCTTCTCATTTTGATGGGACCTCGTTGCACAGTAGATCCGCTGCTACTACCTTCCCCAGAAGATGGAGAACCTCTTGCAGGAGAGGGTGTAGAGTGTGGACGAGATGATGGTGTAGCTAGTGATGGTTCCTCATGTACAGACTCATCAGGTTCATTCACCACGGGTTGATCATCATTGCTCCAGTTCCATGCTTCTTCTTTATTAAAGACAACGTCTCTACTAACAACTAGTTTCTTGGTTAGTGGATTGTAGAGCTTGTATGCCTTCGACTCCTCACTATATCTGATGAAAATATATTTTTCACCGTGATTGTCAAGCTTCTTCCTTTTGACTTCAGGTACTTGAGCATATGCAACACAACCAAAACCTCATAGGTGTGCCACACTAGGCGTGTAACCGCTCTATGCCTCTTGAGGTGTCCTGTTCTTCACTATCTTTGTAGGGCATCGGTTGAGCAAATAAGCTCAGCACGTCACGGCTTCTGCCCAGAACTGCTTTGGCAATCCCTTTTCTTTGAGCATGGTTCTTGTCATATCGAGGATGGTCCGATTCTTTCTTTCTGCAATACTATTTTGCTATGGTGTGTAGGCAGTAGTAAACTGTCTCTTTATACATTGCTCCCTATAATATTCTTGAAACAGATTTGAGATATACTCACCACCTTGGTCAGATCGAAGAATTTTTAGCTTGTGGCCGCTCTCTGCTTCAACTAAAACTTTAAAATGCTTGAATGTAGTAAAGGCAGTAGATTTTTCTTTAAGAGTGTACACCTACAACTTTCTACTGAAGTCATCAATGAAGGTTATAAAATATCTATTACCTCCCAAAGAGACGGGATCGATCGGTCCGCAGATGTCGGTGTGAACAAGTTGTAATGGTGCCTTTGCTCTCCATGATTTTCCATTGGGAAAAGGAAGTCGTGGTTGCTTGCCAATTACACAACCTTCACAAATATGATTCGGTGGATCAATTATTGGTAGACCTCGTACCATGCCAGCTGTAGACAGTAACTTCAAACCATTGAAGTTTAGATGGCCGAAGTGAAGATGCCACCTCCATAACTCATTCTCCATGAGTCCTTGAAAACACTTGTCGACTTTCGTGTTTAGATGCAAGGGAAACATGCGGTTCCTTGTCATCTTAACACAAGCTATGAGGCCTCCATTTGCATTTTTCAGCCAAAGATGGTTGTTCTCCATATATACTTTGTATCACTTTCCAAGTAATTGACCGATGCTAAGAATATTACTTTTCATGTTAGGAATATAGTAAATATCGGAAATATACTCGGGATTACCATCCTTTCGGTAGATTTTAATCTTCCCTTTGCCTTCAATCAGGAGTTTTGAAGAATCTCCGAGGCTCACACTTCCATGAACTCCTTCTGTGAGTTCCATGAAAAGTTCTTTCTTCCCGCACATGTGGTTTCTAGTACCCAAGTCAAGGTACCAAGCATCATTCTCAACACTTGAATCATCATTAGCAAGAAGAAGCATAGAGTTATTACCCACATCATTTGTTGCTTCGGCAAGATTGGTTTGGTCTTCAGTTTTGTGCCAACAATTTGAAGCATAATGTCCAAACTTGTGACAGTTATAGCACTGAACATTCTTGTTGCTTCCACGCCCATGTGTGGATCTTCCACAATTGCTCGTCCTCGTCCTCTAAAGCTTTGGGTCTCCACTTGATTTTGAGTGGTTTGCTGTTAGGGACCACGTCCCCTGCCTCTACCACGGCCACGACCACGACCTCTTGTTAGCCTTCTTGTTTTGATAATATTTAACAAACAATTTACTTCTAATGTTGTTTGTCTAGTATTTGTTTTTTGTATTTATTCTAGGCAAACAACGAGTTGGAGGATGAATGGAATTGCGCATTCACGATCATATCCAATGGAGGTTGGCGGAATTATGGAGTGAAGCCATACAATTCAGTTGAAGATCCAAGTTCAAACTTCATCCGCAAGATTACCAAGTCAAGCTATTGAAGATCAAGATCAAGCTTGGGTAATTTAGTTTAGAATTTTATATTATGTGTGTTAGTACCTTAAACTTAATATAATATACACACACATTTATTGGTTTCCATGTATATATATAGTTATAAATATACATATATATTTTGGTTTGATAGTTTTTAAGTTTTACTATGAAACAATTAAATATAATTAGAAAACATATTTTTGTTTCATACTTACATGCATATATATGATTTCATCAATATCAATTTTATTCAGTTCAATGAAAACATGTTTTAGTGCATTATATGTGTATTTTGATAAAATACTATATTCATTGTTTATAGACTTCATAATAATATTTTACATCTTTCTTCAAGTCTATAAAATTATTTTGTATTGTTTCAAAACATGGTTAAGTGAAAATGTCAAAACTCATATGTTCACATTTTCATGTTTTGGACTATTTTACAAAATAATGATATTTTTTATTTGGGAGGTCCTTTTTGAAAACCAGTTTTTATAGTATGTGTATTATCATGTCTACAATCATTCTCCAAAGTTTTATATTTTTTGGAATTTATTTGATATTTTTAAACAGGATTTTAAAATCAAAAAATTAACTTTCAAACTTGTTTTCTCATATGTCAGTTTACGGTCGACCGCCACGGTCGACCGCGCCTTTGTTTTTCCCTACGGAACCATCAGCAACTTTCGCGGTCGGCCGCCATAGTTGACCGTCAGCTCAAAAATTCCCACAGTCGACCATCACGGTCGACCATCACAGTCGACCGCCAAAGTTTCTGGAAATTTTCCAAGTTTCGAAAGTGGCTCGTGGTCGACCGCGAGATTTTTACGATCAACTGTCGTTCACTCTAACGGCTATTTTTGTACAGAATCTGATTTCCGATTCTATGGGTTTTTTGGTCTTTTGTTTAGAGTTTTTGGTTGAGGTTTTGGGAGGCTATAAACACCCCCATTGATCTCAGTTCTCTTTGCAATCTAAGAAGTTTTTAAACAAAAGTTTAACAAGGGTTTAAGCCTGTTTTAGTTTGTTTTAAGTTTGGGGTTTGTTTTTATAAAGAGGAGCTTACATCAGTTGTTGAGGAGTTTATCTTTAATGCTTCATCATTCTCTCTTTGTGTTTATAGAGAAGTTTTCTAACTCTTTTCTCTAACAATTTTATTATTGATTTTCATATTCTTATTATTGCTAGTTTGTTATTTGAGTTAGATTTTATTTCACTCATCGTTTACACACACCCACATTGAGCTTATTGTATTTTCATACATAGTATATTTGGGTTAGTGAGTGTAGTAACAATTGAGTGTGAGCTTTCATTGTGTTCTCATCCATATTAGAGAACAGTCATTTATTATAATCTTGCTTATTGTGAGAATCACTTTATAATACACTTGTACACCGAGAGAAGTGTGTGGCGACAGTCGGGGATCATCCCAAGAGGAGTGGCGTCGGTTGAAGAACCTAGGGAGAGGTTGTATCCGAGCACTTAAGGGAGACACGTCTAGTTCAACACTTAAGAGGGTGTAGAGGGGGATTACAAGAGTGTGTTAGTTGTAGAGTTTTCGGTAAACTAGAAAACCATATTATGAGGTGTAAACATTGTTCGGGTAAACATAGAAAACCCCCGGTTATGATAGTGGAGATCTCCTCGAGGTGAGGAGTAGAGACGTAGGTCGTGGGGACCGAACTCCGTAATCATGTCGTTTGCTTGTGATTGCATTGGCGCACTTACTTTTATGTTCATATCTTATATCACCTTTGTATATTACTTATTGATTATATTGCCCACTATCTAGTTTAGATTTTTTACCCTTGTGATTTAAAATCCTTGCATATATCTCATAGTATATCTCATTGCTAGGATATTTATCTTTGTTCATATTGATTATTCTTGCTTATATCTCTTGTTGGCCTTCTTGTTTTGATGATGTTTAACAAATAATTTACTTCTAATCTTGTTTATCTAGTGTTTGTGATTTTGTATTTATTCTAGGCAAACAACGAGTTGGAGGATGGATGGATTGCGCCATAACGATCATATCCAATGGAGGTTGGAGGAATTGTGGAGTGAAGCAATATACAATTCAAGTTAAAGATTAAGTTCAAGCTTCATCCGCAAAGTGTACCAAGTTAAGCTTATTGAAGATCAAGATCGGCTTGGGTAATCTAGTTTAGATTTTATATTATGTATGTTAAGTACGTTAAGCTTAATTATCTATACACACACATTATTGGTTTCTTCGTATATATATAATATATATATATATATATATATATATTATATATATATACTATATATATATATATATATATATATATATAGTATAATATAATATTATATTATAAAGCACACACATAAGTTTTGGTTCTAAGCATATATATAGTTTTATATATAACATTACATCGGTGATCTGGGTTTTCAATGGAATTAACAATAATCATATACATATTTTATTAAGTCTACAAAATCATTGTGCAAAGTTTCAAAACATGGTTTAACCTAAATGTCAAAATTCATATGTTTACATTTTCGTGTTTTGGACCATTTTGTAAAATGATGATATTTTTCATTTGGGAAGTCTTTTTTTGGAAACCAGTCATTGTAGCATATTTATTATCATGTCTACAATCATTCTCCAAAGATTTACATTTTTTGGAATTTATTTGATATTTTTGAACAGGGTTTTAAAATCAGAAAAACAGTTTTCAAAATCAGATTTTCATATATCAGTTCTCGATCGACCGCACCGATCGATCGGACCTATGTTATTTGGTTAGTAGGCAGCATAGAGTTTGTTGGTCGACCGATGCGGTCGACCAAGAGCTCGATTTCTCTGTCGGTCGACCGCACCGGTCGACCGATGAAGTCTCTGTTTGTTTTTCTCGTTTTTAATCTGGATCGCGGTCGACCGAAAATTTCGTCGGTCGACCGAATGATTTCGTCGGTCAACCAAAAATTTCATCGGTCGATCGCCGCTCAGTCAGGTCTGTTTCCAACGGCTATTTTTGTTACCGTTGCTAGGGCTGTTTCTGTCATTTGGTTTGGGGTTTTTGGCTGAGGTTCTTAGAGGCTATAAATACCTCATTGATCTCAGTTCTCATTAACCCAAGAGAGAATGTTTTAACAAGTTTTAAACGAGTTTAAGTTTGTTTAGTTTGTTTTTGGGGTTTGCTGTTACAAAGAGGAGTTTGCATCATCTGTCGAGGAATTCATCTTCAATATCCTTTCATCCTCTCTTTGTGTTTATAAAGAAGTTTCCTTAACTCTATTTTCTAGCATTTCTACTATTGTATTTCATATCAATCTTATTGCTAGTTCTTATTGAGTTAAGTTTTTATTAAATCTCATTGTTACACACACCCACTTGAGCTTATTGTATTTGCATACATAGTATAATAGGGTTGTGAGAACACACACCCACTTGAGCTTATTGTATTTGCATACATAGTATAATAGGGTTGTGAGAGATTATAACATTAAGTTGTGCTTAATTGAGTTCTCATCTATTGTAGAGAACAAATTTATATTTTTACATTGTGAATGTTGTAAGGTTTTCGGTGAGCTAGAAACCGAGTGTGTT
Organism: Asparagus officinalis; assembly: GCF_001876935.1. NCBI lineage: Eukaryota > Viridiplantae > Streptophyta > Magnoliopsida > Asparagales > Asparagaceae > Asparagus > Asparagus officinalis. Next base: position 49,246,869 of record NC_033798.1, read on the forward strand.
GTGAAGTTTTCGGTGAACTAGAAAACCGAGGTGCAGAGTTTCAAAACATGGTTTAGCCTAAATGTCAAAATTCATATGTTTATATTTTCGTGTTTTGGACCATTTTGCAAAATGATGATATTTTTCATTTGGGAAGTCTTTTTTAGAAACCAGTTATTGTAGCATGTTTATTATCATGTCTACAATCATTCCCCAAAGTTTTATATTTTTTGGAATTTATTTGATATTTTTAAACAGGGTTTTAAAATCAGAAAAATAGTTTTCAAAATCAGATTTTCATATATCAGTTCTCGGTCGACCGCACCGGTCGACCGGACCTATGTTATTTAGTCAGTGGGCAGCAGAGAGTTTGTCGGTCGACCGGTCCGGTCGACCGAGAGCTCGATTTCTCTATCGGTCGACCGCACCGGTCGACCGATGAAGTCTCTGTTTGTTTTTCTCGTTTTCGATCTGGATCGCGGTCGACCGAAAATTTTGTCGGTCGACCGAATGATTTCGTCGGTCGACCGAATGATTTCGTCGGTCGACCAAAAATTTCGTCGGTCGACCGCCGCTCAGTCAGGTCTGTTTCCAACGGCTATTTTTGTTACCGTTGCTGGGGCTGTTTCTGTCATTTGGTTTGGGCTTTTTGGCTGAGGTTCTTGGAGGCTATAAATACCCCATTGATCTTAGTTCTCATTAACCCAAGAGAGAATGTTTTAACAAGTTTTAAACGAGTTTAAGTTTGTTTAGTTTATTTTTGGGGTTTGCTGTTACAAAGAGGAGTTTGCATCATCTGTCGAGGAATTCATCTTCAATATCCTTTCATCCTCTCTTTGTTTTTATAGAGAAGTTTCCTTAACTCTATTTCCTAGCATTTCTACTATTGTATTTCATATCAATCTTATTGCTAGTTCTTATTGAGTTAAGTTTTTATTAAATCTCATTATTACACACACCCACTTGAGCTTATTGTATTTGCATACATAGTATAATAGGGTTATGAGAGATTGTAACATTGAGTTGTGCTTAATTGAGTTCTCATCTATTGTAGAGAACAAATTTATATTTGTTACATTGTGAATGTTGTAAGGTTTTCGGTGAGCTAGAAACCAAGTGTGTTGTGAAGTTTTCGGTGAACTAGAAAACCGAGTGTGAGGAGTGAACGTTGTGGGTGTAAACGTTATTCGGGTGAGCGTAGAAAACCCAGTTGTGATAGTGGATTTCTCCCCGGGAGTGGGGAGCGGAGACGTAGGACGGAAGGTCCAAACTCCGTGATCATATTGCTTGTTTGAGTTTGTCTTTGGTGTTTTTGTTTTTACATTTATCTTATATCGCCAATTGTGCATTACTCATTTATTTCATCCACTATCTTGTTTAGATTATTTACCCTTGTGTTGTTTATATATCCTTGCATATATCTCTATCATATAGGATATATCTCATTGTTCATATTGCTTATCCTAGCTCATATTCTTGTTGTATTTCATACTTGCTAGGATAACTTATTAATTAATTTTATTTGGCGTTTAATCGGATTAGATTAGCATAAGACCCTAATCACCCCCACCCCCACCCCCCTCTAGGGTCTAACAATTAGTATCAGAGCTTGGTGCTCTTTGATTTAAGGACTAATCGCCTTGAGTTAAAGATCTAAGTTATCTCTTTGTGCTAATCTTGTTTTGTTTACATTTGTATCTTGCTTGCATATTTTTACAATTTATGGATATGAATGATGCATCTTGTTTAGGCCATGATTCTAGTATTGCTCCAAAATTTAATGTTTTCCCTTATGCTCAATGGTGTTTTAGATTCAAAATATTTGTTCAATCTAAAAATATCAATTTATGGGAAGTCATTGATTGTGTTTATATTGTGCCCACATTGGAGAAATCCAAGTTGAACAAAAATGATAAAAGATTATTTATTATGAACAAGCTCTTGTTGGAATTCTTACATAATGCATTTGATTCATCTTTGTCTAACAAGTTTGTTCATTTTGATAGTGCTTACAACTTATGGAAACTTATTGAAGCACATCAAGGGGACTTGGAGGCGATCCAACAAGCTTTGGAGGATCCGGCTTCAAGTTCATATGGAGCGTCATGCACACGCGCACTAGGCGATAGCCCTAGTGAGGTTTATGAGTTCGAATCCATTAATGATTTATCTAGTGATGAACTTGCTTGTGCTAGTGAGAAACTATTACATGCCTACAAGAAATTGAAAAATGATTTTATTGATTTAAAAAGCAAGCATGATAATTTAGAATTCGATCATGGGAAGCTAGTGTCAAAATTGGATGTCATTGCAAAAGAAAATACCATGCTTAAAGAAAACAATGACATGTTAATTTTGGAAAATGAAAATTTAACCACATCTATAACTAGCTTATCTCATGAAAAAGATAATGCCATGTTAAAAGTAGAGAACATACAAAATAATACTGCTTCTTTTATAAATGACTATTTATGTTCTACTTCTAATAAAAATGTACATGTTTCTAAGAGGGTTCATAACCCTAGGGCTTTGAGCTTAAATGATAGGGATCATGTCCCTAAATCTTTTGGTACCAAGAGTTCTTGAGTACCAAAACAAATTTGATTTTTAAACCAAGAATTTTAATGTTTTTATCTTTCTTTTTCTTGGTTTTGAAAATTATGCTTTAAAATCTTTTGGTTATGAAAACAATTTTTCTTGTATCAAATCTTTTGTTTTCATGATTATTATTTTTGTTTTGATGAGAGGACTATGTTTATATAACCCTCTGGATTATTGGGTGTTTATGCCCAAATCTTGTTTACCGGGTGCTAAAATGTTCATATGGGTTGATACTAGCTCAAGAGCTAGATATAGTTGCCTCTCTTGATTTTTTTAAAATCAATGATGGTTTGGTTTTATGTGATTGTGGTTGACTTATGATTTCATTTGGTTGATTTGTTTTCATTAGAAAACTCTTTTTGCATGATTCTTATGTTATTCTCTCATTTGTTTTCATAAACCTATTTTTACATAGTTTTTCTTTTTTTGTGTTAATGAGACACTATTTTCATATTGACATATTTATATGTTTTCTCGTTATCTTTTTATATGTGAGTGATATTTAGCATATTCATGTATGCTTGCTCACATGTTTTGCCTTGATTTTTATTGCATATATTTTATATGGCATTTTGATAGGGGGAGCTATTCCCTATTCTATGTTTGTTTTTATACTCACCTATGCTTATTGATAGGGGGAGCTTTCGCTCTCTTAATTCTTTTGTCCCCTTTTTGATGTTGTCAAATGGGAAGAAATATTATGAGTATATTCTTTCTTGTTTATATGCATGATATATTATACTTTGTATTTTTATTTCCTTTCATGCATATATCCTTTTTGTAAATTGTTTGTCATCATCAAAAAGAGGGAGATTGTTGGTCTTCTTGTTTTGATGATGTTTAACAAACAATTTACTTCTAATCTTGTTTGTTTAGTGTTTGTGATTTCGTATTTATTCTAGGCAAACAACGAGTTGGAGGATGGATGGATTACGCCATAACGATCATATCCAATGGAGGTTGGAGGAATTGTGGAGTGAAGCAACATACAATTCAAGTTAAAGATAAAGTTCAAGCTTCATCCGCAAAGTGTACCAAGTCAAGCTTATTAAAGATCAAGATTGCTTGGGTAATCTAGTTTAGGCTTTATATTATGTGTGTTAAGTACCTTAAGCTCAATATCATATACACACACGTATTTGGTTTCTATGTATATATATAGTTATATATATACATGCATGATTTTGAGTTTTCATGTTTTGAACACTTTTGCAAAATAATGAGATTTCACAATTGAGAAATGCAAATTGGAAAATTCTTTTTGCAACATGTTCAAAATATCATTTGCAAACATTTCTCAAAGTTTCATCAAGTTTGGAATTGATTTGTTATGTTTAAAGGAATTTACAAATTCACGTTTTCGTTCGTGCACATGTTCGTGCATGTTTTACAAAACTAATGAGTTTGCAAACATTTCTCAAAGTTTCATCAAGTTTGGAATTGATTTGTTATGTTTAAAGGAATTTACAAATTCACGTTTTCGTTCGTGCACATGTTCGTGCATGTTTTACAAAACCGATGAGTTTTCTCAAATGGGATGTGATATTTGAAAAATTCTTTCTCTGGCATGTTTACCTACATGTTTAGAAACGTCCCTCAAAATTTTACTATTTTTGGAGTTGATTTACTGTGCCTAATGATTTTACAAAATCGTATATGTTAACAGTTTTTTAGAAACTGTAAATTTGTGTTCAAATATTTATTTCTCTCAACTGGGAAAATATTTTTCCTAAATTCTTTCTCTGACAGGTTATTCTACATGTCTAGAACATTCCCACAAAATTTCATAATTTTTGGAGTTCATTTACTATTTTAAATTGATTTTACAAAACATCTGCGCACTGCTACAGTAACTCCGGTCGACCGGACCGGTCGACCGGAAATGTCTCTGGACGTTTCTCAGCTTTGCAGATGGCTCTCGATCGACCGTACCGGTCGACCGAAGTACTGTAGCATCCGACCGTTGCTACAGTAACAGCTAGTTCTGTTTTTTGTTTATTTTAATGTTTTGGGGGTGTTTTTCTTGGTTTTTGGGGTTGTTTCATGAGCCTATATATACCCCATGCCCTCATACCTCTAAGGTAACAAAAGAAATGTTTTAAACAAGTTTAAAGAGTTTTAAACAAGGGTTTAAGTGAGTTTTAGTGTTTGTTTGGTTTAGACGGGATCGATCGGTCCGCAGATGTCGGTGTGAACAAGTTGCAATGGTACACTTGCTCTCCATGATTTTCCACTGGGAAAAGGAAGTCGCGGTTGCTTGCCGATTACACAACCTTCACAAATATGATTCGGTGGATCAATTGTTGGTAGACCTCGTACCATGCCAGCTGTAGACAATAACTTCAAACCGCTGAAGTTTAGATGGCCGAAGCGAAGATGCCACCTCCATGACTCATTCTCCATGAGTCCTTGAAAACACTTGTCAACTTTCGTGTTTAGATGCAAGGGAAACATGCGGTTCCTTGTCATCTTAACACAAGCTATGAGGCTTCCATTAGTATTTTTCAACCAAAGATGGTTGCTCTCCATATATACTTTGTATCCTTTTCCGAGTAATTGACCGATGCTAAGAATATTACTTTTCATGTTAGGAATATAGTAAACATCGGAAATATACTCGGGCTTACCATCCTTTTGGTAGATCTTAATCTTCCCTTTGCCTTCAACCGAGAGTTTTGAAGAATCTCCGAGGCTCACACTTCCATGAACTCCTTCTGCGAGTTCCATGAAAAGTTCTTTCTTCCCGCACATGTGGTTGCTAGCACCCGAGTCAAGGTACCAAGCATCATTCTCAACACTTGAATCATCATTAGCAAGAAGAAGCGTAGAGTTGTTACCCACATCATTTGTTGCTTCGGAAAGATTGGTTTGGTCTTTAGTTTTGTGCCAACAATTTGAAGCATAGTGCCGATTACTTAGAGTCAATGTTGACTCTAGTACTTGTTCCAAAACTATGGAACTAGCCTTCTTTTGCATTCGTTGTTCATGAACTTGGAGAGATCCTAAGAGCTCCTCTATTGAGATCTCCTCCAAATTCTTTGACTTCTCAATTGCCGCAACACCTCTACCTTGTGAGCCTGGATTACTTAGAGTCAATGTTGACTCTAGTACTTGTTCCAAAACTATGGAACTAGCCTTCTTTTGCATTCGTTGTTCATGAACTTGGAGAGATCCTAAGAGCTCCTCTATTGAGATCTCCTCCAAATTCTTTGACTTCTCAATTGCCGCCACCACGTGCTCGAATTTTGATATGAGAGATCGGAGCAACTTCTTCATCACTCTGATGTCCTCTATCTTCTCTCCATTTCTCCTTATTTTATTCACAATTAGAAGTAATCGTGAATAATAATCAAAGATTTGTTCTTCATCTTTCATTTGAGCGGCTTCAAGATTGCCCCTCAAAATTTGGAGACCAATTCGCTTCACCCGCTCGACACCTTTGTAGATGGTCGCAAGAATTTCCCATGCTTCCTTGCTCATCGTTGCTTCGGCAACTCTCTCAAAGGTAGACTCGTCCAACCCTTGATAGAGTAAAAAATAAGCCTTTCTATCCTTCTTTCTTTGCTCTCTGAGAGCCTTCTTCTCTTCAATGATATAAGTGATGCGGCATAAACATGTACCAAAAAAATGTTGCAAGTGCACAACCGTGTCAAGTTATACTATAAAGATATCGATCCCACAAGGAAGGTGCTTTGTAGAAGAAAATATAAAATCGGTTCTTATGTTGTGTATATGACAAATAGGAGTGATAAGTAAATGTGATTGTGAAGAGATTAAGAAGGTGATAGTGTGTAAATAGGCACAAAATATAAGTGAGATTGGATGTGACAATGAATAAATGATTTCCACAAGGAGAGATGAATAAAATCAAGAATCAAAAAGAAAAACCAAGAATGAAAATAAAATTCAAGAAAGTAAAGATAACAGATTCAATTAAAGATATGGGTAATCTAGAATTGAATCCACTTCTTAGAAAATGTGATTCCCTAGAGGGTTCTAACCAAAAGGTGAACCAAAGAAAAAAAAATAAACAAAAAGAAAAACTAAACCCAATAGGGTTCTAGCCTCAATGTGAATAATATAAGAAATTAAAATCTAACTACAAAATAAATTGTAAAATCTAAACTACAAAATAAATTGTAAGAATTAAATACAAGAAAATAAATCTACTCTATAAGCATGAAATAAATCTAAGGCAAGAGGGTTCTAGCCTCTTAACTATTTAAACAAAAAAATAAAATCTAATTACAAGCATGAAAATAAATCTAAACTAATAAGCAATAAAAGAGAAATAGGAAAAACAGACCTTCAAATTACTCTTCATCTTCATCTTCATCATCCAACAAAGAGAAGAAAAGAAAACTTTAAAGTAGTGAACAAAATTCTTTTATTAATTGTAACAAAAAGTTACAAATTTAGAAGGCATTCTTAATTAAGAATAGCCCTCCTCTCCAAAAGGAGTTACAAAAATTTTCACCCTTAATCTCTCACTCTCTACCCCTATTTATAGTAAAAAATAATGAATGAGAGCCATTGAATGAAGACTTAAGTCCTAAGGAATCATTTTTAGCCTTTGAGATTTGGGGCTTGGATTCTTGGGCCTTTTGCTTATTGATTTTCCATTGGGCTTCTTGATTTTTCTTTGAGCTTTGCTTCATTTCTTCTTGATTTTAGTTCTGGGCTTTTGCTTCATAGGCTTTTGGCTTGATTTTTGGATTGTTCAAAATGCATACAAGAGGTAAGGCTTTGCTTCATGGGCTTTGGCATTTTGGGCTTCATTAATTCATGGCTTGATTCTTTTGCTTTAGGCTTTTAAATAAATTGACAATTTGATTTTTCAATGGGCTTCTTGATTTCTCTTTTGCTTCATTTCTTTATTAAATCAAGGGCTTTTGATGAGAGATGGGATTTTTTTTAGAATTTATTCTTCATTAACCTGCAATTAAAGATAAAAATAATTATTAGTGGTATATTTATTCATTAAAAATAGATAATAAGGGTATAAAATTATAATAAAATATAATTTATCAAAACCCCCACACCTAAACTTTTGCTAGTCCTCTAGCAAAGAAAGAAAAATGAAAGAAAACCTAACTCACTTTCGCAGGAATCACGGTTGTATTTAGCGCATACAACAAGCCTTTAAACCCCTAGGTTACCCTAATGGACGAGTTGTAGTCTCGTGAGGGTTTGTAGTGAATATACCCACAAAATTCGGTCATCTTGTCAAATTAAAGAAGTTAGTAAATAACTAAATTCACTTGATAACTTTAGACAATCTAATTGAAGCTAGTTATCACTCAAGAAAACGTTTTTATAAATAACTTTAAGGTAAATTTTCTAGAAAATCTTCTCATTATAGCAATACAAAACCAAGTCAAACATAGAAATTTAATTTTAAAGTTTTGAAAAGAACATGCTAACTCTTTGTTTAAAATAATATTCAACTTGCTTGATCTAAAATATTTTCCAAGACCATATATACAAATATAACTATATATATAAAACATTTATTAGTATTTTTATTTTTTATTTTTTATTATTTTTTTATATTATTATTATTTTTAACTCTTTCTTCCTTGGTGATTTTTTTTTTCTATTTTAACGGGCTTTCTAAGCGACCATTTAACGAGTTTTTGGCTAATGGATCCCAACCCAATTGGGCTTAGGTCATTAAGTATGAAAATACTCCTTGGGCTTAATTAATCGGTCAACTTAGGCTTTATAAGATAGAACCACCTTGAATTTAAGAGTTTTTTTTTCTTTTGGTGCCTATTTTTCGTACTCTTCTTTTGTAATTTTTTTATATGTATATGTATATATATTCTGATAAAATTGTAAGTCAAGGCACTTTTAAAAATTATTTTTAACTCTAAGCTAAGCATGCATAAATTCCATTATTTTAAATAAAAATCTAAGTTAAGGCTTAAGTGAAGTATACTACTTTGAAAATCATTTTTTAAGAAATTTATTTAGAGTTATCATAAAAGCTAAACTTGAGTAAATAACAAACTAGAGATTAGAAAATTTAAAATTTATCAAATAAATCAATTATTATATAACTCTATCAATTTGGCAAGTGACGATATTTTTATAATTTTTTTTTGAGGAAAATAAAAAAATGACAAAAATGTAACTAAAATGTAAAATAAAGAGAGAAAAAATAACTAATTCCCACCCTCACACCTAAATTTTGCATTGTTCTCAATGCAAACTCTATGATGCACAAAATAAAGCAGATAAGAAGTAAAGAACTTACATTTGGTCGGCTGATAAAAATCTGCAATTACCTTTGGTCTAAGGAGGATAGAATCAGAAATTTATTCTTCTTTTTTTTTCTTTTTTCTTCTTCTTTTCTTTTTTTTCTTTTTTTTACAACTAAACAAGAAACTCTCAAATGAGAGAAGAATAAATTATTTTTGTTATGCTGAAATAAACAAAACAAATAATGTAGCATGAAGTGTTCAACATGAAGAGCTCGTATTCTACATTGAATCCTACCTTATTGTTGAAAATTCTTCCCCGAATTTTAAATAAATTCAGAATGATATAATCAATAATGTGAAATTAATTCTTCCCCGAATTTTAAATAAATTCAGAATGATATAATCAATAATGTGAAATTCCAAGCATTTCGGGCTGTTCAGTAATTCTTGCAATAAAGTAAGGTAGGTATTATTGGTGTCATGTATTTTGCATTTCTTAATAAACTTAGACTCTTGTACTATGAATTTTTATTTTCTAACAACCAATTCTTTTGTAGCATTTTCCTGAACCCCAAGATTCATGGTTGAGTTTCGAAAATTTGGTTATTGATTATTCTCCAAGAATCTAAATTCATCAAGAAAGAGTTCTTCAAAATTTAATTCAAAGCAGCAAATGTTTAATACAGTTTCATTATTCTCAAAGACCTGATCTGCTATTTCTAAAATTTCCAACTCCTCACCAAAAATTTCCTCAAAACTTAAATCAGACTCTTCTTCTTCTTCTTCTTCTTCTGATCTTTTCTAAATGTAATTTATTTCTAGAGGCTGATTATTTGGCAGGTCCCATGGATTAAAAATGTTAAGATCAGCAGTTAAATTCCTAAAGGACAGCTTCATTTGACAGTTTTACAGTTGATGAGAGCATTAGAAGTGGCTAAGAAGGGTCATCCTAAGATGATAGGTGTCTGTCCTTTGGGATTGGAAACATGCTGTATTTTCAAGACTACAAAATCTACTGGAAAAATAAAATCTCCAACCTTAATCAGAATATCCTCTAACTCACACATAGGGACCTTAACAGATCTATCAGCCAACTATAAGGTGCATCTGGTTGGGTTCAGTACACCTAGACCCAATTGCTGGTAGACTGAATATGGAAGCAAATTGACACTGGCTCCTAAGTCTAAAAGTACCTTATCAATATGAGTATTACCAATGATACATGAAATGATGGGGGAACCTGGATCTTTACGTTTCAAAGGTATGGGATTTGATAGCATTTCACTGATATTGGCGGCTAAAAAGACTTTCTTTGGAACATTTATTCTCCTCTTCGTAGTGCATAATTCTTTTAAAAATTTAACATAAGATGGAATTTGTTCAATTACATCTAAGAGAGGAATGTTGACCTTAACCTGCTTGAATGTTTCTAGGATCTTCTCCACCTGAGGAGAGTGTTTCCTAGGCCTGAGTCTATCTGGAAAGTGAGCAACTGGTCTAAATCTATCAAAAACAGGCTCAGGTTCGGGTTCAGGTTCTTGGTCATCTGAGGGGGGTGATTGTTGAATAGATTCATCAGAAGGAGAAGGAGAAAGAATTTGTATTGGATCAAAAGTTTGACTTGGAGGAGTTCTCACTTGATTATCGACCTGTCTACCTGACCGAAGTGAATGGATTGCATTCACTTGAGCTTCATAGGATGAACTGCATCCTGTGTCTTTAGGGTTGACCACGGGTTGACTTAGAAATTTTCCTTTCTCTCTTTCACTCACGGCACTAGCTAGTTGACCAAGTTAGAATTCTAATCTAGCTATCACTAGCTAGTTGACCAAGTTAGAATTCTAATCTAGCTATAGCTTGAGTGTTGGAGTTGAGCATTTGTCCAGTTGATTGCATGAAGGAATTCGAGTGTTGGAGTTGAGCATTTGTCCAGTTGATTGCATGAAGGAATTCAGAGTGCTAGACGTTTGAGTCAATATATTCGTGGTTTGAGTAGAGGCCTTAATTATAGTTTCCAAACCCATTTCCAAGACATTGAGACGTTTATCCTGATCTGAATTGTGAGGAGTCTGAATTACAGCTTGATGAAGAGAAGACTGATTTTGATACGGCAAATTGGGTTGTTAAAATTATGGATGAGAATTGAAAGGAATTGTGTTTCCCCTAGGAAATTGTTGGTTTGAAGAGAGAGTGAAGATTTGAGTTCCGGAGTGAGTTCCCTGATTACATGCAAAGTTTGGGTGATTTCTCCAACCTGGGTTGTAGGTTGGAGAGAATTGATCATTTGCGTAACGCTGGAATGTAGCGTTGACCTGTCCTAATGGCTGATTATTTACTAAGAGAGGACATTCTTCTGAAACATGAGATGGTGACAGACAGTTGTGACATCCTGAGGCTGAAACTTGATTGATTTGAGCCGGGGCTCTTTCCTTGATTTCTAAAGCTTCTAACTTACGCATGATTGTGGCCATCTTAGCTTCAGATGTAATGTTCGACTCTAAGGAAATACCACTGGACTTGGGTTGGGGAACTGATGACACTCGGTCATCATAGTGTTCCCATTGCATTGTTTTTTCAGAAAGACTCTCAAAAAACTCTCAAGCTTCATCAGTGTTTTTCCTCATGAAATCCCCATGGCACATTGATTCTAAGGAAGTTTTTATAGAATAATCTAATCCTTCATAAATTATTTGGCACAATCGCCATTTTTCTAAACCGTGATGAGGACATTGGATGAGAAGATCTTTAAATCGGTCAAAATACTTCCAAAAGGGTTCTCCCGGGACAATTTAAAATTTGTGATACTGTTTCTTAGCTTCACCGTTTTATGAATCAGGAAAAATTTCTTAAGAAAAACGGTGATAAATTCCTCCCAAGTAGTGATGGAATTTATGGGTATACAGCCATTTTTTTTGCTTTGTCTTTGAGAGCAAATGGAATAAATCTGAGTTTGATCGCATCTTCTGTTAATTCTCTCATTTTAATCATAATACACACTTCCTCAAATTTCGAGATAAAAATATATGCATCTTCTGTTTCATTTCCAAGGAATTTGGAAAGCATATTTATGTAATACGGTCTAAGCTCAAATTTTATTTCATTTGTTTCGGGGAGCCTAATGCAAGAGGGGATTGCATTCCTAATGGGATAGCACATATCTTGAAGAACAGGTGGATTAGGATACGTTATTTCTATGATTGGTTCAAAACGAATTAAACGATGAGAATTATCCCTAACCTAAGTTTGCATACACCAAAACTATTTCTTTTTTTACTTTTTTTTTATAAAAGTTATTTTTTTAATGAGGAGAGAATGGAAAAAGAGGAAAATCCTAACTAAAACAAATCAAAATCAATCACTTTTTAATCACTCTAACTCTAGGGTTAAGCCTAACTCAACTAGACTAGCTCCTAACCAAAAATCCTAAAGTGAAAAGATTAAATTTTTATCCGGGTAGTTAGCTAGGTAAGGATAGTACTAGAGGGTGATAAGAGATCAATTAAGTATCTCTTTCCTTACGAAGCGTTTTACGTAACCCCTAAACATTGCCTTAGACACCAACTAATCTAAGAAAACTTAAACCGGTTCACTTAAGGATTCTTTGTTCCTTATTGAGCTCGAATTCTTAAGGCCAACGTCTAATGAGTTTTATTATGCTTGAGTGGTGTAGTGAGGAATTAGTGATTTTTAGGCTAAGGGAAGGGTGATGAAATCCCTCACCTTATCTTGAATATAGGGTTTTGCCCTTAAAAATATTTTTAAGTGTGTGCCAAATCAATATGCTCAAATCACTTGGTGAATTCCTTTTAACAATATGAAATGCAACCCTATGAATTAAAAGCAACTAAAAAGGATGGAAAAGAATTTTTTTTAATTAGGGTTAACAATCAAACAAATGAGAAGGAGGAAATTGTTTGAATTTATTATCTTGTTAGTAAATGTCAAAGTGGAGGGTGAATTTTATTATGGTCAATGAAAATAAAATCTTTTTTTTAAGTCCTAATTGTCTCTAATTGTGAAGAAGTAGCTAAAGGGTGGAATTAAAAATTCTAAAAAAAAGAGTTACCTACAAGCAAATCTTCAAATCCTAGTTCTCTAATCCGCGATCTTCAAGCTCCAAGTGTTTCCTTCACAATAAACACACAAGTTAAAGAACCAAAATAATTAAAACCTACTTAAGCACCTTCCCCGGCAACGGCGCCAAAAACTTGATGCGACATAAACATGTACCAAAAAAAATATTGCAAGTGCACAATCGTGTCATGTTATAGTATAAAGATATCGATCCCACAATGAAGGTGTTTTGTAGGAGAAAATATAAAATCGATTCTTATGTTGTGTATGTGACAAATAGGAGTGATGAGTGAATATGGTTGTGAAGAGATTAAGAAGGTGATAGTGTGTAAATAGGCACAAAATGTAAGTGAGAGTGGATGTGACAAGTGTGTAAATAGGCACAAAATGTAAGTGAGAGTGGATGTGACAATGAATAAATGATTTCCACAAGGAGAGATGAATAAAATCAGTGGATGTGACAATGAATAAATGATTTCCACAAGGAGAGATGAATAAAATCAAGAATCAAAAAGAAAAACCAAGAATAAAAATAAAATTCAAGAAAGTAAAGATGGCGGATTCAATTAAAGATATGAGTAATCTAGAATTGAATCTACTTCTTAGAAAATGTGATTCCCTAGAGGGTTCTAGCCAAAAAGTGAACCAAAGAAAAAAAATAAACAAAAAAAAACTAAACCCAATAGGGTTCTAGCCTCAAGGTGAATAGTGTAAGAAATTAAAATCTAACTACAAAATAAATTATAAAATCTAAACTACAAAATAAATTATAAGAATTAAATGCAAGAAAATAAATCTACTCTATACGCATGAAATAAATCTAAGGTAAGAGGGTTCTAGCCTCTTGGCTATTTAAACAAAAAAATAAATTCTAATTACAAGCATGAAAATAAATCTAACTAATAAGCAATAAAAGAGAAATAAGAAAAACAAACCTTCAAATTAATCTCCATCTTCATCTTCATCTTCATCTTCATCTTCATCATCCAACAAAGAGAAGAAAAGAAAATTTTAAAGTGGTAAAAAAATTATTAATTGTAACAAAAAGTTACAAATTTGGAAGACCTTCTCAATTAAGAGTAGACCTCCTCTCCAAAAGAAATTATAAAAATTTTCACCCTTAACCCCTCACTCTCTACCCCTATTTATAGTAAACAACAATGAATGAGAGACCTTGGATGAAAACTTAAGTCCTAAGGAATCATTTTTAGCCTTTGAGCTTTTGAGCTTGGATTCTTGGGCCTTTTGCTTGTTGATTTTCCATTGGGCTTCTTGATTTTCCTTTGAGTTTTGCTTCATTTCTTCATGATTTTGGTTTCGGGCTTTTGCTTCATGGGCTTCTGACTTGATTTTTGGATTGTTCATAATGCATACAAGAGGTAAGGCTTTGCTTCATGGGCTTTGGCGTTTTGGGCTTCATTAATTCATGGCTTGATTCTTTTGCTTTGGGCTTTTGAATAAATTGATAATTTGATTTTTCAATGGGCTTCTTGATTTCTCTTTTGTTTCATTTTTTTATTAAATCAAGGGCTTTTGATGAGAGATGAGATTTTTTTGGAATTTATTCTTTATTAACCTGCAATTAAAGATAAAAATAATTATTAGTGGTATATTTATTCATTAAAAATAGATAATGAGGGTATAAAATTATAATAAAATATGATTTATCAATAAGTGGCTTCTACTTCTGGTGTAGGCTCCGTGAACCCATCAATGATCAGCTCCCACTACTCTTGAGAACCAAATAAGGATCTTATTTGGATTAACCAACTCTCATAGTTATCTTTCAATAATTTGGGCACTTGAGGATTGACAAGATTGTTTGTGGTAGCCATGCGAAGAAGAGAGAATGAGAAAATTGGATCAAGTGGCTCTGATACCACTGATGACTCTTAAGTTTACGAACTTAGAACTCTCTCAAATGAAGATAAAGAACTCACTTATATTTCTTCAATTTTCTTTCTTCATATCAAACAAGGATTATAATAGCCTTTTATATAGGCTTCAAAACAAAAACGTCTAGGCATACCAATAATCACAAATTAAACTCCTATTTTAATACCATAAAGATAAATATCATAAATGAGTAAGTTACTCTTATTCTTCCATAACCTATGTCTCTTCCTCTTCTAAACTTATGACCCTTGCACTTCTAAAACTCATGCTATTAACCTTATTTATTCTAACATTTTAATTTGATATTCCAACAAAAATACAAAAGAAAATATGTGAGCGATCTCCTTGTTATAATTTATGAGGCATTATTTAGAATTATTGTGTTGAATGTTGCAGCCAGTAGCAACAGACCAAGCAGTTGCAAGGATGTTGTTCTGGCATTTTACTTTCGCAATCTGGAGATAGGAAGCGCACGAGTCCTAAGAGATTAACGGCAATGAGAAGCATAATGCAGTCCTATCTGCTTTTGGACTCGTTAAAGTAAATATGATTCTCGAAGCGGCCCATTCATCGCTCTAATCTTTAACATCTCACTAAACTGATCGCGCTCTTACAATATATACATAGCGAGAAAAGCCATATCTGACAGCTAGGGAGAGAGGGCAAGGAAGGCGAGCGCTTGGCAGAAAAGAAGAGGATTGGAAGGAGATTACAAATTTTGAAAGAGATTATAAGGGGTTTGGCGATGATAAAGTGCGGATGTTGATGGAAGATGAGAGGAAGAAAGGAGGGTCTTAGCACCCTAGATCGGGAGAGAGGGAGGTCAAACAAGAGGCCAAGGGTGCAAG
>NC_033798.1:49262482-49278068 GCF_001876935.1 Asparagus officinalis
CATATATTGGGGGGGTGTTGGCCATAATTACAACTCAATCCATTTTTGTGTGTGTGTGTCAATGAGAAGGTTTTCTATTAACCAAGAATGAGAATTTTAGTACATCAAGAACGTAGGCATTGTCAGGCGTATAGTGAGATGCAAATAGAAATATTTGAGCATACAACCAATAAAGCATGCAAGAAAAAAAACTACTCACAAATGTTGAACTCAATCACAGAAGTTTTCTTGGCCATAATTGCAACTCAATTCATTCTCACGCAACGTAGCATGAACAGAGGACGTAAGGCCAAATCTCCTCACTCTTCTATCATATCTATTCCCCTTTAATTGAAAGGCAAATATGTTGAGCAAATATCTCTTTTCTCAAGTTTGGAAAGAGGACCACAACCAGTCCATGATCTTTGTCCAAATAGAAGCACTAAAAGGGCAGCTAAAAACTAAATGTAAGTGTCAAAACTCATATTGCACAAAAAAAATAGAGGATGGACAACAGTCAGACCAATATCTTTTGCAAACGCTCCAGAAGTCTTTGATGCATAACCAACGAGAGAAGGAATTTGTAGCACAATTGCTCCAGACAATGAGCTTCAAATTAACTCTTGGAACTGTAGGAATAAGGCCATAATATGCAAGTGATAATCTGAATTCCCCCCTAACCGCCAAAAAAAGAAGAAGAAGAAGAAAAACACACACACACACACACCCTACAATCATTTATGGAATGTAAAATTCCCTCAATAGATCCCCATCTCTGAAGAGCAAAGCTTTTGACTTTGAGAAGCTACTTCCAAAGCCACAAACTATTTTAAGAAGGAGAGACCTCCCATATAGACTGCCTTTAAGATAGGCACCATGGATTCATTTGATCCACATGGTATCTTTTGTATTATGTATAGCCCATAAAAGCTTTAAAGTAGAGGCAATATTCTAAAAACAAGCTGAGTAGACACCCAGACCATCATACTTAGTAGCATAACAAATATGATCCCATAAGACTAAAGAGATATTATGGGAGCTTCTCCACAAGAAATCACGGCGTAACCCATCCACCTTCTTAAGGACTTTTTACGAAGAATAAAATTAGCGCACCAAAATACTTGAATCCCCGGAAGGACACTTTTGATCAATTTCAACCTACTAGAATAACATAGGTGCCTTTATTGCCAACCTTGGGTTTGCTTTGCAATTTTATTAAAAAGAGATTCACAATCAGAATAAGATAGACGTTTGCAAATGGGTGACATTCCTAAGTATCATATAGAAAGCTTTCCCTCTTGGAAACCTAACAAGTGAAGAATATCATCCTTAATAGCTGGAGAAATCCCTCCAAGGAAAACAGAGCGCTTAAGAGGGGGTTAATATGAAGACCAGAGACATGCCCAAAATCTTGGAGACATTTATATAAGGATTGGATTGTAGAAATATCACCTATACTAAATAAAAGTAAGTAATCAGCAAATATAAGGTGGCTAATCTTGAGTTCGGAGCATTTAGGGTGGGGTGAAAGTGATAACTCCCCTGACTGGAGAGCAAATCAAGTTTTCTAGAGACGTATTCCATGCCAATGACAAATAGATAAGAGGATAACGATCCCCTTGTCTGAGACTTCTCTTACCTTTGCAATAGCCATGAAGGGTACAATTGAAAAAGAAAAAAAAAAGAGGAAGTTGAGGTACACACCATAATCCAATTGACTATGATAGGAGGAAAGACAAGGCCCATCAATATGAATTTAAGAAAATTCTAGTCAATGGTATCACAGACCTTTCTAATATTCACATCTAAAATGCTAGGGGGGGATATTTTTCCTAGAATAATGCTTGGCAAGATCATGAGTTAGGAGGTTTTGAGTTTAGCTTTAGATAAGGAAACTTTTAACATAAAGTGTCAAAAAAAACTTGTGGGATCGGTTTGCCATGGTGAGCAAGAGTAGAGCAGGTAGCCATTCGAAGGCAAGCAGTTTCACTTCCCCTTAGCTCCAGCCAAGCCACATCCCATCACCCCCACTATTCCTACTACCCGTACGCCAAGCTCCAACCCATCGTATGTTCCTAAGATAGGACAAACGGTTAAGCTCCCCACTTTTTTCAAACTCTTTTCTTCCCTCTTTTCTAGAAATCCCCATCATTGTCATCACCGTCATAACCCTCATCTTCTTCCAAAGGTATCCTTCCCCTCCCACCTACTCAATCTCTCCCTTCTTCAAAGCTAGGTTGGACTACAGTTACCAATCATAAAAAACAAAGGTGTCTCCTTAGGGCTCCTCCTAGTTATCAGATTCTTAAACCCTCTAAGTGTTTCTTATGACATAAGCTCTGGCACATGGCAAAGTCTTGCCCCATCGTTGACTTCATCTACTTTTCCTGCCATGGTAGAGGGCACATCTCCCAGGACTACCCTCATGGCCCGAGATCCATCGCCCTTCCTCGAGTGCTTCCCATCCCCTCTAATACCACCAACGTCATGATAATCACATTTTATTATAATTTTATACCATCATTAGCTATTTTATATGAATAAATATACCACTAATAATTGCTTTTATCTTTAATTACAGGTTAATAAAGAATAAAGCCAAGATCTCATCTCTCAACAAATACCTAAGGAATTAATGAAGAATACAAGCAGAAAGCCCAAGAGTTAAAGCCCACAAACCCAAGCAAAAAGGAGAATTTTTTTCCGATTGTGAATGAAGCTGATGACCGAACACCATATTAATTGTGAGGCCAAATGATACATACTATTACACTTTGTGAAAAGTCACTTGCACAATATTTTTCTATTTAAAAAATATCCCTAAGCCCAAGTGAATGATGGCCCATAAGAGTAATAATCCAAACAACCATCCTCTTTAAATCAGGATCAAAATTATAGTGTGGAAAATGGGTAATGGAGCCTTGTTAATGGGCTTAGTGGGCTTGACCAGTGGAAAGGAAATGAAGCCATGTGAATATGATAGTGGAAGAAGTCTTCACGTGAGTTGCCTGGATCCCTCCAACTTGAGCATTTAAGCAAGAATTTTTTGGTTAATTAGGCCGGACTTGCTTTGATTGCTCCATTGGGCCGGACCTGCAGCAAGATTGGACTTCATTTTTTGTTTTGAAAATCAAGACCGGACTTGGCTTTTAATCTTGATTGCTGCAAAAAATCATGCATGGGCCGAACTTAAGGTAGAGTTGAAAATCATATGGGCCGCCTATGTTGGGCTAAGGAAGAACAAAAAGCAAATTCAAATGTGAAGATTGCTTTGCTTAGGGCTCAAGACAAATCCAATGGCTCATATTCATTGATGATTACTATAAATAGGGGTAGAGAGTGAGGGGTTAAGGGTGTGAAAATTTTTATAACTCCTTTTGGAGAGGAGGGCTACTCTTAATTGAGAAGGCCTTCCAAAATTGTAACTTTTGTTACAATTAATAATAACAATTTTTTCACCACTTTAAATTTTTCTCTTCTTCTCTTTGTTGGATGATGAAGATGAAGATGAAGATGGAGAATTATTTGAAGGTTTGCATTTTTTTTTCTTTTTCTCTTTTATTACTTATTAGTTTAGATTTATTTCTATACTTGTAGTTAGATTTTATTTTCTTGTTAAATAGCCAAGAGGCTAGAACCCTCTTGCCTTAGACTTATTTCATGCTCATAGATTAGATTTATTTTTATGCTTATAGAGTAGATTTATTTTCTTTTTGTAATTTATTTTATAGTTTAGATTTTGCAATTTATTTTGTAGTTAGATTTTAATTTCTTGCACTATTCACCTTGAGGCTAGAACTCTCTTGGGTTTAGTTTTTATTTTTATTTATTTTTATTTTGTTTGATTCGCCTTTAGGCTAGAACCCTCTAGGGAATCGTTCTTTTCTAAGAAGTGGGTTCAATTTTAGATTACACATATCTATAATTGAATCCACCATCTTTAATTTTTTGCATTTTCTTTTATTCTAGAATTTTATTCTTCATTCTTGATTTTTTTTATTTGTTTCTTGATTTTATTAATTTTTCCTTCTCACCTTATTGATCATACTCATTCTCTTTTACATCCACTCTCACTTACACTTTGCACCCTCATACTCATTCTCTTTTACATCCACTCTCACTTACACTTTGCACCTACTTACACACCACTTTTACTCTTTCAATCTCTTCACAATCATATTCACTCACCAATCTTATTTGTCACGCACACAACATAAGAATCGATTTTATATTTTCTCCTACAAAACACCTTCCTCGTGGGATCGATATCTTAAATACTATAACTTGACACGGTTGTGCACTTGCAACCTTTTTGGTACATGTTTATGCCGCATCACGTCATCAAAGAGCTCTCCTCCTTTGCCATCTTTTACCTCGTGGTAGGCCATACTTCGATCCAGGAGCTCAGAGATATGCTCTTCTACCGCTTCAACGTCCCAGCATGGCCCCTACCATATCAAACAAGTAGCAAGAACCAGCTTCATGGTTCAATTTCCTTTTGACGAACTTCTAGACCAAGCCTTGGAGCTCAAGCTGATTGATATGGGCTCTTTCCAGGATAGATTACTCAGATAGAGGGAGAGCCTCAGCCTTTCTACTCTGCCTAAACCCTTCCTTACATGGATCCGCCTCTTCAGACTCCCATACTACCTCTAGGATTGGGAATTCCTGCAATCCCTGTTTGTAGGCATCGGAGAATGCATTATGAGTTCTAATGATATAGCTTTCCATGATAACTTCAGAGACTGCAAGGTTCTGATCAAGATTAGGAATTTATCGGATGTCCCTAAGAGTATTAGGTTCCAATATATCTCCCACATTGATGGTAACCTCATGGAAGGTTACACCGTCACTCAGATCATCAGCAAACCTATCTCAGAGAGGGCTTTCAAGAAGCTAGAGGTCCAAGAACACCAGGCGAAGTAGGAGGGTAACACCTCATCGGAATCAGGTTGGGTAGATAGGGGTAACCCTAATGAGGTAGTAGACCAAGCTTCTTTGTCTTGTCGATTTTAGAGGTCGCCGGAGAAGGAGGGGCTCCTCTTCAGGGTAAGGGTAATTCAATTCTTTCCCTTTCAAAATCAAAAGAGGTGGGTTCTTCGAAGAGAACACAGGGGTCCAATCGCATTAAATTGGGACCCCAGTCTGCGCAACCGAATAGCACCGACCCAGAGTTGATTGAGGTGACTTGGGTGTTGGCCCTATAGTTTTGATGATGATTTGTCAAACAATTTATAGCTAATATGTTTTCTAGTTTCCGTTGTTTGGTTTTTCTCTTTTCAGGTAATTCAACCCACGACAATCAAGAGTTAAACATTCAAGTTTATGTGTGTACATTCACCTAGGTATAAGAGTAGTTTGCTTACATATATTGTATGTTTATATTTAAGCTCAATATATAAACACAACACAGATTTGACGTTTTCTATCATATAAATAATTTTTCATCAAACTTTGTTACAATAGTTTTTATTTCATGTTTACAGCTCATTCATACTTCATTATATATATATATAATGTATGCATGATATATATATACAAGTTTACAAGTTATATTTCAATTTTCATGTTCGCGAAAAAAAGGTTTTATAAACACTTTTAAAAAACAGTGGGTTTTCACAAACGAAAATTGCTTTTCCAAAAATTCCTTCTCAAACATGTTTATTTTATCAATTAGAAACTTTTCCCAAAGTTTTACTATTTTTAGAATTAACTTGTTATTTTTAACGCATTTTTGAAATCATCCCAAAACCTGTATATTGTCATGTATCAGTTTGCGGTCGACCGTCACGGTCGACTGTCACGGTCGACCGTCACAGTCGACCGTCAGCAATTAATTTTCTTAGTATGGCTTTTATTTATTCGCGGTCGACCATGACGGTCGACCGTGGCTCCAACCAAAGACTTTCACGGTCTACCGTCGCGGTCGACCGCCAGCTTTTAAAGTTCTTTTTCAGTATTTTTATGCTTCGTGGTCGACCGCGAGATTTTTACGGTCGACCGCCGAACTCATCATTTCTTTCTCAACGTTATGCTTCGTGGTCGACCGCGAGATTTTTACGGTCGACCGCCGAACTCATCATTTCTTTCTCAACGGCTATATTCTGATTTGATTCTCTGGGGCTATTTTGGTCTTTTCAAGTTGGTTTTGGCTGATACTTTGAGTGGGTATAAATACCACATTGCTCTTCTCTTTTAATATACCAAGTTTTGTTTTTACAATGAAGTTTTAACAAAAGTTTAAGTGTGTTTAAAGAGCTGTTTAAGCTGATTCTGATTATCTGTTTCAAAAGAAGTTTTCTACAACAAGAAGAGACCTTCAATTCAACTGAGGATCCTATCCTCATCATCCTCTAATGTTCTTCTTGTTTATTGAGAAGTTTTCCTAACTCATCTTTTCATATAGCTTATAATTTCATTTTCATATCTTAGCTATATTTATTGAGCTACATATTTTCATTCACTGTTATCACACACACTATATTGAGCTTAATATTCCATACTATATATTATGGGTAGTGGTGTGTGATTTAGTGAGTGTGAGCTTCATTGTGTTCTCATTTGTTATCGAGAACAAATCATTGTATTTAATCATTATTGTGAGTATCACTTGTAATACACTTGTACACCGAGAGAAGTGTGAGTCGTGAGACGGGGTCGAATCCAATAGGAGTGGCGTCGGTTGATGAACCTAGGGAGAGGTTGCATCCGAGCACTTGAGGAGGAGGACACGGGCCAGGTTCCAACACTTATTGTGTAAATTGTGATTGCATAGTATTTGTTGTGTGAAAGTTTTTGGTAAACTTATAAACCGAGTGTGTAGAAGTTCCGGCTTCCAAACCGGATTGTGATAGTGAAGATCTCCTCGAGGTGAGGAGCGGGGATGTTGGTCGTGGTGACCGAACCTCGTAAACATATCGTTTGTTTGTGTTTTGCTTAGCATACATTTTATTTGTGATGGTTCTTGCTCATATCCATCTCATATATCTCCAAGTTATTGTTTTTGTGCTAATCTAGTATTGATTGCATTTTGCTTCTTGCATATAATCATTATGGATATGTATGATGCATCTAGTTTAGGTTATGCTATTAATGTTGCTCCTCATTTGGATATTTTCCCATATGCTCAATGGCGTGTTAGATTCAAACTTTTTGTTCAATCTAAACAATTCGATTTATGGAAAATTATTGAGGATGCTTATTTTATTCCCACTTCGAAAAAATCCAAGTGGAATAAATATGATAAGTGAATGTTTAACATGAACAAGCTTTTGTTAGAATATTTGCTTAGTGCCTTTCACTCATTGTTTGCTAATAAATTTGCTCATTTTGATAGTGCTTACACCCTATGGAAATTCATTGAAGCACATCAAGGGGACTTGGAGGCTATTCAACAAGCGCTGGAAAATCCCACTTTGAGTTCTAAATAAGCCTCATCTCCATGTACACTACCACTAGGTGAAAACCCTAGTGAGGTATACGAGCTTGACAACGATGATATTATTACTTTTGATGAGCTTGCTCTTGAGTTTGAAAAATTACACAATTGCTATATTGATGTAAAAAGTAAGTATGTGAATATAAAATCCACTCATGAAACACTAGCCATTAAGTTTAATTTCATTGCAAATGAATATATAATTCTTAAAGAATGTAATAAAAATTTGAGATTAGAAAATGCTAGTTTGCTTCATGAAAAACGTGATGCCATGTTTGTGACGCCCCTGGGTTCACACAAGGCTGCAGTCTAAGGTGAAACCAAGAATGTCAAACCTGCTATGCACCACACCGTGCAATAACATGTTTCACCATCACAATTAACATCTATCTAGTAGAATCAACAACTGGTGTAGGTACAAAACAGGTAAGAGATAATACAAGGAATACTGATGAAATGATAATAGTCACATAAATATCTCATCATCCAACAATACAGAAATACATAGTCAAGATCTGAGTAGATAAACTGAAATACTCAACAAGTCTCAAATACAAATATCTGACGATAAGGAGATAAGGCTCACAGCCTTTACAACTTCTAGAATAATACCCTCAAATGTCTAACCTCACTAAAGTGGAGCCCAAAGAAAATAATACATAGCTAGAAAATAAAACTGAACACTAATGTGGTCCGCTATCAACCTGCGGCTCTCCGTGCTCCTGGCTCATGACCTGAAAGGGGGAGGGACAATAAGCGTCAAAGCGCTAGCGAGTAACATCACAACCAACCCCAAGGGAAAAGGGCTCGTTGTATAAGAAAATACATATAATATATATAATAGATCTAAAATCATTGATCCTACTAAAGAGGGTTTTAGTATTTAGAAATTTACAACACGAGCATAGGTACGTCGAGCGAAATAATCCAAACAAGGAAACCCTCATGTATATACCTTGTATCTCAAATTGTAAATCTCTAAACACCAGACCCGAGGTTCTAGTACAGAAAACAATAATAAAAGAAATACATCTAATCTCAGAGCAAAAATACAGTGCCATACCATAGCTAACATGAACATCATGTTATTACTTACATGAATATCATATCGAGATTTACATAAGTGTTATGACATAAACTCACATGAGTGACATGTCAGAAAACGATTAAGTGTCCAAAACATAGACTATATAGATTAAACGTCCAACTCATGGACCGGATGTGACCGTTGTCCAACGCATGGACCGGATGTGACCGTTGTCCAACGCATGGACCGGGTGATAATATATATCCAGCACGAGGATTAAAATAGCTATGCATGTCCAACACGAGGACTAAGAGGTAATGCTTGTCCATCACGAGGACTGTGGATTTTAGTCCAACACGAGGATTGTGAAATGGTGAAAATATCACTGGGATACATAGTGAAATCTACCTATATCAATTCACAGTCAAAACAGTGTATATATCCCTAATTGGTACTCTCAGGTCTTCTATCATGCCTGGGTACTTAGTAAGACCAAATACAAATGTCAGATAGTCCAGGAAATCACTCGAACCTGAACAAATTGAAAAATGCAGCAGAGAGTTCGGCGGTCGACCGATCCGGTCGACCGAACCCTGACACGATTCTGGCGGTCGACCGCTAGGCATATCGATCGACCGACCAGACGTCGCGGTCGACCGGATAAAGGTCGCGGTCGAACGAACAAGCGTCGCGGTCGACCGAATAAACTTAGCGGTCGACCGAATCCCTAAAACGAGCTCAGCGGTCGACCGCGTCGATCGACCGCCGAGCGGACAGAAACCAAAATCTGGGTTTCTGTCAGCTCGAAACCTGAAACAAAACAAAAAAAAATCTTAAGACGAAAACCCATCTTTATGGAAATGTTATGCAGCAGTAAAACACGAATTTAAACCTTTAAAAATCTTAAGACGAAAACCCATCTTTATGGAAATGTTATGCAGCAGTAAAACACGAATTTAAACCTTTAAAACTTGGTCAACAAGTAAAACACGAATTTAAACCTTTAAAACTTGGTCAACAAGATCCCATATATATATATAAACATGATCTACCAATGGTTAACACTAAAAAAATAAGGTTTTTACTTCTTTTAAGCTAGATTCAGATCTAGATCTTTTAAACAGGAACCATTGGTGAGTTTTAAGAACAAAGAATACACTAATTTCATACTTTATGCCATAATGTTCTATTAGCTATTCAAAAATACGAATTTGGCTCAATGAAACCCAATGAAACTCAGTTCTTAACATGAAAGGCTATAACTTTCTCATACGACCTCGGAATAAGGTGATCTAAGATTTGTTGGAAAGCTCTTTAAGAGACCTACAACTTTATTATTATACACTTTTTTAGATTCTTAATGAATAAGTGATAAAAACATAGAAATACTCAACTGGTCAAAATTCTCAGATTCTCACTCTTGGCCTTTGTGCATGATTTGTGTATTTGTACTCACATATATACATATATACATTGAATTGATCTCAAATCAGTTCCTAGCATACTCAAACATCATAATATATTATTTATAAATGTATAACATATTTATTATTATTTATCATAAAGTATTTAAATGGGGTTTTACATTCTCCCCCCCCCCCTTAAAAGAATTTCGTCCTCGAAATTCGGAAATTATACGAATCTCAAAATATGAACTACTAGATAACTTATAGAGATATTTACACTTAACGATCTAAAATGATAATATTCTCATTTAAATCCTAATCTATTAGAACTAGTACATCGGGCGAAAAATCCAAACAAGGAACCCCCCATATATATACCATGTTCCAAAAGATTAAGAATTAAGCGTGCATATTCCCATCTTAGTGTTAAATATAAACATAGCTAAAAATATAACATAAAGTAACATATATAACATAATAAGAATTAACTTACCTACTCAACCAAGTGTGGGTAGTCGCGACGCACGTCCTCTTCGCGCTCCCAAGAAATCTTCTCAATGACTCCTCGGTTCCACTGAACCTTCACTAAGGAAATCACCTTATTCCTGAGTCTCTTGTCTTCTCTGGCAAGAATACGAACCGGAATCTCGACAGTAGTCAAATCCTCCCGAAGCTAAATTTCTAATGCGTTCAGCACTCACTACCGTTCTTCATCACGTAATTGTTTCTTAAGCATAGAAACATGAAATACATTGTGTATACTAGACATCGATTCTAGAAGATTTAGTCTGTATGACACAGTTCCAATGCTCTCCAAAATCTGATACGGTCCAATGTATCTCGTCGTAACCTTTTTCCGTCTTCCGAGTTGCTACCTCGAAAGTCAATGACAGAAGCCCGGCATCTGTTTTCCAACATCTAATTTACTCTCTCCGTCTGACCATCCATCTATGGATGAAATGCACTACAGTACGATAAATCTGTTGCCCAAAAGAATCCTGGAAACCCTTCCAAAAATGTGGAATGAACACTGAAATCTCAATCTGATGCTATCGCATCTGGAATTCCATGAAGTCGAATAGTCTCTTGAATAGGTATCCTCGCATACATCTCAGCTGTATAGTTAGTCCTTGCTGGAATAAAAATGTATTGACTTCATCAGTCCATCCATTACCACCCAAATCGAATCATTCTCTTTCTTCGATTTCGACAACTCTACAATAAGGTCCATAGAAATGTCCGCCCACTTCTACTCCGGAATGGTTAAAAGCTGACGTGATCCTACTGGTCTCTGGTATTCCGCCTTTATTCATTGACAGGTAAGATACTTAGCTACATACTTTGAAATCTTCCTACGCATAACACTCCATCCAAAGGTGTCTCTTTAGGTCCTTGTACATCTTAGGGGTCACTGGATGTACTATGAACTGAGTACGATGTGCTTCATTTAGCAACTCCCTCTTAAGCTCTGCACTGGTTGGCATAACCAGTCTATTCTTCATCCGTAGACTTCCATCTGCTCCAACGGCCCAATCAGTCTTAGGCGCTTTGGGAATTTCCTCCTTCTGGATTTGAATTCAATAGTTTTCCAACTGAGTTCTGACAACTCTGTCACTCCAAGATGGTTGCACTGTCACAGCTCCCAAAAATGCACTAGTTCCTCCAATCTCGGGTCTAAAATCAAACTGGCTAAGAGTGATAAGATCTCGATGTAATGAACATCTCAAAGCTGAAATCGGATGTCGACGCTTCCTGCTTAATGCATCTGCTACGACGTTCGCCTTCCCCGGATGATACTGGATCGCGAACTCGTAGTCCTTAATAAACTCAATCCATCTCATCTGTCTCTGGTTGAGTTCCTTTTGGGAAAAGAGGTACTTCAGACTCTGGTGGTCTGGGAATAACTCAAACTGCACCACATATAGGTAGTGCCTCCAAGACTTCAGTACAAAAACCACTGCTGCCAACTCCAACTCAT
This sequence comes from Asparagus officinalis, assembly GCF_001876935.1. Lineage (NCBI taxonomy): Eukaryota > Viridiplantae > Streptophyta > Magnoliopsida > Asparagales > Asparagaceae > Asparagus > Asparagus officinalis. Next base: position 49,274,311 of record NC_033798.1, read on the forward strand.
GAGTGGGATAGTTCTGCTCATGCACCCTCAGCTGCTGTGAGATATAAGCTACTACTCTTTGAGTCTACATCAATACGCCTCCTAGGTCTACCAACGATGCATCTGAGTATACGACGAATGTCCTGTCGCTGCTCGGAATAGTCAAAATCGGCACTATAGTCAACTTAGTCTTCAAAATATCAAAGTCCTTCTGGCACTCCATGCTCCATATGAACTGTACACCCTTCTTCGTAAGGTGCGTAATAGGCATCGCAATCTTCGAGAAGTCCTGAATGAACTTCCTATAATATCCAGCTAATCCCAAAAAACTGCGAATCTCTATCACCGTCTTCGGTGGCTCCCAATCAAGAACTGTCGTAACCTTAGCCGGGTCCACTGCTATGCCCTTTCTACTGATGACGTGGCCAAGGAAATCTGACTTCTGAAAGCCAAAACTCGCATTTGCTGAACTTGGCATACAACTGATGCTCCTGAAGAGTCCTCAATGCTATCCGCAGATGCTCCTCATGATCCGCCTCCGACCTCGAGTAAATGAGTATATCTTCGATGAAGACGATCACAAACTGATCCAAGAAGGGACGGAAAACCCGGTTCATCAAGTCCATGAATACCGCGGGTGCATTGGTCAATCCGAATGGCATGACCAAGAACTCGAGAGAACTATATCGAGTAAGAAAGGCGGTCTTGGGAATATCAATCTCCCTAACCCGCAATTGATGATAGCCCGAACGAAGATCAATCTTCGAGAAATACTGCGCACCCTACAACTGGTCAAGCAAATCATCAATCCTAGGTAGTGGGTACCTATTCCGGATAGTGACCTTGTTCAACTCTCTATAATCTATGCATAATCTCATACTAACGTCCTTCTTCTTCACGAAGACGACCGGCGCGCCCCACGGAGAATGACTCCGGTGAATAAATCCCTGAGCTAATAACTCGTCCAACTGGGGCTGAAGCTCCCTCATCTCAGCTGGTGCCATACCATAGGGTGCGCGGGATATCAGGGCTGTGCCTGGCTGCAACTCAATGTAAAACTCCACCTCTCTCACTGGAGATAATCTAGGTATGTCCTGAAAGACATCCTGATACTCTGAGACAACTCTACTCTCCAATAACTCAGCACCCTGATCCCGTTGCATCACCTCCTCGATGTACGCCAGAAATGACTCCGTAAGTCGGTTGCCCTGAGAGGCGGCTACAATCATCTCAGACCCGTCGGACGCTTGCAACTTGACTATCTTCGCAAAGCAGTCAATACTAACATGGTAGGAAGATAACCAATCCATACCAAGGATGACATCGAACTCGGACATATGAAACACTATCAAATCGACTATGAACTCTGACTCGTCTAAACTGACAGTACACCTCCTACAAACGCTCTCCAGAAGCGATACCTCTCCTAAAGGGGTGGAAACAGATAAAAGGGGTGTCTAGAGGCTGAGCTACAAGCTGGAGTCTAGTCATAAATGCATACGATATGAAGGAATGCGACGATTCCAAATCGAAAAGAATACGGGTGGAAAAAGGGATTCACAAAGAATGTACCCTCCAAAACTGCTCCATTAGTTCCATGATCATGCGGGACTACTGCATATACTCTGCCGGTGGCTAAAGACTGCTCTGTCACTGGTGCTGGAGAATATGGGACAATCTGCCCCTGGGAAACCTCCTGAACTGCTAGAACCTGCCCTTCAGTCTTCTGTTGCTGCTGAGTTGGACCATTTCCCTTCTGAGCTCTTGTTGGTGCACTGCGGCACTCTAATGCCTTGTGTTCGACCTTGCGACAGTTAAAACAAGATTCCCGGAACTTGTGCTGCTGACTTGCTCCCTGATCCTGTTGAGATCCCTTCTTAAGAGGGCTCTGCTGATGCTGTTGGGATCCAATCAAGGGTCTCTTGTTCTTGCCCTTGTCTCCGGCGTGCCCTCTCTTAGCACTCCCTTCCTCGTCCTTCTGGAACTTAGCTGTCCCATTTTCTTGAGAAATGGCGGTTTCAGCTACTGGTGAGCTGTCCCATTTTCTTGAGAAATGGTGGTTTCAGCTACTGGTGGTGGTGGTGTAATGTGATTCGCCACAAGCTCCTCGATTGCTGCTATCCTAGCGACTAGGGGAGAAATAAGATCTACCAGGTACTGGGGAGCCTGCTACGGCTCAGGAGGATTTTGCTGTGGTTCAGCCTGTCCAGATCTCTGAGTACGTGACATATCATATTCTGACATCTCTGCTCAAAAGGAAATAAGGGTTTAGGAGTCAAAATAGACCTCTATAAATAGCGTATCACAATACAATTTTCACAACATATAGTATTTGCACAAATACTTTAAACTTATACAAAAATAGTTGTCATAAAAAAAATTCTCAAATTTTGAGATATACGCATATATCGTCCTCACTCGAACTCTATACATGAATCCTATGGAACTCTATCCTAGCTCCACGACTCGACACAGGATGATCCTAAGGATACTGGAACTAGAGCTCTGATACCAACTGTGACGCCCCTGGGTTCACACAAGGCTGCAGTCCAAGGTGAAACCAAGAATGTCAAACCTGCTATGCACCACACCGTGCAATAACATGTTTCACCATCACAATTAACATCTATCTAGTAGAGTCAACAACTGGTGTAGGTACAAAACAGGTAAAAGACATTACGAGGAATACTGATGAAATGATAATAGTCACATAAATATCTCATCATCCAACAATACAGAAATACATAGTCAAGATTTGAGTAGATAAACTGAAATACTCAACAAGTCTCAAATACAAATATCTGACGATAAGGAGATAAGGCTCACAGCCTTTACAACTTCTAGAATAATACCCTCAAATGTCTAACCTCACTACAGTGGAGCCCAAAGAAAATAATACATAGCTAGAAAGTAAAGCTGAACACTAATGTGGTCCGCTATCAACCTGCGGCTCTCCGTGCTCCTGGCTCGTGACCTGAAAGGGGGAGGGACAACGAGCGTCAAAGCGCTAGCGAGTAACATCACAACCAACCCCAAGGGAACAGGGCTCGTTGCATAAGAAAATACAGATAATATATATAATAGATCTAAAATCCTTGATCTTACGAGGGAGGGTTTTAATATTTAGAAATTCACAACACGAGAATAGGTACGTCGAGCGAAATAATCCAAACAAGGAAACCCTCATGTATATACCTTACATCTCAAATTGTAAACTCCTAAATACCAAACCCAAGGTTCTAGTACAGTAACAATGATAGAAGAAATACAACAAACACCAGAGTATAATTACAGTGCTGTAACATAGCCCACATGAACATCATGTTATTACTTACATGAATATCATATCAAAATCTACATAAGTGTCATGTCAAACTCACATGAGTGACATGTCAGAAAACGATTAAGTGTCCAAAACATAAACTATATAAATTAAACGTCCAACTCATGGACTGATTATAACCGTTGTCCAACGCATGGACCGGATGTGACCGTTGTCCAACGCATGGACCGGATGTGACCGTTGTCCAACGCATGGACCGGATGTGACCGTTGTCCAACGCATGGACCGGATGTGACCATTGTCCAACGCATGGACCGGATGTGACCGTTGTCCAACGCATGGACCGGATGTGACCATTGTCCAACGCATGGACCGGATGTGACCGTTGTCCAACGCATGGACCGGATGTGAATGCATATCCAGCACGAGGATTAAATAGCAATGCATGCTCAACACGAGGACTAAGAAACTGTGAAAAGTATCGCTGTGATATATA
>NC_033798.1:49278093-49342162 GCF_001876935.1 Asparagus officinalis
CCCCTCCAAACTGCCATTAGTTCATGATATGCGGGATACTGCATATACTCTGCAGGTGCTAAAGACTGCTCTGTCACTATTGGTGTTGAGAGCTGGAGAATATGAGCGACAATCTGCCCTGGGAAACCTCCTGAAATGCTAAACCTGCCCTTCAGGCTTTCTGTTGCTTCTGAGTTGCGGTACCATTTCCCTTCTGAGCTCTTGTTGGAGCACTGCGCCACTCTAATGCCGTGTTCTGACCATTGCGGGACAAGTTAAAACAGATTCCGGAACTTGTGCTGCTGACTTGCTCCCTGATCTGTTGCAACCCTATCTTTAAGAGGCTCTGCTGATGCGTGTGGGAATCCCAATCAAGGGGCTCTTGTTCTTGGCCCTTGTCTCCGGCGCTGCCCTCTCTTAGCACTCCTTCCTCGTCCTTCTAATTAGCTGTCCCATGTTTCTGAAAATGGCGGTTTCAGCTACTGGTGGTGGTGGTGTATGTGATCGCGCACAAGCTCCTCGATTGCCTGCTATCCTAGCGACTAGGGGAGAATTAAGACTACCAGGTCACTGGAGCCTGACACGGCCCAGGAGATTTTGGCTGTGGCTTCAAGCCTGTCCAGATCGCTGAGAGTGAAATATCATATTCTGGAGATCTCTGCTCAAAAGGAAATAAGGGTTTAGAGCAGTCAAAATAGACTCTAATAAATAGCGTATCACAATCAATTTCATCAACATATAGTATTTGCACAAATACTTTAAACTTATACCAAAATAGTTTTTTTTTTCTTTTTTTTTCATAAAAAAAAATTCTCAATTTTGAGATATACGCATATATCGTCTTCACTCATACTAGAAATCTTTACCCGGACTCTATACATGAAATCCTAGGATAACTCTATCCTACTCCAGACTCGACACAGGATGATCCTAAGGATACTGGAACTAAGCCTCTGGATTACCAACTGTGACGCCCCTGGGTTCACACAGGCTGCCCCAGTCCAAAGGTGAAACAAGATGTCAAACCTTCTATGCACCACACCGTGCAATAACTGTTTCACCATCACAATTAACATCTATCTAGTAGAATAACAACTCGGTGTAGGGTACAAACAGGTAAGAGATAATACAAGGATATAGCTGATGAAATTGAATAAATTAGTCACAATAAATGATCTATCATCCAACAAATACAGAAATACATAGTCAAGATTTGAGTACATAAACTGAAATATACAACAAGCTCAAATACAATATCTGACGATAAGGAGATGAAGGCTCAAGCTTTACAATTTCGTAGATTATACCCTCAAATGTCTAACCTCGACTACATGAGCCAAAGAAATAATACATAGCTAGAAAGAACTGAACTACTAATTTGGTCGCCTATCACAACTGCGGCTCTCTCCGTGCTCCTGGCTCGTACTGAAAGGGGCAGACACAACGAGCGTCAAACGCTTAGCGAGGAACATCACAACAAACCCAAGGAAAAGGCTCGTTGTAAATCATAGAAAATAGTATATAATACATATATATAGATCTAAAATCATTGATCCCTACTAAAAGGGTTTTAGTCATTTAGAAATTTACAACACAGCCATAGTACGTCGAGAAAATTAAGCAAACAACGGAACCTCTTTATAACCTTGTATCTCAAATTGTTAAATCTCTAAAACGCCAGACCCGATGTTCTAGTACGCGAAAACAATAATAAGAATGAATACAGCTTAATCTCAGAGCAAAAATATAGTGCCATACCATAGTAACATGAACATTCATGTCTATTACTACATGAATATCATATCGGAGATTTACACATAACGTTTATGACATAAACTCTAATGAGTGACATGTTAGAAAACGATTAACGCTGTCCCGAAACATAACTTATATAAATTAACGTCCAACTCATGACTGAATATAACGTTGTCCAACGCATGGACGGAGGACATTGTCAACGACATGGACGGATGTGACCGTTGTCAACGCATGGACCGTGATAATATATATCCAGCCGCAGGATTAAATATAGCTACTGCAGTGTCCAACACGAGGCTAAGAGTAATGCTTGTCCAACACGAGCGGAAGGGGTGGGGACCGCGCAACGCGGGGGGACGGCGGACTGTGGATTGTAGTCCAACACGCAGGACTGTGAAATGGTGAAATCATCACTGGAGATACATAGTGAACTTCTACGTCATACTCAATTGCACAGCTCAAAACAGTGTATATATCCCTAATTGGTACTCTCAAGGTCTTCATATCATGCTGGCCGTACCTAGATAAGACCAAATACAAATGTCAGATTAGTCCAGGAAATCACTCGACCTGAACAAATATTCAAAAAATGTACAAAAGGGAAAATGCAAACAGAGGGTCGGCGGATCGACCGACGCCGGTCGAACCGAACCACTGACATGATTCTGGCGGTCCAACGCGAGGCATATCCGGTCACCGACCAGACGCCGGCTCGACGGATAAAGGTCCGATCGACACGATACAAGCGTCGCGGTCGACCGAAACCTCAAAACGAGCTCAGCGGTCGACCGCGTCGGTCGACCGCCGAGCGGACAGAAACCCAAATCTGGGTTTCTGTCAGCTCGAAACCTGAAACGAAATTCTTTTCTCTTGATTTAAATCAGTAACACAACATATAGAAATTTATGAAACAAATAAATAAAGCAAGTTTATACATTTAGCAACCATTATCAAGATCCCAAACCTAATTAAACATGATTTACTCATCGTTAACAATAAAACAGGGTTTTTACTCCTTTCCTAGGTATTTTCAGATCTAGATCTGTTAACAGAAAATGTAAGTGAGTTTTTAAAAAAAACAGATAAAATCCCAAATCCATATTCTATATCACAGTACTCTATTAGCTATTCAAAAATACAAATTTGGCTCATAAAAACCCATAAAAACTCAGTTCTTGACTTGAAAACAAAAGGGGTGGGGGTTGGGCGAGAAATTACTCGCCTTGGGTGTTGACAACTGCTCTGGAGATGATCCTCCTTGCTCAGATCCGCGAAAAATCCCCTGGAACTCTTCCAAACTCCCCAAATCACCAGGTGCAGCTAGGGTTTTGAGAGGGGAGAGAAAGGGGGCTAGGGTTTTACGCTTGAACTGAAGAGAGGCTCACCTGGGTTGAGTTGGTATATATATATACTCCCTAACCCAACCCGAAACCCGTTAGACCCAAAACAAAACCGTAAAGAAAAACAACCTGGAAAAACTCTCTGCTCGCTGATCGGTCGACCGCACCGGTTGACCGCTCAGCATAAAAATGCCTTCTGATAGGTATTTCACATGATGATCTTATATCACTCGATTTCTTTCACTTATATACACCTGATGGGTTCCCAAACACTGATAAACATATATATCTCCTATATATATGGTTATTCATCACAAAAGAAAGGTTTATTACTATTTATTCACACAATTTCAAGAAGTAGATAAGTTAAAATCTATGATGAATAATCATGTTTATCCTACTTCTAGTAGCAATGCTTGTATGCACAATGATGAGTTAAATCAAATGAGAAAACGAATATCTACCTTAGATTCAACACTAAACACTTGTATTGCTAATAATAAAAAGCTTATGGACTTGTGTGCAAAGTACAATGTTAATTCTTCTAAGAAACTTATTCACTATGCACACATGTATGATAAAATTCACAAATGTTCTATTTACTGTCTTAAAGGCCATTTAGCTTAATTTTGTCATAATGCACAAAAAATTGACAAGCCTATTCATGATTGTGCATCCCATCAAGCTTCTTCATCACATACACATGTACACACACATAGTGTAAATCATAAACATGCTCATGTGTGCAAATGTGATTATTATGGTCGTTTTGGTCATTTGGTCATGTTTTGTTTCGATTTAAAAAGAAATTCTAGTTTGCAAAATAATTACAAAGAAAAAACTATTTTTCCAAATGAACCACGTGCAAATCATTTCGGTCAACGCAAACCATTCAAACCACTACATTGTACAAATTGCAATCGCATGGGTCATGTTTACGATTTTTGTTTTGATCATATCGATGCACAAAATATGCCCAAACAGGTTCATCACCCTAGGGCCTTAGATTTACATGATAGGGGTCATGTCTTAAATTTTAGTGATACCAAAATGATTTGGGTACCAAAATGAGTTTTATTTCATAACTATCGTTGTGATTTTTGTTTTATAGTTGTTTTTGAGTTTTAATGGTGATTTTGTTTTTATTAAGCTAAAATAAAATATTTTGTGATTTAATAGCTAAAAACTTTATATATATATATATATATTTATATATCTTATAAAACAATTTTCTTAAGGTCCAAATTGAATATTTTCTAAAAATCCAGATTTTAAAATACTTTTGATATTATTTCTCTCGCGGTCGACCGCCATGTTCGACCATAAATATTTCTGGAAATTGTTATGGTCGACCACAAGAGAATTTTTTTGTTTTGGTTTTATTTTCTTATCAGGTTTTGGTTTCTGGTTGCTAACTTTTCTGAACCCGATTCTTCCATCACCCTTGATCTCAATTCACATCAGATCTAAGCCGCTCCTTCTTCTTCTCTAAGACCTGACCCTCTTCATCTTTCCCCATTCGAAAATTTTCCCCCAATATTATCGATTTCCCCTTCACGGTCGCCCGTAGCTCTCCATTGATCGTTCGCGGCCATCTCTCTTCATCAATCTCAGTTGGAAATCTGTTTGGGTAATCACTCCTCTCATCCTTCTTGTTTCCATTCACTCTTAGGGTTTCATTGTCTATTTCTAGGCTTTTTGTTTGGTTCTGATCTTTCAAGTCTTATTTTTCTTAATTCTGATATTATGCCTCCTAGAAAGAAATCGAAACAAGATGTTGGTTCCTCATCTTCCATTGCCTCTAACTATGAGGATTTTCTACTGTACAAATCCCTTGTTAAGAAATATAGGGAACTTTATAAGTTGAAAATCCTGCCTAGTAGGTATATCAAATATGAGGAATTAGCTATCTATAACATTCATGAGATTTTATATGCTGTCGGTTTGGATAAACTGTTAGATGTGGAACGTAAGGTTCCTTATTACTCATTTCTTGTTTATCTGTTTTATGCAAACCTATCTGTTACATCTTCAGCTGATGGTCTCCAAACCATCAATACTTCTGTTAAGAATATTCAGATATCTTTTTCTGCTGTCGAGCTTGTAGGAATTCTTAAGATCCCGTCAAGTGACGTTGAGCTTATGTCTATTGATCACACCGATCAGGATGTGAACGATGCTATGTTTAAGCCCGGTTGCACCTACCCTATGAACAACAAATCACTTAATCCTACTGCTAAAATCATTGCTCGTATTGTTGCTCAGAATCTTATTCCTAAGACTGGTAGCTTTGACCATTTTGCTCCTGATAAAGTCAATGTTGTATATGCCATTTTTGCCAAGATAAAAGTAAATTGGGCAAATGTTTTCCTTAAAAACATGACATGTAAGCATTATAAGTTTCTACCCTTTGGTTGCTTCATCACCCCTATTCTCCAACACTTCGATGTTGTTCTGACCAATGAACTCAGAGTTGACCCGAGTAAGGAATATTTTGATAGAGTTTCTCTCTCCAGTATGCAAATTTTTGACTCCTTATCTGATCCCACTATACCATCATCTTCCCGATCTCACTCTAGAGCTTTTTTTGTTTCAGCTTCTGAGGTCTTCGTCCGACTGGATCGTCTTGAGACTCAGGTCTCAAGTATTCAGAAGGACATTAGGACTATTCTCAGCTATCAGTGTCAGTCTCTTGGGATTTTGAATCCCTCTTCCAGCTCTGACTCTAGTTTAGGAGAGGGCTCTGATGAAGGATCTGCTTCTGGTTTAGGATCTAGCTCCGACTCTGCATCTTACGATGGTGGTGATTGACTCTTGATATTATTGAGTTTATGTTTTGTTGAACTAAAACTGGATACTTATGTTTTATTTTGAGTTGTAATAACTCTACGTTTTGTGTTTGAAAATTATGTGATATTGTGGAACTATTTCTGTTTATTGTGCTTGTGATAGCTTATGACTATCTCTATGAACTATGTATTGTGAAAACATGCTATTAAGGATGCTTTGTGTTAAAAGTTTGGTTTGGCTTTTGATTCTTGTGTTTATGGTCTTAATAGCTTGTTAAATTGGTTATGGATGCTTATGGATGGGTATCTCCCATATATATATGTTCTTTTTGTTATGTCATTTATGCAAATTGACAGGGGGAGCTTTGACCATATATTTGTTTATTATCTGTGCCTGAATGCAGGGGGAGCATTGCTCCTATATATATTCCTTTTCCCTTTTTGATGTTGTCAAAGGGAGAGAAAATCTACATATTGATGTTTAGTTTAATGGTTTATTCATATTAATTCATATTGATGGAATGTAATGATGTGTGGTTATATGGTTTATTTATTCATGTTAATATGGTTTATTCATGTTATATATGTTTGGTTTATTTGGTTTATCAATATGTATTTCATATCATTAAATAAATTATTTGCCATCATCAAAAAAGAGGAGATTGTTGGCCCTATAGTTTTAATGATGATTTGTCAAACAATTTATAGCTTATATATTTTCTAGTTTCCGCTGTTTAGTTTTTCTCTTTTCAGGTAATTCAACACATGACAATCAAGAGTTAAAGATTCAAGTTCATGTGTGTGCATTCATCTAGGTATAAGAGTAGTTTGTTTACATATATTGTATGTTTATATTTAAGCTCAATATGTAAACACAACACAGATTTAACGTTTTCTATCATATAAATGATTTTTCATCAAACTTTGTTACAATAGTTTTTATTTCATATTTACAGCTCATTTATACTTCATTATATATATATAATGTATGCATGATATATATACAAGTTTACAAGTTATGTTTCAATTTTCATGTTCGTGAAAAACAGGTTTTATGAACACTTTTCAAAAACAGTGGGTTTCAACAAACGAAAATTGCTTTTCTAAAAATTCCTTCTCAAACATGTTTATTTTATCAATTAGAAACTTTCTCCAAAGTTTTACTAGTTTTGGAATTGATTTGATATTTTAACGTATTTTTAAAATCAGCCCAAAACCTGTATATTACCATGTATCAGTTTGCGGTCGACCGCCACGGTCGACCGCCAGCAGTTAATTTTCTTAGTATGGCTTTTATTTGTTCGCAATCGATCGCCAACTTTTAAAGTTCTTTTTTAGTATTTTTGTGCTTCGCGGTCGACCGCGAGATTTTCACGGTCGACCGCCGAACTCATCATTGCTTTCTCAACGGCTATATTCTGATTTGATTCTCTGGGGCTATTTTGGTCTTTTCAAGTTGGTTTTAGCTGATATTTTGAGTGGGTATAAATACCTCATTGCTCTTCTCTTTCAATATACCAAGTTTTGTTTTTACAGTGAAGTTTTAACAAAAGTTTAAGTGTGTTTAAAGAGCTGTTTAAGCTGATTCTGATTATCTGTTTTAAAAAAAGTTTTCTACAACAAGAAGAGGCCTTCAATTCAACTGAGGATCCTATCCTCATCATCCTCTACTATTCTTCTTGTTTATTGAGAAGTTTTCCTAACTCGTCTTTTCATATAGCTTATAATTTCATTTTCATATCTTAGCTATATTTATTGAGTTACATATTTTCATTCACTGTTATCACACATACTGTATTGAGCTTAATATTCCATACTATATATTGTGGGTAGTGGTGTGTGATTTAGTTAGTGTGAGCTTCATTGTGTTCTCATTTGTTATCGAGAACAAATCATTGTATTTAATCATTGTTGTGAGTATCACTTGTAATACACTTGTATACCGAGAGAAGTGTGAGGCGTGAGACGGGGTCGAATCCAATAGGAGTGGCGTCGATTGACGAACCTAGGGAGAGGTTGCATCCGAGCACTTGAGGAGGAGGACGTGGGCCAGGTTCCTACACTTAGTGTGTAAAGTGTGATTGCATAGTGTTTGTTGTGTGAAAGTTTTCGGTAAATTTGTAAACCGAGTGTGTAGAAGTTCCGACTTCTAAACCGGATTGTGATAGTGGAGATCTCCTCGAGATGAGGAGCGGGGACGTAGGTCGTAGTGACCGAACCTCGTAAACATATCGTTTGTTTGTGTTTTGCTTAGCGTACATTTTATTTGTGCTTAATCATATCATTCTTGCTCATATCCATCTCATATAGTTCTTGCAATAACTTGTTAATCAATATAACTTTAATTAGCATTTAATCAGGATTAGATTAGCATAAGACCCTAATCACACCCCCCCCCCTCTAGGGTCTAACATTGGGATCGTAAACATGCGTCGATTGACGAACCTAGGGAGAGGTTGCATCCGAGCACTTGAGGAGGAGGACGTGGGCCAGGTTCCTACACTTAGTGTGTAAAGTGTGATTGCATAGTGTTTGTTGTGTGAAAGTTTTCGGTAAATTTGTAAACCGAGTGTGTAGAAGTTCCGACTTCTAAACCGGATTGTGATAGTGGAGATCTCCTCGAGATGAGGAGCGGGGACGTAGGTCGTAGTGACCGAACCTCGTAAACATATCGTTTGTTTGTGTTTTGCTTAGCGTACATTTTATTTGTGCTTAATCATATCATTCTTGCTCATATCCATCTCATATAGTTCTTGCAATAACTTGTTAATCAATATAACTTTAATTAGCATTTAATCAGGATTAGATTAGCATAAGACCCTAATCACACCCCCCCCCCTCTAGGGTCTAACATTGGGATCGTAAACATATGACAGTAGAGTGAGATCTTTGGTAGCGATTTCTCCAGGCCCAAGGCGTGGGGGTTCCACTTTTCCTCAGATACCCTCCGTGCCTCAAGCTCCCTCTGCTTCTATCTCCTCCTCTGGTTCCCTTAATGAATCTTCCAAAGACAGGTCTTCCTCAGTCCCTCTAGGTTTTGAGCACATGGCGCAAGGCTGTAGAAAGAGATCAGTTGGTAAACCAAAGGTTATGCGCAAATCCATGACACACAAAGCTTACCTGCGGCATATAGCAGCTTTCAAATCCCTTGCCTCATCCTCTAAGCGCAGTAAGTCCTCGTCCTCGGTCGATGTCTCCCTTCCTATTAATAGCAGCTAGACGCAGCATTAGCTTCTATTCTTTCTAATGTGGAGCTAAGGACTCAATTCTCCCAGAGGGGGTGGCTCGTCTCAAAGCTCTAGAAATAGAGCGATCAGGGTTGGCCTCCTTGACCTCCTACCCCCAGCCTTGTGTCATTCCTCTATCTGTTTTTGTGATGATTTTTGGTTCATGGAATGTTGAGGGCTTAATGACCTATTAAGAGAAGATTAGTTAGAGACAACATCCACATGGCCGCTACTGACATCATAGGTATCCAAGAATCTAAACTTAGCACTGTTAGACCTGTAGTCCTCAAGAGCATTAGAGGCTAGAGGATTTCATCTTGGCTTCATTTACTGGCTACTGAATCTAGAGGGGGTGTGGTATTAGGTTGGAATGACTCCATCATGGATTGCATAGATTCTTACATAGGTATCTTCTCCATCTCAGTCGTCTTCCATCATAGCGCTCTTAATTGGACCTTCTTAGCCACCACTGTTTATGCCCCTTCTGATAGGTTAGACATGGAAGTCTGTTGGTGGGAGCTTGATAGAATCCACCTTATGTTTCTTTTCCCCTGGGCTTTGTTTGGAGATTTCAACATCACCCTCTCGACCCAAGAAAGGAGTGGTAGATCTGCTTCTTTTAGAGACATGCACCTATTTAAGAACATTGTCGACTCCCTATTTTGATGGACCTACCGCTCAATGGTAGTAAATTCACTTGGTGTAACATGAGATCTTCCCCCGTCCTAGCCAGGCTAGACAGATTCCTCATCTCACCTGCTTTTGAATCTAAGTTTCCCTCTTCGATCCAATTCTCACATCCATCCCCCTGTTTAGACCACTCCCTCATCATTCTAGATACCTCTAATCCATCTCCTAAGCATTTCTTTAGATTAGATAAGGCCTAGTTGGCCCACCCATCCTTCAATCCCTTCACTACCCAATGTTTGTCATCTTTCTCCTGTAGAGGATCCCTGGTTGACACTTTCCATCTTAAACTCAAACTTCTCAAACGTAGACTCAAATGGTGAAAAAATTTGTTTATGGCTATCTCAATACTCAAAAATCCATTATATTCCACAAGATCCAATCTGTCAATATCTCTGAAGAATCTAGACCTCTTATAGAATTAGAACTTCTCTTAAGATCCTCCCTCAAAGACTCCCTTTCTGACCTAGCTAAGCAAGATGAAGTCTAATGGAAACAAAAGTCCAGACTTCTACGGCTTAAGGAAGGGGACTTCCAATATGTCATTCTTCCACAAAATAGCCTCCCATCACTAAAGAAAAACTTCATTCCCAACATGATAATTGACTCAACCGTCATCTTATCAGAAATTGATAAACAGTTAGCATTCTTCCAATACTTCTCCAACCACTTCAAGGCCACCCACCATCCTTATTCCAAGTAGACTAGGACTATCTATGCCCATCCCCCTATGTAGGCCTTAGCAATCTGGAATCTCTTTTCTCAGTGGATGAGATCAAAGTAGTTGTCTTTGGCCTTCATCCTAAGAAAGCTCTAGGTCTAGATGATTTTCTTATCCTCTTTTATCAAACCTTCTGGGAAACCATCAAAGATGACCTTATAGCCTTCTTCTGTCACCTCTACAACGATGCATCCTCTCTCCACAAAGTCAACTCTCCTACATCTTTCTCATTCTCAAATCAGTCTCCCCTGCCACCTCTCAGATTTCAAGCCCATCAACCTTCTCAATGGCATTGCCAAAATCTTCACCAAAGTCCTAGCTAATAGGCTAGCTCCTCTTTCGTCTTCCCTCATAGACAACTCTCAATCTGCTTTTCAATCAAGAAAATCTACCCTTGACTCCATTGTCCTTGGTCATGAGATGTTGCGCCACTACTTTTCTAAGAAAGTGAAAGTTTGCATCCTCAAGATCGACTTCAGCAAAGCATTTGATTATGTCAGATCGGATTTTCTCCTTTCTCTACTCAAAGTCAGGGGTTTTGGAAGAAGATGGTGCATGTGAATTTCCAACATCCTATCTTCCTCTAAATCCTTTGTGCTAGTCAATGGGCATCCCACCAATACCTTTTAATCTTCCAGAGGTCTCAGGCAAGGGGACCCTATATCTCCTATGTTATTCCTTCTAGTAGTTGTTCTTAACAGATTGTTATACAAATGCATTGACCATGGAGATCTCTATGAACTTCACCTCAAAGGCAAACTCAAGGATATTAGATCTCTCTAGTTTGTTGATGACACTCTTATCTTCTGCAAACCTGACTTTCCTATCATCTCTAACCTCAAATCCATTCTTTACTACTTTGAGGATATTTTAGGTTTGGGTATTAACTTCTCCAAGTCCAACCTTTTCTATAGTGGTAAATCTGTCAATCGAGGCCCCTTCTTGCCAATTTATTGAACTGTTCATTCGCATCGGCCCCTTTCAAATACATTAGCCTTCCTCTCAAGAAAGGATCCCTCTCCAAATCTAATTGACAACCACGTATAGACTCATTCCACAAGAAACTCTCTCTATGGAAAGCCAAACATCTTTCATTTGGTGGTCGTCTTGTCCTCATCAACTCAGTCCTCTCCTCCCTACCTCTATTCTATATGTCATTCTTCAGGCTCCCTCAATGGCTGATCAAGACCTTGGACAAAATCAGGTGTAACTTGTTGAGGGGAGGAATCACCAATGCAGGAGGTAAAGCCCTTGTTAATTGGGAGAAGGTCTGCTCCTACAAGGCTTGTGGGGGCCTAGGCATTTCTGACATTGAGAATTTCAACATCTCCCTCTTAACAAAATGTTTATGGAAATATTTCTCTAACAACAACCACGTTGGCCAGGTCCTTCAATCCATCTGCCCTCCATACCCTCATAGCACACCCCCCAGAGGTAACAGCTCTAAATTTTGAAAAGATGTTCACTCTACTTACCTTGCTTTTGTGGCTATAGTCAAATAGCATCTAGGTAATGGTTCTAGGATTTTCTTCTAGGAGGATAAGTGGACAGGTAACAACTCCCTCGCTAGTCGGCTATAGTAAAATGACGTCTATGTAATGGTTCTAGCATTCTCTTCTAGGAGGATAAGTGGGAAGGTAACAACTCCCTTGCTAGTCTCTTCCCCTTGGCCTACAATCTGGCTTTCTCTAAGTAAGCCTCCATTGGGTCCCAAGGGAGATTCATAGGAGGAACCTGGCAGTGGAAACCAATTTTGAGGCGCTCAACCAGCCAACATGACATAATCCAAATTCAAGACCTTCTCCTTTGGTTATACTCTACTAATCTGTCCCCTACCCCTATTAAAGATGAAGTTTCTTGGCCCTTGGATTGCTCGGGTAGTATCACTATGAATTACTTCTACACCTTCATCTCATATGGCGGCACCCGCAACCCCTATCACTCTATTATTTAGCATAACCCTCTCCCTAACAGGATCAAATTCTTTACGTGGATTCTCCCTATGGCCAAACTTAATACCAAGGACATGCTCATGACTAAAGGGTGGACCGGTAACCTATCTTTCTCCCTCTACTCTAGCGACATAGAATCTCCCAATCATCTCTTCATCCACTGTCAGCTGGCCAAACAGATCTGGAACATCTCTCGCCCAATCAATAGTATCCCAGTTCCATCTTCATCCATACACCAATGCTTCGATATGTATATCAACAAAGACATAATGAATGCAGTGAAGCTACTATGGAGAATTGCTTTTCCTACCATCTGCTGGCTCATATAGACTGCTCACAATAATCTTATATTCAATGGTACCATGCCAAATCACCATCTTCTGGCATCCAGGATAGCTTACTTCCTTACTTTCTGGACAAGTTCGACGACTTCCAAACGAGCTCTCAAGCTCAAGGATATTGTTCAGGAAAGGGGGATTTTCGACCTGATCGCCTCAAGTGAAAACAGCAATGAGGGAGTAGCAGACCAGTAGGAGTCTACGTAGCTTCGGTGTATGACAATTTTTGGTTTTTTTTTTGTGCAGCCTCAGCTTTTGATAGTTTTTTGGGTTTTGTGCATAGATAGTGTCCCATAGTGGATTAACTAACTAGTTTTTGGTGTGCTAAACATTTAGGTTGTGGGTGGTAAACTCTTTGATTTATTGTATATTCTTTTGTATATCTATGGGTGCTTTTACTTTGTACCTCGATTTTATAGAGTGATGACATAGGTCCGCTCCTCTATCAATTCGAGATCTATCGTTAAATCACAACTAGATATAAATATATGTAAATACTTTTAACTTCTTATTTAGACAATGATAGCGCGTCTTGCCCTATTTTAACTTCAAAAAAAAGATCATGAGTTAGGAGGATATTGCTAAAAATAATTCTCCCTTTAACAAAAGCACTTTGTACACCATTGATTAGAGAACCCAAAATTGATCGCAATCTATTAGACAAAACTTCAGAAATATTTTTGTAAATAAAAATTTACAACAAGCAATTGGTCTAACATCAGAAACAAAAGTAGGAGTATAATTTCAGGAATCAAAGTAGGAGAGATAGAATAGACCTGTCCAAGAAGTTTTCCAGTAGAAAAGAAATCAAAAATAACAAATGTAATATCAGCTCCAATTATATGCCAGGATTTTTTTGAAGGATTTAGCAGAGAGCATATCTAGACCAGAGGCTTTAATGTCAGAGATAGAGAAAGCAACAGCCTTAATTTCCTCACAAGTGACTTGCCTAGATAGAGAAATCTTCTGATCTCCACAAAGGAAGGGGCCATTTGTAATAACTACGTTATCAGCTTATGAGAGGTCGGTGCAGGATGTACCTAGACGATCCTTATAAAACATGATCATTTCACAAATTATATAGCATCACCATCATTAATTCTCTTACTTGCAGTGCCTGTGCAAAACCATAATTCTACTATGATGTCTCTGGTATTTCAAAGATGAGAGAAATGAATTAGCATTTCTATCCTTGTGCACACTCCACTTGATTTTGCTTTTTGCTACAAGAAAGACAAGTTAGCATAAAGGAGAGAAGTGAATTTATCTAGATAACATTTTTCTTGGGAAAGAAGATCATGATAAGCAGGATGATTTTACAATTGAGATTGGATGCTTTCAAGATCTAGCTTAGCCTCAGTCACTTGCATGTTAATATTTGCGAAGGACTTCCTGTTAAGCTCCTTTAAATCAGCTTTGAGAAGTTTGACTTTAGAAACAAGTACTCTACACCTGATGTTGCTAAATTCTGTCAATCAGAGGGGAAAGTCAGCATGACTAGTCCACATGTTATAGATTTGAATGGCTTTTTCCTCTAATATAGACTTGTGCATTGGGTCGGGCTGGCCCAAAAGCTTGCCCAACCCTACTTGTTTCGATCGGACTGAACGCAAGCCCGTAGGCAGAGGCTTCAACCCTGAGCCTGAACCTGGTCCGGCCTGAGCGTAAACCCGGCCCAACTCCAGCCCAGCCTTAATCCTGATAGTTCATACTTCATAGTTGATATTTAAATTTAAAATATATAAGAATATGTTGAGTAAATATATGATACAGCCTATTGAATAAATGATACAAGCCAACTCTATGCCCAACTAAATTTGACCTAGTTAAATCAGCCTATAAAAAAATTATACAGCCCCTTGAATGGGAGGTCCAAAAAAAGGCTAAAGAAAAATTAAAAGATAATAAGTGGCCCTAGCAAGCCAAACCCACCACAATGCGGGGCAGCCCACCATGGGACCAATGACACTAGGCCACTGAGAAGTAGCCGACAAGCCCATGTGCGCTTTTCAGGCACTTCTCAGTGCCCGCCTCTCAATGGGCAATAATTCCTCGTTGAGTCTCAACCTAATGAGATTTTTCAATGAAAAATATAAAAGATTGAAAAAAGTATTTTAAAAACCTATAAATACTCTGCAATAATTCTTCTAAGCATACTCCGCAATACCTCTACTTAAATCATCTATTTTTCCTACTTTAAATGGAGATATTTTTCACGTTCGGTGTGTGCCCGCCACATATTTAATCTTTGTGTGCAAAGTGGATTTCTTTCTATACAACAAGCTATTAAAAAGATTAGAATTGCTATAGAACATATTAAACGTGGTGGTGTAGGGGTCAAAGATTTGATGAATTGTGCTCTACATTTGATTTGCACCACAAAAAGTGTCTGATGACTGTGGAATTCGTTAGAATTCTACTTATAAAATGTTAAGCACATGCATCCATATAAACAACAAGTTCAATTATATTTAAACAGTACAGTAGGGACACACTCATCTCTTGTTATGGCTAATGATGATTGCTTACAAACTTCATCAATTGTTAATATCTTAGGCCTATTTGAAGAAGCAACTAGAAAATTATCTGGTAGTTATTATCTAACTACAAACCTTGTTTTAGTTCAATTCAGTACAATTGCTCACATGTTTTCTACATATCGACATGATCCACTCTTATCATATATTATTAAGAAAATTTTTAATAAATATTTTGAAGATCTACCTTTACTTTATAATTTTGCTCTAATATTAGATCCTAGAGGAAAAATGGATGGTTGTAAAAATATAATTCACTCTATAAAATCTGATATGAACCATAGAGAATTGAGAGTAGATCAACATATGGAAAATATCAAGGATAAATTATATCAATTGTATGTAAATTATTCTGGAAACTCTGTCTTGAACTCACACTTGGACTTCACAATCTTCATCTTTAGCACCTCAATCTCATGGATTTCAAAGCTTAATGAGGCAGAGAAAACCTCACAAGATGTAAATGAACTTAGGTTTTTACCTTAAGTGCTTAGATGGTCTAGGTGCAAATGAAGAAGCTACTAGTTTTGATGTATAAGCCTAGTGGGGTCCATGTGCAAATAAAGAAGCTACTAGTTTTGATGTATTAGCCCGGTGGAATGCACAAAGGGGTTGTTTGATTCATTTCCAAAAAATAAAGAAAATGGATTCCCACACAAGAAACCAATTCTGTAAAAAATTTAGGATATCAAAGGAATCCAAAACTTTTGTTTGATATGGAAGGATAAAATAAATAATAGGAAAGCATATCCAAAACTGAAGTTTGTTTCACCCCTAAAAATCGGAAAAGCACCATGAGAGAAAGCATTTCCTGAGTTCTTTTGTGTTTGATTCAAAGCCTTAGAATAGGATTTCAACCCCAAAAACTGTGTACACATACCTATGGTATGCTTACCCCTCATTTGTGTATTGCAACAGTAACAACGGCTAGGTAACAGTGTCATTTTCCACTATAAATGCAACCGGAAGTGGCCAACGAAGAGGCATGAAATTTCAACCCCTGTTTTGCTTTCAAATTTTTTTTCCTTTGCAGGAAATAGAGGAAATTTGCAGCGGTGCTAAAGATGGAGGTACATTATGACATCAAACAAGCAAATGAACTGTATGAAGTGAAGTGCAAATGCAAGCTTCCGACCCCTTTGAAATTATGTGCAAATGGAAAAAATAAAGGAAGATATTATTGGGGTTGTGCGAAGTTCCCAAATAAAGAGTGTAACTTATTTCAATGGGCTCAGAAAGACGTTTTTTGTAGAAATAAACTAACACAAAGTGAAGATGCAGCTGAAGATAAAAGGTCAAAGAAAATCAGAAAATTGAAGACAGAGCTAAAATCAGCAGAGCATCAAGTCATCATTTGGAAAATGAGTGCATTGTTTGTAGTTATAGTTTGTGTACTCCTCTTCATTTTCAAAAGTATGTCATGTAGTTGCAAAATGTATCCAGAACTGAAAGAAAATTTCCAAGATTGTAATGTGAAATGAGTACGAGGCTCATATTGAAGTCATATTATCTGTATAAAATGCCTCGCCTAAATATTGTAATTGCTCTATAGATTGCACACACACATAATGGTTGTGTCATCTAAAAATTGCATGAGCAATGTAGATTGCATTCTCAACATGGATTGCATGATCCAAATAAGCAAATCACAATTTAGGCTGCATAAACAAAAAATGACCAATCATCATTGTCTAATGCCGAAAACCCACATGACTTATGAATATTGATGCAGCAAGGCAAAATCTAGTTTTTTGCTCAAATGATAACCCCAAGTTAAGAAAGATAGCCAAACCAATGCACCAACAAGTACAGATTGCTATCTTCATAACGTATTTTAGGTCACAGCTTGTGTGTCCAACCTGAATCACATGCACACAAACACAATAATAAGCGAGGCCAACACTGACAAGAAATTTCACAGAGCACACAAATTAAGTTGCCAGGACCAAACTAATACGATCAACTGAGCATACAGAGTCATACCAAAAATTCAAAAGAACATGGTATGGTCAAATTATCAGGAAAAACAAAAAAGAGCTGAAAGTCAGGGAAAGACATAGCTGAATCTGCACTCTTGGACATGGGCTGCAAATAACTTGACACAGAGATGAAATACAAGCAAATAAGATTTTAGGATCACCTCATAAAGATTCATCCAAGTGGACTTGAGGAAACAAGCAAATAAGATTTTAGGATCACCTCATAAAGATTCATCCAAGTGGACTTGAGGAAATGGCATTACCTGAAACATCCTCAGAGGCATGTATATGTGCCAAGTGGACTTGAGGAAATGGCATTACCTGAAACATCCTCAGAGGCATGTATATGTGTAAAACAGCTCTAAAGCATGGACACAGCAATAGATCTCAATGACAAGCAATAGAACATAATCACATAGCATGAACACAGCAAACCAAATTCAGAATACTACACTTAAGATGTTCATAACATGTCCCTGAGGTTATGTTTACAAAAGTACATAGTCACTGATTGGTGACTAATTAAAAGCATTGTTTTGTCTCATCGCCTATATACATAACAGAGTAACACAGATTGCATTGTTATCACAAGCATGTCCCATGCTAGTGCAAAAGATGGAAGGAAACAAGTTCACACTTAGGCCAGTCCTCTTTGTCAAAGCCATTTTCCCTGATAATCTTTTCTATGAATAGTTTCTGAGCATTTTTTGATTTGATTATGAACCTCCTAGATTCTGATTCATTGTCATACAAAAAATCCAGAGCCTTATCAAGTATTGTCTCAGAGAAATTAGGCTCATGTGCCAATAAAGCCTTGGCCATGCTCTCACTCCAATGTAAAATATGTTGGTTCTGGATTGAGTAAGACATGGACTCGATGAGATCACGCGTTAGTGAATCGCCACTCTTCTTTTTTGATTGAGTTTTCACATTGGAAGTGGAGGTTACTCCACTAGAGGACTTCACATTTTGTGCCTGTGTATATGTCTGTTCACCACTTGGTATCACAGGCTCAAAATGTGAGGTGGGGCCCTCATCATTATCATTTTCATCGAGATTTACAAACTGTTCAGAAAATTCTAGAGGCCGACTAGAACCTAGTTTCTTACACATATCTTTGCTTAAATTCCCCCTTGCTTGGTCATCACCCACAATGACACACAAATCATCATAGTGAGTGAGAGGCGTGTTCAAGTAGTCCTTCAATTTTGCAGAACTATACTTATTGTCCTATATAGAAAAGTAAGGCAAGTTAAGAAGGCAAGCAAGATACAGTTAAAGATGTCAAGTTAAAAAAGCAAGGCTCATATGCAAAATATCATGATACCTTCGTCCACATATCAAATGACTCTGGATCCATGATGACGATTTTTGTCGTCGGATCATATCCGGCACCACTCATGTTCATTACAGTACGCATATCAAAGAACTTAGACTTCAAGCTCTTCATATGGTTCATCACATTTTCTTTAGTAAATTCAGTTCCACATTGCTTGTTGACTTCATCAGCAGCTACCTTGTATGCATGCATCTTAAAGTTCTTATCAACCTTTAGACCATCTCTTGCCAACTGAGCAAGAAGAGGGATAAGAATATCATCATGCCTTGCATTCCAATACATGTTAGGAACGCCCCTAGTGTTTTGAGCATTGTCTACAATTGTTGATTTTGATTTTTTTTTTTTTGGCAAAGGATTTTTTTTTCAAAGGTGATATTGCCTCGACATCAACTTCAATAGACCGCTTCTGTGAAGGGATCTCTGTAGAGTGGGTATCATTGTGATGTGGGCTAGGAGTTGCATGCATAATTGGGTGGCTATTAAGCATATTCATAAATGACATGGGGGGTTGAGTCATACATGGGAAATTATTGTCATAATGGGAGTAAGGTGGATATGAAGGAGAGGGAGCAGAAAAAGGTACATGAGGGAATGGAATGAAGTTCATGTTCATGTGTGAAGGGGGAACTCTAGGGGTTTTAGGGGAAGGGGTAGCTTCGTTGTCATTACCTTAGCTAACATCACCAGAATCAGCCATATTGTAAAGAATAATGCTCCTGTTACACCAAAGTCATATAATGCAAGTATTAAATCAAGCCAAAACTAGATTGAAAATAGACAAATACAATAATAAGTGCAGCGAACAAAGTTTGTTTAAAGCAGCATTTCATGTGAAATATATTGTAAATTACAAGCCACTCTCGTTTGTGTCACCACCCTAATACCTATTACAATAATCTACCCACATAGCACTTGCAATTTCGTCCCTCTTCTCTTTCCATTCATTCCTTGAATCCCTTTCCTCTCTTTGTGTCATATTCTGGGTAAAGTCGACAACATTCTGGTCATCACCCTCATCATCTATCTCTCCATCATCGTCCTCAATATGAATGTCCTCATTCAATAAGTCATCGCCCGGATCAACTGTAGCAATATGGTTATGAAGTATATAACAAGCCAAAACTATATCAACTTGGGTAGGAAAAGGATAATGAGGCTTTGCTGTAAGGATTTTGAAACGATTCTTCAATAATCCAAAGGTAGATTCAATTTTGGACCTTAGTGATGAATGTCGTAAATTGAATAACTCTCTTTTGTTATTTATCGGCCTACCCCTGTGCTCATTTAAATGGTAACGTACTCCACGATAAGGGGGGATGAAGCCAGGCATCGTTGTGTAACCCGCATCACACAAATAATATTTGCCTACAATTATAAACAACACATTGTAGTAAATATCTATATTTATGTAGATTATAATTGAATATTAAATTTAGTCATTAATAATTAATTACCATTGTAGACCCTCAGCCCATGAGGCTGAGGTCGTGAAAGTGCATCTTGTAGCACTTTATAATCATTTGCGGATCTCTCCCATCCAGCTAGAACGTACGAAAATAACTTATTTGGGGGTGCATGCGGCTAGAACATTTTGGGTTACACCTTTACGGCCTCTAAAGCGAGCGACAAGTCTAGCGGGGAGCATGGCGTCGATGTGAGTTCCATCTATCATGCCAATGCAATCCTATATATTGTACGAAAATCACTATTAATTCAGACAACAACAAAGTTCATTTGTTCAATTCACGTTAAGGGAATGAGTTCATTATCTTGAAAATAAGGATAGTACAAAGGATTGTTTGTAATCTCTAGCGCCAATTCATTTGGTGCTTGCTTCAGGAACCGTCCCCTTATGCGACCAACAGCTTCTAGGCATTTATTAAAATATCTAGAAATTGTTTCTCCGGATCTTATGAAATGTGATCTAACTATTCTATTTTTAGTTTTATGTTTGTTTCTCCGGATCTTATGAAATGTGATCTAACTATTCTATTTTTAGTTTTATGTCCTAATATATTCAGAAACATGATCAATTGTTCTTCTACTTTATATTCTATTTTTAGTTTTATGTCCTAATATATTCAGAAACATGATCAATTGTTCTTCTACTTTAACATCATGTGAATCCTGCAGTAGGCCAGTGACTCTCATTATTCTAACCAGATTTTCGAATGCATGTGGCCTCATTCTAACATAATCCCTAAAGCTTTGACTATAGCCGAAAAATACACGGTTGATGTGGGCATTTCTAGACTCTATATTTTCCTGTTTTCCCTCCCTATGATGATAGGTGATAGTTTTTTTTCTAGCACGAATTCTCATCAAACAAGTCAACACAGTAACGATGGCAGACATAGTGGCATTACTTGACATCCTCATTAGTGTATCGGTATCCATCTCATCCATCTACAACAGTTAAATAAACATTTTTAAACACATGCAAAAGCTTCAACGCAAAGTCATCTCTATAGCTAACCAATTATTAATAAAATTATAGAGAAAATATTGTTAAATATCAGATTTTAACAGAAATTATCTCAACGTATAGCAGTAAACATACATCAGCATAATACTAACTGTTAGCCCTTATGTTTTGATGATGTTTTACAACCACCATTATCGGTACTAATGGCCTATTGAGTGCAAATGTAGTAAATTCATTTATCAAGCTCGTTAGTACCATTAATGGAGGATGGATGGAATATAAGCTACAACGATGATATCCAAAGGAGGAGGATGCATAATGATGAAGCAATGTTAATTCAAGAACAACAAATCCATAAAGAAGCTTCATCAAACTTAAAGCTATCAAGACTCAAGAACTATACTCTATGTGAGGATATTAGCTTGTTTTCTATTTTCTCTCTAGTGCTAGAATGTAGGAAAAGAGTTACTGATTTCACTTGAAGCTATTGGGAATCACACACACGTTTTCATACTTATGTTTTTAAGCGTTTTTCACAAAATACTATTTTTCATAAGTATGAGGACCTATCTACAAAATTCTTCCTCCAAACAGTTTGTTTTCAGTATTAAAAACATTTTACAAAGTTTCATAATTTTCAGAGGTCAAATAAATATTTTACAAATATTTTAGTTTGAGTCAAAAAATCAGTCTGTGCAAATGTATCAGAATGCGGTCGACCGGACCGGTCGACCGCACCTATGAGCATTCGTCACTGGACTCCAGAGAGTTTGTCGGTCGACCGGCGCGGTCGACCGAAAGCTCAAATTTTTGGTCGGTCGACCGCGCCGGTCGACCGATGAAGTCTCTGTTTGTTTTTACTTGTTTTCAAACCTGCCTCCGGTCGACCGAATTTTCGGTCGGTCGACCGAACCATTTTTCCGGTCGACCGAACCATTTTTCCGGTCGGTTTTTGTGTGTGATTCACTTCCCAGCTTCAGTAACTTTTCTCTTTGCTATAGGGGCTGTGTAAAGAGAGGTTCTTGCATCTTTTCTTCTGCTGTGTGAGTGAGATCTTGTGTAGATCAACTGTGAGGGAGTGATCTGTTGAGATCAAACTGTGTAGTGAGAGATGGTGTGGGATCGCTGTGTAGACGAAGTTCTGGCTTCCAAACCGGGTGTGTAGTGGATTTCTCCTCGAGAGTGGGGAGCGGGGACGTAGGTCAGCGAGACGAACCTCGTTAACACATCGCGCGTCAAGGATAACGATTCCTAACTCTATCTCTCTTACTTTGATTGCATTTCTGTTTTGTGGATTGCTTGTGTTTATTTTTATTGCATATTAGAGCCTCTTGACCCTAATCACCCCCCCTCTAGGGTCCGACAATTGGTATCAGAGCTTGGTCTCTATATTAATTTTTGGTTTAACCGCCTTAGAGAAAAGATCTAATGGAGGCCTCTTTGAATATGCATATGTTAGAAGGACAATCCACCACTAGACCACCACTCTTCACCGGGACTAATTTTGCTTATTAGAAGGCTAGGATGAGAATTTACCTCCGTTGCATTGATCTTGACATCCTAGAGCTCATAGAAAAGAAATATGTAGAGAAGTCCAAAGTCGAGAACATGTCGGGTGATGAAAGGCACCTTGCCAATCTCAATGCTAAGGCCATGAACGTCTTAATTTGTGGTCTTTCCCCCAATAAATACAATAGAGTTTCTACGTGTGCAACCGCATACGAAATTTGGGTAAAGTTATGTATCACACATGAAGGAACCCCCCAAGTTAAGGAATCTAAGATTAGTGGGCTTATGCATGATTATGAGCTATTTAAAATGCTTCCTAATGAATCCATTGATGCTATGTTTTCCCGTTTTACTAATATCATCAATGAATTACATGGTCTAGATAAGCAATTATCCATTCAAGAGATGAACTACAAGATACTTCGCTCCTTGACTCCGGCATGGGAGCCCAAAGCTACGGCCATTGAGGAAGCTCATGACCTTACTACCTTAGCTCTTGATAGCCTCATCGGAAAGCTCAAAGTGCATGAGAAGAAGCTCAAGGGGAAGGAAAAGGAGGAAGTGCAATCACGTGAAGTTGAGGAGCCGTCACCAAAGTTGAAGACCATAGCTCTCAAAGGAGCTAGTGGCAACTCATCTTCGTCATCGGAGAGTGAAGTCGATTTTTCTAGAGAAGTGGCTCATCTCTCTAGAAGAATCTCTAGACTCATAAAGATGAACAAAAAGTTTAACCCCCGATCTAACAACAAGTTTTACTCTCGTGTAGGTAAATGTTTTGAATGCAATGAACCGGGTCACATCGCTAAGGATTGCCCCAAACTCAAAGAAAAGTACATGAAGTACAAGAAGAAGAAGGCTATGTATGCCGGATGGGAAGAATAAAAGACTAGAAATTGAGGGTTGTAGGACTAGACCCACTCATGCTTATGCCAACTACAATCACCATGGTAGAAATAGGTTTCATAGTTCCAACATTCGTACATACAAAAGAAATTTTGTATGCACCTATTGTATGAGACATGGACACATTTCTACTCATTGTAGAATTAAAGACAATGAAGATTTTTATGGTTTGATATGGGTACCCAAAGGTACCAAGACTACTAACCACCAAGGACCCAAGACATGGGTACCTAAAGCTACTACACCTTCATCTTCTTCTTTTGTAGGGAACGTCACGGCAACGACGTAAGGAGATGTGGTACCTTGATAGTGGTTGCTCACATCATATGACGGGCAACAAAGAGTTATTTGCAACCCTATCAAGGATTGAAGGAGGTAGTGTCTCCTTCGGTGGTGGTGAGAAAGGTAAAATCATTGGTATCGGTTCTATTGGTAAGAAACCCTCACCCATTATAGAAGATGTTTATTTAGTAAATGGTTTGAATCATAATCTTCTTAGCATTAGCCAATTAAGTGATAAAGGTTTTGATATTTCATTTAAACCGGATAAATGCATCATTAGTATGAATGGAAAAATTGTTTTTATTGCTAATCGCAAATCTAATGTATACATTTTTGAGATGAATGAATTAGTAAATCAAGATGTGAAGTGTCTTGCGGCAATTGATGAAAATCCTTGGATTTGGCACAAAAGACTTGGACATGCAAATATGGAGTTAATATCAAAATTGTCTAAGAGAAATCTTGTGAGAGGATTACCTAGCTTGCACTTCATCAAAGATACCACATGTGAGGATTGTGTTAAAGGTAAACAAACAAAATCCTCTTTCAAATCCGTCAATGAGGTATCAACTTCTAAACCCTTGCAATTACTTCATCTTGATTTGTTTGGTCCTATGCGTGTTACCTCTCTTGGAGGCAAACACTATGTTTTTGTGATTATTGATGATTTTTCTCGTTTTACATGGACAATACTTCTTGCTAAGAAAAATGATTGTTTTGAAGAATTTACTAATCATGTTAAAAGAATTGAAAATGAAAAAGATTTGAAAGTTGTTAAAATAAGAAGTGATCATGGTGGTGAATTTTAAAATGAATTCTTCTATGATTTTTGTGCTCATCATGGTATAACTCATATGTTTTTCGCTCCTAGAACACCACAACAAAATGGTGTTGTTGAACGGAAAAATCGTACCATAAAAGAGATGGCACGCACTATGCTTAATTTATTTGATTTGCCAAAATATTTTTGGGCGGAAGCCGTCAATACGGCTTGCCATGTTTTAAATCGTGTTTTGATTAGACCAAAGCTTAAGAAAACTCCATATGAACTTTTTTTATGGAAAAACTCCTTTTATTGGTTACTTTCGTATCTTTGGTTGTAAATGTTTCATTTTAAATACAAAAGATCACCATGATAAGTTTGATTCCAAAATTGATGTTGGTATTTTCTTGGGTTATGCACCTCGAAGTAAGGCTTATAGGGTCTTCAATAAACGAAGCCTCGTTGTTGGAGAATCTATAAACGTTACTTTTGATGAGACTAATATTGGTTCTCAAGTTGTTTTGCCTAGGAAAGATGATGATGATGATGTTGAGGGAGGATTAGACTTATTGCAAATCAAAGATACTCCCTCTATAGAATCTCAAAAGGATGTGGATAGCTCAACTGACAATGAACAAATTGAACCGCCTAAAGCTTGGAAATTCACATCAAACCATCCAAAGGAACAAATTATTGGGAGCCCTTCCAAAGGAGTCATTACTCGCTCAAAAGCCTTGAGTGAGTGTGGTAATGTTGCTTTCCTATCTCAACTAGAACTAAAAAGGTTAATGATGCTTTAAATGATGAGTTTTGGGTTTTGGCTATGCATGAAGAATTAAACAATTTTCAAAGAAATGAAGTTTGGAAGTTAGTTCCTAGACCTAACAATGCTAGTGTTATTGGTACTAAATGGGTTTTTAGAAACAAACTTGATGAACATGGCATTGTTACTAGAAATAAAGCTCGTTTGGTTGCCCAAGGATACAATCAAGAGGAGGGCATAGACTATGATGAGACTTTTACACCGGTTGCAAGGTTGGAATCTATTATGATGTTTTTGGCATTTGCAAGCTTTAAAAAATTCAAACTATTTCAAATGGATGTTAAAAGTGACTTCTTAAATGGTTTTATAGAAGAGGAAGTGTATGTTGAGCAACCCCCCGGTTTTATAGATCATACTTTTCCTAATCATGTTTACCGGGTACAAAAAGCTTTATATGGGTTAAAACAAGCTCCTAGAGCTTGATGGTTTTTCAAAAGGAACAATTGATAACACACTTTTTGTGAGAAAAAGGAAAAATGATTTCATTTTAGTTCAAATATATGTGGATGACATTATTTTTGGTGCTACTAATGAATCTTTGTGCAAGGAATTTTCTAAAGTAATGCAGGATCACTTTGAGATGAGTATGATGGGAGAGCTTACATTCTTTCTCGGGCTCCAAGTCAAGCAAACTAATGATGGAATCTTCATTTCACAAAGCAAGTATGCGAAGGAATTTGTAAAGAAATTCAATTTGGAGAAATCTAAGCATGCGCCTACTCCCATGAGTACTAGTGTGAAGCTTGATGCGGATGAGAGTGGTGAAGATGTGGACCAAAAACTATACCGAGGTATGATAGGTAGTCTTCTTTATCTCACCGCTAGTAGACCCGATATCATGTTTAGTGTGTGTGCATGTGCACGTTTTCAAGCATCTCCAAAAGCATCTCATTTAATTGCGGTTAAAAGGATCATTAAGTATGTTAATGGAACTTTTAACCTTGGTTTATTTTATCCAAGAAGCACCTCTTTTGATTTATATGGTTTTTGTGATGCCGACTTTGCCGGATGTAAGGTAGATCGCAAGAGTACTAGTGGAACATGCCAATTCTTAGGAAATTCCCTTGTTTCTTGGGCTTCCAAGAAACAAAATTGTGTTGCATTGTCCACTACGGAAGCGGAATACATTGCCGTCGGCTTATGTTGTGCTCAAGTTTTATGGATGAAACAAAGTTTAGTTGACTATGATTTGAATTTTCAAAATATTAAAATCTTTTGTGATAACACAAGTGCTATAAATATTTCCAAAAAGTCGGTTTTGCATTCTAAAACTAAGCATATTGATGTGCGCCATCATTTCTTACGCGATCATGTAGAGAGACAAGATGTATCCCTAGTATTTGTTGACACAAAATCTCAACTAGCGGATATATTTACTAAGCCTCTTGGAGAGGATGATTTTTATCGTATAAGAAATGGTTTGGGCTTATTAGCGGATATATTTACTAAGCCTCTTGGAGAGGATGATTTTTATCGTATAAGAAATGGTTTGGGCTTATGAACTATGTGAAAGTTCTACATTGTGTGCTTGTTTAGTTGTATTTTATTTTCTCTTTACCCCATTTTTGATTGTGACAAAGGGGGAGAGAAATCTCCTCATTTGTTGCATATATTGCATATACTAAGGGGGAGCTCATAGATAGGGGGAGCACCTATCTATAAGCTATTTTATTTTTGCTCTTATATAATGGTTGGTTGTCATCATCAAAAAGGGGGAGATTGTTAGCCCTTATGTTTTGATGATGTTTTACAACCACCATTATCGGTACTAATGGCTTATTGAGTGCAAATGTAGTAAATTCATTTATCAAGCTCGTTAGTGCCATTAATGGAGGATGGATGGAATATAAGCTACAACGATGATATCCAAAGGAGGAGGATGCATAATGATGAAGCAATGTTAATTCAAGAACAACAAATCCATAAAGAAGCTTCATCAAACTTAAAGCTATCAAGACTCAAGAACTATACTCTATGTGAGGATATTAGCTTGTTTTCTATTTTCTCTCTAGTGCTAGAATGTAGGCAAAGAGTTACTGATTTCACTTGAAGCTATTGGGAATCACACACACGTTTTCATACTTATGTTTTTTAAGCGTTTTTCATAAAATACTATTTTTCATAAGTATGAGGACCTATCTGCAAAATTCTTTCTCCAAACAGTTTGTTTTCAGTATTAAAAACATTTTATAAAGTTTCATAATTTTCAGAGGTCAAATAAATATTTTACAAATATTTTAGTTTGAGTCAAAAAATCAGTCTGTGCAAATGTATCAGAATGCGGTCGACCGGACCGGTCGACCGCACCTATGAGCATTCGTCACTGGACTCCAGAGAGTTTGTCGGTCGACCGGCGCGGTCGACCGAAAGCTCAAATTTTTGGTCGGTCGACCGCGCCGGTCGACCGATGAAGTCTCTGTTTGTTTTTACTTGTTTTCAAACCTGCCTCCGGTCGACCGAATTTTCGGTCGGTCGACCGAACTAGTTTTTCGGTCGACCAAAAATCCCTTCGGTCAACCGAAAGTTGTCTTCGGTCAGCCGTGACTTTTTTCAAACGGTCATTTGCCTAGAACACTGTGCTTTCACTTATTAGTGTTTGGCACAGTCTGAGATAAGGGTCTGAAAAAGAGATTACTTACTTAACTGGGAAGATTGGGTTTAGTTTTTAAATTGATTAATCTCTTCTATTTAAACCCCAGACTTCTTCTTCTTCCTTGCCCTAACGTTTTGCAAAAACCAAAGAGACTGCTGTCTTCCTGAGAGAATTTTCAAATCTGTTTTCTCTGTGGTTTTTGTGTGTGTTCACTTCCCAGCTTCAGTAATCCTTCTCTTTGCCATAAGGGCTGTGTAAAGAGAGAGTCTTGCATCTTTTGCTTCTGCTGTGTGAGTGAGATCTTGTGTAGATCAACTGTGAGGGAGTGATCTGTTGAGATCAAACTGTGTAGTGAGAGATGGTGTGGGATCGCTGTGTAGACGAAGTTCCAACTTCCAAACCGGGTGTGTAGTGGATTTCTCCTCGAGAGTGGGGAGTGGGGACGTAGGTCAGCGGGCCGAACCTCGTTAACACATCGCGCGTCAAGGATAACGATTCCTAACTCTATCTCTCTTACTTTGATTGCATTTCTGTTTTGTGGATTGCTTGTGTTTATTTTTATTGCGTATTAGAGCCTCTTGACCCTAATCACCCCCCCCCCCCCTTCCAACAATTGGTATCAGACACTAACGTCTTCAACTAGCAGATAAAAAATTTTAGTATTGTTTGAATATAACCAAACCTCAAACACAATCAAGTATCACAAAGTTTTAAAAGATTATACATTTGTTATGTTTTCGAGCAGATCCGAAGGGCCTTTAGGTGATTACTTAAAGTAGGAAAACTTATACCAGAAATCAAGACGTCAGATCTACAAAATAGGGTGAGGAGGTGAACCGAGGTCACTGATCTAAGAGCAAACCGCATCGCAAGAACTACGCTGGCAAGCTACCTGAAAACCCCCCAAAATCACACTACAGAAGCCTTTGTAAACCTCCAAACAATAAGAAATTTCATCTTGAACTCAATAGCTAGGGTTCAACAAGGAGGAAATCAACAGGGGGATCAACATTACACAAAAATATGCCCGCGTTTGAGCAAACATTGGTTGATTTTTTTTATGAAACGGCGGGAAGCGGAAGAGGGAAATGGAGAGGCGGGGATAACGAGAAGTGGTGAGCCCAAAGGACGGCTTCACGTGACGAGAAAAACGGAGAGGCTGAAGAGCTGAGCTGGCCCTTTCATTTCCAAAAAATACCCATTTCCGAGCTTTTAGTCAGGATTTCGCCGTTCCAAAAAAAACATTATTTGACAAGGTTTTAGGAAACCATTTCTTAAAAAAAATGAAACAAATACAGTTTTTGGATTTCTAAAACCTCCCAAATGTTACTTTTTGTTCCAAAAACCGGGTTTTCCTAAAAAACACCCTCAAACAAACAACCCCAAAGTGGAATGCTTTTTCTACTAATGGCATGTTATTAAGTGAGAAGAGAACCAGCTTGAGCAATGAGAGATTGAATAGGGTGTTGCTATTAGGAGGCTAGTGGATCAACG
This sequence comes from Asparagus officinalis, assembly GCF_001876935.1. Taxonomy (NCBI): domain Eukaryota; kingdom Viridiplantae; phylum Streptophyta; class Magnoliopsida; order Asparagales; family Asparagaceae; genus Asparagus; species Asparagus officinalis. The sequence goes on from NC_033798.1 coordinate 49,307,532, forward strand.
ACTTCAAGGTATACAAAAAATTGCATACGGCGACATATTTGATGAAGAATCTCAACCAAAAGCGAAGCAGGTCCACCTAAACATCTTAAAAATTTTATTTGTAATTTTCAAAGTCTTATCAAACTAGTTACTTGTGTTGTCATTTTTTATTTTCAATACAAAAACTTCACTTTAGTCAATGTAAGTTGTAAGTCTTCAATTTCTACATGTAACTCTTAAGTTTCAAGTTTCTACAATTATGTAAAATTTTCATCAATTTATTACTAAAGTTATTATTCTTCTATAAATTGTTGTCTTTACTTTTTGCATTTAAATTTGACCAATCCTTTAACTTGAAACTAAGCCTAAACTTAGAAATATGTGTTTATAAAAAGTTAAAAATATATAGTTAAAAATTGTTAGCCTAACCTTTCAGCTATCTAAGGCCCAACCCAAAAATAATAATAATAAAGAAAGAAAATAAAATTCAGCCCAATTAAATGATTTTTTTGGGGGGTGGGGAGGGGGGTGGGGGGGTGTTTGGCAAAGTTCAAGGCCAATATTTTTTTCAAATGCCCAAGAAGGCCTAACCCAAAAAAAAGAAAAAACCAATAAAATTCGGCCAATTCCTAGATGGGTTTGGGCAGCGCCCAAACTTAAACAGTCGGGCTCGGACCTACCCAATTAAATCCAGTCCCAACAAGGTCTAGTCCGAACAAGTCCGGTCCGAACAAGTCCGGGCCCGGCAGCGGAGCCTACTCCAACAGGCTACTCTAGAATAGACATGACGCCGGGTGAACGATTAGAGAAACAAAGTTGGAGAAATTCCTCTTGATTTGTAGTATAAACATGAATCCATTGATCATTAACCAACACTCTTATCTAATTTGCTCTTTATTTTGTTAGCCTTCTTGTTTATTTGATCAGGAATAGAAGCATCCAATAGTTTTCAATTGAGAGAGGCAGTAGGTGTAGGGTTGTCAAATGAGTGGTTTTGGTTGGGTTTTGGTTGGGTTATAAACGGGTGGACACATTTATAACCATTTGACCATTTATAACCCATTTAGCATTTGCTAAATAGGTCACTTCTCATCCACCCATTTACTAAATGGGTGGTTCATAGGTGACCAATAACACATTTGGTTATGATATTTTTATATATATGTAAGTTTCAGGGATCTACATGCAAACTTTCAGGAGGTTTTCTACAAACTTTAGGGGGTTTTCTACAAACTTACAAGGGGGTTTTTTGTAAACTTTCAGGGGGTTTTCTGTAAACTTTTAGGGGATTTTCTGTAAACTTACAGGGGTTTTTGGTAAACTTCTCACTGCAAAAACCCTCAATTACCAATTTATACAACAAAAAACTGGGGCAAAAGCCTTCAGAGACCATCATAAACATGAAATCTTTAGCCTCTACAAACATTTTCGATTCAACCAAACCATAAACAAGCGCTTGATAACTTCCAGAGTTCGGATAACATCCTTTAAGCTTCATTACTTTTAAGAGCTCGATCCCCCTCTCTAACTCTCCTTTGCTTGCAAAGACCCGAAATCAAAACATTAAACATTACAGTAACAGGATAACATTTCTCTCTTTCCATTCTGTCGCATAACTCTAAATAAAACTACTGTGTGAACTCATAATGAATGTTTAGCAATGATCACTTAAAAATAACGATGAGAATAATGTACATCTGATCATTATAACATGCTCAAGGATCTCAGCTTCAAGACAGCAAATTGATTACATGAAGGCTATAATCCATGGGTTTATGAAGTCTTTGATGTTGCTAATGATACCCTTATCATATGGATTTGGAAACCTTATTTCTGAAGAGTTCCCTGAGGAAAAACATACATAAAGGACCACCAATTAGTAACCAATTAAATTCAAACAGAATCTTGTGTAGTTTTAATTTGATTTCAATATATTTACCTAGCTGAGACTGGACGACTAGTTGAAACTCAGGATATTTCTTCCAGTTAATCTGATTATTGGCAAGTATTAATACACAGAAGCAAGATATACAGAAGCAAAAATCATAAAAGGAACTAGAGAACTTATTCATCAGTTTAGATATTGGCACAGATGCAATATATAAAGTAAAGCACTCACAAGCTCAATGGTACGTAACGTAATATCAGTTAATTTCATCACCTATCTTTAAATATTGATGTCACATAAAGTAAAGCATAGTATTTAAAGAAAACTTAACCGATAACAATTGCTGAAAGTTCCCCAAAAGAGAATTATAAAACCAAAACAGACTAATCCCCCCAAAAATACTAACATATTCCAATTCAAACAAATTCAAGAATGTATTCGAAGTTGATTAAAAAAGTACCCTTCGGTAATAAAATTATGATACCCCCACAAACAGTTCACTTTCTTGGGCTATGAAAGTGATCAAACACAGTAAAACTCTATTCAATTGCAAAATTCAAAACATAAACAATTAACGTTAGCACTCTCAGAACAAGGTAGCATCTTGATCCTTTCCTTACATTTGTAGGCTTGAAATTATTGGTGTCAGATAAAGTGAACTGCCTGCAACTGTCCTGTAGTCCTGTTTGTTTTTAAGGGTTTTACGCGAATAATTGAAGATGGTTGAAACTGCATAAGTGAAAATAGAGATGGATTTGTTTATCCTAGTATCAAGAGCATTTATGCAAATCTTGATGTTTACAATGTATGAAGCATTACATGTCAATACAAGAATGCCGGCACAATGCACACAACAAATGATGGTGCTACTAATCTGCCATTTTTTTTCGTTGACAAAATAAGGTAAGCAGGTATATCCAAAAGTAAGGAAAAGAAAAACACTAGTCATCCCAGGGTTCCAAACATCCAAAGATGCCTTATTATAAAAGCTCCTTTGAGCCTACTAGCTAGTCATACATAGCCTTCAAAGTTTTAAAGATAACAACACACAAAATAAATACAACAATGCGAATTTGATCATACCTTTAGCCAATACTCTAGCAATCAAATCTACTCCCATTCTTTCTAATCCATGGCTCGAAAAAACTACCCTTGCATTAAACGTTGAACAACGGTTATGTATATCACCAACATATTAGTTTCACTTCGCTTTGTTTTACTTTAAAAGCATAATCCAAATAGTGCATGTTCAAACTTCATTAAAAAAAAATTCATTCGATCTCCTCTTCCACCAAACTACTGTTCGCTCTTTCCATTTGAAAACCCTTACTCACTTCAGGTTAGTAAAATCACACTCTAAAGTTTATAATCTCCCCATTAATCCAACATTAAGCTTGTAAGTTTTCCCAACCTGAAACAAATATAGTTTCATTATCAGCTTCACTACCATCATCGCATGCAGTAAATTCATTCAAAGACATGGTAACTGAAACAAGAAAAATAACTTTTCATTATCAAATCATATGTCAAAAGTTAATAAAATAGCTTCGTATATAACAAATAACTACAATAAGAAAAAGAACACTACCCAACAAATTCCAACACAAGATCCATGTCAATATCAATTTTCTGTTGAACACAGGGGCCACACATCATACACATGGTAAGGAGAAAATGACATAACAATATTGCTCAATAATCAACAGAATAAAGTTCAAATCTTATAGCAGAAAATGACTAGATTGTTGTATGGGTGGTAATATTCCCCAAACTTACAGAGTAATCTAATTAAAATATTTACAGTTTAATCAATTTCCCAAACACTTATTCAAACAATTATATAGACCTATTAAGTAGACAACATATCGCAATAATCAACTAAACCAACGAAGTTAACTAAATTGACGAAACATGTGACTTCAATAGAGCTATATATCGTCACCTCCAAATTTTAGAAACTACAGTACATGAATCGTAAACAAAATTACAGCAGAAATAAGTAACTGAATGCTATTTTTGCAAAATAACTAATGCAGATGTACTGTTTGACAAATTGCCACAGAGAGGAAATGCGAAAATAAAACCTAAGGACATCTCTTCAGCGAGCTTAGCGGATTAAAACTTCAGAGCTCGATCAAAGGCCTGATCAAGAAACCCTAAAATTGAAAGGAGATAGGATTAAAAAAAACCCAAAATTGAAAGAAGGATGGATCAAGAAACCCTACTAAGAATGTACCTCAAAATTCAGTGATTAGTTCGATTGAAAACCTGAATGTTGTAATAGCTCGATCAAAGGCCTGAATTTGAACAGGAGAGAGATGAGGAAGCTCGATGGGGAACTATGGCTCGATCGAGAGGAACTATGGCTCGATCGGAGAGGAACTATGGCTCGATTCTCCTGTTGAAGATTCGATTCTCCTGTTAATCGAGAGGAACTATGGCTCGATCGGAGAGAGATGAGGAACCTCGATGGGGAGAGGTGAAATCGAGCGCTTGAGAGGAGAGAGAGGAACTAGAGCTCGAGCGTTTGAGAAAGAGGGGAGAAAGGAGAACGCAGAACGCGTGGGTGTGGATCAGATTGGGTTGGTTATGGGCGGGTCTAGTTATGAACCATTTAGGCTGTATGGAAGCAATACCCACCCATTTAGGATCCGCTTCGTTAAGTGGGTGGGTATAGTTGGACTATTTTGTGAGTGGGTATGGGTAGATTATTAGGTTTGGGTCTAGATTGCCACCCCTAAGTGGCACTAAATTCTTTTGGGGCCTGTCACTTCACTTTCAATGACCGGGGGGAACCACCCAATTTATTTTAAGGTCAGAGAACATTATTTGAATCTCCTCAATAAGCCAAGGCATATTATGATGAGAGCCAACAGAATGAAGTTCCCTCCAAAGAATTGAGTCTATCCTCGAGGGATTAGAAGCATAAATGAAGGAAGCCAATCAATAAACCTTATCATCCCTGTGTAATGCATTGAGAAGAGATATTAACGATGGAAATATAAAAAAAGAAGAATCCCAAAGTAGCCAAATACGACCATTAGGACTAACAGAATAGTTATAGCCCACAATCTTTAGCTATTCTCTTAACAGTTGAGTAGGCCTTATCAGACTTAACCATAAGTTTCAAGAAGAGCAAGACAAGAGATTTGATATGGGGCGACGAACTCTCCTATTAATCCATGTTTATGAGGCCTATTAAACCTGTAACATTCTGCATTAAAATATAGAGGTGCCCTCTTTGGCCTATAAAAAATGCAAGATATCACCTGAGTTGCCTTGAGAGCTAGTAGCAGGAACTTCTCCCTTTGTATAGTCATCCATTCAGAATCCGCGTTAGAGACAGAACTCTCTCCTGGCGCCTGAGATGATCTGGAATGAGAAGAATTTAGCACAGAAGCAATGTCCTAATCCACTTGATTTACAGGTAGCAGTATTTGGCTGCACTTCATTTCTCTCAACCACCTTAGCGGGATCAGTCCCCACGTCGGTCGATCGCTGGAGCAACACCAGAACAACTCAACTCAGTTGCAAGACCCAACTTAAATAGATTTTCTCTTCGCATGCAACAATTACTTACAAGCCCTCCAGTTGCATCAAAACAAACACCAGCTAAGTCTATCCAATTCAACCGGCTGAAAAGGAAAATTCTCAAACCAAGTTTGTGGTTTCTCTTTCTTCTTTAGAGCACTCACCTACATAGCACCAGCCAAGTCTATCCAATTCAACCCAGCTGAACAGGAAATTTTCAAAGAAAAGTTGTGGTCTCTCCCACGTCTTTTGTAGGGTATCCATGTAAAAAATATGTGCTGATGCTCTTAGTCTCAACTGCAGCTAACATGTGGTTGTAATCTTGAAGTATAGAACGTGGTGGAGGATAAGAGGTTGTTGATGACTTTTTGATAATCCCCTTGAATAAAGAAATGCTTATTTGGCCACTTGCTGCAAGCACAGCTAATAACTTCACAGTAAGCTCTGGGTTAGTATCTTCTGGCCTTAAGGGGAATAGATTCAGCATCGAATAGTACCAGTCATCTAAATTGGTGAGCCCAGTCCTTGAAAATGTGGTTCCATCCAGTAGCTGATGCCTGAAATTGATCAATGGTTCAGATTGAGATTCTGGTTTAATGCCCTGCCAACCATCCGGGAATTTCTCAGCTGCCTAGGCGTTAATTGAGTAACGTAGACCCACAGGCCCTTGCCACTCCCCCGAAATCTTTGGTGTTCTGATCTTTCCGAATAATTCACACGGCATAAACCATCCAACGTTATCTTTAGGCTTAAGAAAGATCATGCTGTAAGCTGGAACTTTTGAAAGCAGATCACAGCTCAATTGTAGTCCCCAAATTAACCATGTCAAAGCTTTTACCAATTCAAATCCAATAGGACTTTAGAAGATTGAGAGTGGAGCAATCTCCTCAGGAAGCATGACGTCTCAGGCACAAGGTATCGTTACGAAGCTTCCTGGCCTGCTAGCCAAGAATAATGTATATTGAATGGCATCATATTCTACTTTCCAGATTAATAGAGCAATTTGAGAGGGCATCTTAAGTTCCAAATCAAACTTTATGTAAGATGTTTACTTCGCAATTATTTATTGTGTAGTCGAGTGCTTACTTACTTTTTGTTGCTTAAGCTTAAACTAGAACAAATAAAAGCAGATTTTAAGCTTATATATTCTTAACAGTGCATCCTGTGGCAAGACCTAAGGTTGATTTTAGAATAAGCATGAAACCAACCCTATTCTAATGAAAAGCTTGAACAATGAAAGTAAATTGCGAATGACCAAGTCCTCTACTTAAATCAGTGTTCTGGTTTTGGAAATTGATCAAAGTATTCCATCAAAAACACAAAATAGAAGGGTATCACACCAGTAAATAAAAATAAAAAAAGGTAATCAGAATGTGATGTATATCTTATATGCCATCAAAGACAGAAACATAAGCATACAATATCAGCAAAAAAATTATTTGAAGGGTGGTAGCATAACTTTACTTTTTTCTGTATGGTAGCATTTCTAACCATCACTGAATATTTATCTTCCTAAAAAATTTTCATAATAAAGTATGTCCAAAGCTATTTAAAGAATCCTCAAGTGTTACAGACAAGAATAACATTGAAACCTATCTAAAGTCAACCTCAGTGAACCAACTTCGTCCCGCATAACATCATAAAAATAGTTCATACGCCTCATGTAAGGAAATAAATTCTTGTGGTACAAGGAATGAGAGGCTAGTAGTGAATAAATACCGAAAGCTGTTAGATGACATCCTAAAATATTCCAGATTCTACTTCATGTACATCCATCAGTAAAATAACTGCAGACATCACGATCCTGCAAAAAGCGAGAATAAAAAGATGAGTACAGGGTGATCTATGGTTGTAAGAAATAACTAGATCAAAGTAAAAAAAAATATATGGCCTTTTCCTTACTTCTCAGTTGTACGCCCTCTTCCAGATATTTTAAAGATTTAGCTCACATTCAACAGATATAGAGTTACATTCTGCATCTTCTAGATAGACATTTTGAATATATGAATTCACTCCAATACACTGGAAAGCAGTGTAGCCATGTCCCAGCATTTCTAGGATTTTTCATATCAAAATATTTACCCTGGATTGTAGGTTCCTTGCTTTCTAGCTAATTAATTTGTGCTAATTAAAAGCATAACGAGCTGCTAAGGCCTGGCTCACTGGTAAAGGAAGGGGTTGGGTTGTGGGAGTCCCAAATTCAAAACCAAGTTGACAGCTTTTTTTTAAAATTGAAAAAGAAAACCAAAAATTCTCCTGGGGTTGGGTTGTGGGAGTCCCAAATTCAAAACCAAGTTGACAGCTTTTTTTTAAAATTGAAAAAGAAAACCAAAAATTCTCCTCTTAGTTTTTTTTCCTTTTTATTTTTTTTTCTCTTTTTTTCTTTTTCTATTTGTTTTTTCCTCTCTCTCTCTCTCTCTCTCTCTCTCTCCCTCCCTCCCTCCCTCCTCCCCCCCTCTCTCTCTCTCTCCTTATAAATTCCCTTTACAAAGAGCAAGACATTCATGAGCTCTCTCATATGAACTCTTCAAGCATGCTCTTTGCCATACAAAAAAAAAGATTTATACCTATCTAAATCAGCTAATAAGATATTTTATTCATTAAGAATTGAAGATGCCACAGGTTTTCAAGGATTACAAAGTAAACAGAAGTGTTCTAAGGTATTCCACACTACCTCGCTATCTTTCTTTACAAAAGAGTTCTTAATATTGGTAACCTAAATAAATTTCAAGGCCCTTGCCATCTAGGGATAGTGTCCTGTTTCAAATAAACTTCACCTCAAAAGACTAATCTGGCACTAAATTGTTTCTAGGGTTAATTGTGAATAGACCCCCCTGTAGTATCACCTAGTTGCGAATAGACCCCCTCTAAGTTTATTTGTGAAAATCGACGCCTTGAATAAATTATTTTTTACTCCTAAAATCATTAAAAATGTTTTGAGGAGGCGGATAGACCCCTTACAGTTCTATTGGTGAGGATAGACCCCCAATTGCTAATCTTTTTTTTTTACTTTCAAAAGAAACAAAAAGTTCGCCAAGAGGGGTGTATTAGCTTGGGCCAATACTATAAGGGGTCTCTTTGCAATTGGCTGATACAACAGGGGTCTATTCACAAATTAACCCTTGTTTCTAACAAAAGAACTAAAATTTCGAATTACTAAAAGCGAACTCTTACAAGAAATAAGACTAATTTATATAAACTTCTGAGGCTGGTCATCATAAACAGCAGAAAAGCAGAAAAGAATCAACTTCCTTAATTAAAAAATAATAAAACAAACATAAGGTAATTTGGGAGGCAAAATAAAGCTGCAGCCTATAAAAATTTGAAGCAAGAACAACACCTCATCTATTTTCTCACATGAAATAAGGCTACTGTCTTTTGCTTCAAAAGGATTACATTTTGCATACATGATGAAAGAAAGGGTAAAAATCGCAATTCAATCATCCCAAAAAATAAGTTAACTGACAACAGGATAATTATGTTCGCAATTCAACTAACTTCTTTAACAAACGCTGCCAAGAAGGAGAAAGAAAAGTGCTGACCAAATAGTTACACAGTTCAATATTGCAGCAGATGAAAGTAACAGCAGGGTACTTCAGCAAGGTATTCATCAAATTGTCACCATAATTTACTGGACCTAAGATAAGAAGTGTCTTTTGGTAGGTTCAAAACTTGCAGAAGGTCCTTCTTTTCAAGCTCTCTTGAGCATAAACAATCCAAACTAAATAGTCAACCTTAATATCACTGTTTATTTGCAATAACCCAAGAAAACCCCGACCCGTGTACATATAGAGAATCCAAATATTGCCAAAATCAGCATGTGAAGTCCTTAAAGTGAGGGATAAAGCTATTCTCAAATGGGGATCTGTTGAGGATGTTATTGCAAAGTTTAATTCTTGGGCTCGCAATGATAAATTCATTTTATCTAGAGCTTATAGTGAGACTATGGGTTCTTCAAGTGAGGGGTGTTGGTCTCATCTTGTTAGGAGGAGTAACACTGCTCCTAAGCATTCATTTATCTTGTGGTTGGCTAATTATAATAGATTACTCACCCAAGATAGATTATTGAGGAGAGGTATAATCACTATTAATTCCTGTGTTTTATTCTCTGCTGGTGCTGAGGATATTTCCCGTCCGTTTTTTAGTTATCCATATTCATCATTGGTGTGGTGATCTTGCAGCTGGTCTTTGGTGATTGATTCGTATTCTTTCCATTTGTGGGGAATTCTTTTGCTAAGAAGGCGAAGAAGATTGCTTTGGCTGCTACCATTTATTTTTTGTGGATGGAGACAAACTACAGGCTCTATGCTGGGAAGTGGAAACCTCCTGGATGTGTAATCAAAGGGATTATAACTCATGTACTTACTTTGTTATATCAGGTCTCTGTCTGCTCAGTTTCGATGCTGGGTAAATTCCTTGAGATAGGTTGAGTTTTGTTTGTGGTTGTAAGTGGTATATAGTATCAGCTTATCCAGTTTGATGTCAGTTTGGTAATCTCAGGTATGCTGAGTAGAAGTTTGTACATGCACTGTTTCATATGGTAATAAAAATCCATTTCATTGACCCAAAAAAAAGACAATAAAGCAGTGAGCTATGCATATTAGACATCAAGGATAGATACTGACTTGTAAATTATGATAACAAAAATGCTGAGGTATAGAGAAAGCTTGATCATCCTGTATTTCTTCTCCGCATTTAGCACCCTGAATATCTCAGTGACATTTATATGGTGCTTCCTCTCCATAAACCTGCAAAATATGACTTCTATATTTTAAAAAAAATGTTTCCAACTACACTAATTTATGGAAGGACAACATTTACTATGAGAAGATCATGATACTCCAATATGCAGAAAAGTAAGGTTCCCAAACTCTCAGAATTGTTTTTTTTTTTTAAATGAAGTTTCATCTCCATGAGTTCCACCACTAGAGGTGGAAAATCCTATAAGGCAGGTAGATCTTAAGAAAACTAGAAAAAATCATTTTTTCCACTTATTTATCTTTTTCCCCTCAAATACATGGACCAAAGAGAGCAAAAAAATTGAGCAAAAAGAATCCTTGACTTTTCACTTAGCTTCTTCCAAATTTCATGAGTCAATACTTCATTCATTTTGCTCTGCACCCAATTGATTTTGCTTGGCACCCACTAACCCACTAAGATGAAAAATTACTTCCAACTTCATATTTAACACTGTAAGTTTAATGAAATATAAAGAGACTAATTGATCTATATCCACGTTGCACCTTTTGAAATGATTCAAGAAATCATATTGCATAAACTATTATAAGAAGATGAAAATCTAAGACATCTTTTGTGCAAGTTAAGATGTGTCACAGTACTTCTTGTTTCCCGCACACGCGCACACACACACACATATAGCTTTCATTACAGCTTAAATTTTTTACATTCTTCACTTCCATAATATTCAGCAAAAAATAAAAATACATTGTTGGTGTTCGAGGTTTCTGATGTCATGTCTGAATTCTCTATGCTTTATCATGTCTGTGCTATGTTTATGAACATGCTTCTCATATTGAAAAAAACTGTGGCACTTTTTTTTTTGTATTAGGTGGCCTTTCATTTAAATTTTACGACTTCTGTGCTGTTACCAGTCCCTTAATATTTCTATTATCCAAGCCTCCATTTTCATTCATCAAGAACTAATTATAATTTGCATGTAAAAATGACATATGGAACACCAGAAGTGTCTTTATTACTTTCACCAGAAATATTCACCAATTCCAGTAAGATTAGGGAGCTGACATTCAGATCCAATTTAACTAAAAGTTTTGGCTTAGAATCTCTAAAATTGAAACTGAAAATGCGAGGCCAGATAAGATGTTAATTTACGTCCTCTAGTGGCGCCAGTGGACTTTGATAGCTCTAGAAATCAATTGGATCCTACAAATTTACAATGGAGTACCAAATTTTGACTCGTCACTGTGCTAAGTAAGAACCACGGTATCTCATATTATGTGAGAACTACCAATATCCTAAAGTGTGTTATGCGGAAATATGAAACCACAATTTCTTCAAAGTATTTTGCATTACCTTAACAATATCCAAACAAAGCCAGGACATTTCCAAAAATGTTGCAGGTGAAATACTATGTTTTTAATCGTAAAGGTCTATTGTATTTCAACCTTAAAGGTCAAACACTTAGTAGAGTTTAGACCGATGAAATTGTCAGGACATAGTACGTACAATATCTCTTCTTTGAGTAATAACAAACTTGAAACTAATATTGGTTTGAGATGATATAGTACATGTAAATACAAGTATAAGAAGTGTATGAGGCGAAACGATGCAAAAATTAGCTCAAAAACAAATTTCAACCTTTCTACCATCAATGGTAGTCATTGACCTTCGATGGTAAGAAGAGCTCATCAATAGTCAACATGTGTCATCAATGATTTTTACTCCCAAGACTTTTATATCATCGATGGGCTTCTCAACCATCAATGTGGCCTTGACACCATCAATGATCGAGAGCCACCATCGATGGTAAACACGCTAATTACAGATTTTTCTAATTTAATCATAGTCGTCCATTACTTATATATTCTCCAAATTCTACCATGTTTGGGATCTCTTTTCTAACCTATTGGGGAGTTCATACATTTAAAGAGAGAGAAAGAAGGAGAGTTCTAGGGTTTTGATTTGTGAGAGATCAAGTTGAAGATTTTGACCCCCGTAGCCTCGTTAAACTCTCACTTGTCGCGTACAACATCTTCGGATCATTTCATTGTGAGAATTGCCTTTGAATTGATTCCAAGATGCCGTCTCGTAAGCCTACTGAATCGGATTTGTAATTCAATTGAACTCTTTGCATTGTGAGGAAGTCCTTCCAAGAAAAGGAAGAATAGACATAGGATTATTATCCAAGCCACTCTAAAATCCAGGGCGCCACTCTAAAATCAAGTGCGTTTCTAGTTAATTGCTCTTGGTGTTTGATTATATTGCTTTATATTGTTGATCGCTTTTATTTTATATCTTCCGCTGCATATTCTGTGTTATTTTAGCAAAAAATAGTAGCAATCCTTTTCACTCTCCCTTTAGGCTTGCATCTAAAATCGAACAAGAGGTATTAGAACCTCGTTACCATCTATAGGATAGAGATGTCTAGTTTGACCGTCGCAACGGCTTTTTCCTGAGAGACATGCAGTTAACCAACCCCTACTTTTTGATGGGACAAATTACACCAATTAGAAAGTACACATGAAAGTGTTTTTGTTGTCCACTAATTTTGACACTTTGAGTATAACTGAGACTGGTTATAATGAACCTACAACCGTTGTAGCTGAGACCACCATTGTCACTTCTAGAGATAAGTGGTCTTCTAGTGACTAAAAAATGTTATTCTTTAAATACAAAAGCTATGAATGCTCTTTGTTGTTCTATAACTGTGAAGAGTTTAACCGTGTGTCAAATTGTACTACTGCGCAAGTAATTTGGAATACTTTGGAAGTTACACACGAATGAACTTCATAGGTGAAAAAGATGAAAGTTACAATATTGTAAGTATAAGAATTTCAAGATGAAGGCCTCAGAAAGTATTTAGGACATGTTCACCCGATTTATGAATATTATGAACAAATCAAAAACTTTGGAAAAAGAATATCATAATAAGGAGCTTATGAGAAAAATTCTTCGTTCTCTTTCCAGAGATTGAAATCCAAAAGTAACGGCCATCGAAGGATTGCAAAACTTTTCTAAACTAACTCTTGAGAATCTTATAGGGAATCTTCTTACATATGCAGTGCATCTGAAAGAAAGAGAAAACAATTCAAAAAATAACTACAAAAAGAAATCGTTAGCTTTGAAAGCGAACAGGGAAAAAATAAAGTCCAAGGCAAACAAGGGCTTGAGCTCGAGTTTTGAGAGTGAGAAAGCTAACAATGTACATCAAATTGTGGCTATGAATTCTTCCTTAAATCAAAATATGATCAAAAATTTCTGCAATAAAAACAGAAACACTACATAAACAAGGTAAATAAATATAATTCTAGTGATTCTGATACTAACCAACTTGTTTTCGATGCAGAAAACGCAAGGAAGAATTGTCCACTGAACAAAAAATACTATAAAGTAAAGGGCAAAAGCTCCATAGTGACTACCTATGAAGCACGGACACGCATAACATGAAGCCGTGTCGTGTCGTGTCCGTGTCGGACACACGTGTCAAACACACGTATCCTATGTATTTTTTAGGATTTGCCTCGTGTCGGCGTGTCGGATGGCCGTGTCGGATCCGTGTCCGTGCTACATAGGTGACTACATGTGACAAGTCAGAGAGTAGCCCAAGTGATGATGACAAAAGAGTACACTGTTGTCTCATGGCTAAAAATAGTAATTCAGATGAACTCGAACACCAGAGCTCCGATAGTGAGGTATACCCTGCATATGATGTTTTCTATTCTAAATAAAATGAGATGTTAGGTCAATATGAAGAACATGCTGAAAAATATAAAGTTGTTAAAAAGGTGAATTCAAGTTTAAAAAAGGATAATAAATTGTTTAGTGATAAATTAAAAAAAACTTTAGAATTGAATACATCTAACAATACAAGTGAAAATATTTCTTTTGAATGCACATAATGTTCCACGTATAGAGACATGAGTTAATCCAATCAAGTAATTGAAAAATCAAGTGAAAACGAATTATTAGTTGCTAGGGTAAATGAGCTTTTATGTGAGCTGTCTTCTGAACAAAGAACATTTGAAACTAAGTGCATTACTATAATTTCTGAAAATAAACTAAGCCTGAAAGTATTGATTTGGAAAAGGCCGTGAAAAAATTTTCGTTGGGCTCAAAAAGTTTAAACATAATCCTTCCCAATCAACGATCTGCAAAAGCTAAAACTGGACTTGACATATTCAGAAAAACATAAAAAGTTTCAACATTCTTTTATCAAAGGAAACAACTTAACTCTTTTTGCACCCATTTCTAATGCATCTTCTACTATTTGTACTTTATGAGGTAGAATGAGTCATATTTCAACGAATTATCATATATAATATAGAGTTAAAACAGTTTAAACGGATTTGGATACCTAAAAGCAAAAGTATCAACTAACATGGACCAATGGAGATACCTAGGTCACATATTTTTGCTTTTCTGTAGGTGTACAGGAAAGCTCACGAGTAAGGTAACATCTGTGTTGGTTCCTCAAGGCATATTCAGAAGACAAGAATTTGTTTCTTACCATAACTAAGAAGAAGGCGACGATGAGAAGTTACTGATACATGCAGAAAATACCTAATTATGCAAGTCAGGATTTATTGCAAAGGCGCAATTTACATAAACGGTTGTTTCAGCAAATCTTCTCAAAGCAGTGTGTAAAGATATATTATGTAACCTCTCCTGTTGTATGTACATATGTTTTGGATTTTTAATTTCTTTTTCTTTTTCTTTTTAGGTTTGTTTTTAGATTCTTTTCTTTTTTATCTTTTAATAAAATAAAATAAAAAATTTCTCTTTCTTTCTTTTTGTTTTTTTTTTATTTTAAAAAACTTATATGTCTATGTATGTGCTTTTACAGGTTTGATTCAGATGAGATTATTCTTTTTCTATATAGGTTTGATTATGTCACACGGGCTCACTCATGGCTTTTCAACGTATATGTATGTATTTTTGTACACAATGATCAAAAGATGATTACATGATGCGTTATTTACACGAGATATTTCATATAGTAATTTCACACACTTATTTCTATACTATCATGTTTTATGATGTGAAATAGTGGCAGAGAGTCTTATATTTAGTTTATAGATATCTTTTGCTACATCAAATGTTTTTGAGCTTATTTTTAACTTGGCTAATACACAATCATTTATCTTTATGTGCTAAAGTGCATTCCTTTCAAATATGAATCAAATAATAAGTGTATTTGTTAAAAGATAGATAAAAAATCCATTGTCTTATGAGATCCACGAAAAAGTTGAGTGTATTTGTTAAAAGATGGTTAAAGACCCACAATTGTGGATCTGTGTTTGTGCATATCTCGAAGGTTAGCCATCCTATATTGAATATATTTTATATATAGAGATGGTGTGAATCGCCCACCAAACAATTTCGTTTTTCCTCCTAAATCCTATACGGTTGAGATGGTAGGGTGATACTTTGACTCTAGTCTCTGTTGAGAAAGTTTGAGTCTTATTATTGCTCAATATTCACTCTGATATATTTTTGTGTGTGGTTTTTTTGACATGTTTTTCTCTCATGTTCCTGTGTTTTGTCCAATGAACTAGTATAAGTCTTTTCACTATGTGTTTCACACACTTTACACTTATATTTGAATTTGATCTTTTAGTGTGTGCTTTTTTTGACGTGTTTTTCTCTCATGTTCCTGTGTTTTGTCATTAAAGTTTGATCTCTTATGCTATTTTTCTATAAATATTTTATCTGAACCTATGTGTTTTCCTCTCATGTACACATTTCGGATGATTTCTTTCTAAATTTCTCGTGTATAAAGTATATACAATTGTGTATTTTTCTACTTTTACTAATAACAAAAGGGGGAGAATTTAGTGAAATTTGATGAGTTTTTGCATGAGTAGAGCTTTTGACTTAGTGCATGTTTTGATTTTTTTAAAATATTTTTTGAAAACACTTGATGCATTGTTTAGGGAGAGCCTTACAATACTTGTGCTTGATTACACTTTTTATGAATGCATAAATATAGGGGGAGCATTGCATATTTTTTCTTTTGCATGAAAGTGCATTTGTGCTTATTTTTGTTGTCTATATATCTCAAATATGCATGTATATCGGTATTCCAAATTTTAAATTTATTATTATCAAAAGGGAGAGATTATTAAGATGTAGTTCATACAAGATCTCTTATTTGAGTAATAACAGACTCTCATTTAGTATTAATACTGGTTTGAGATGATATAGTATAGGTAAATATAGGTATACGAAGTGTACGAGGTGAAACAACGTTAAAATCAGAAAATCAGCTCAAAAACCGATTTCAGCCTTTCTACCATCGATGGTAGGCATTGACCATCAATGGTAAGAATAGTTCATCGATGGTCAACATGTTTCATTGATAACTTTTACTCCAGAGACTTTTATATCATCAATGGGCTTTTCAACCATTGATGAGGCCTCGACACTATCGATGGTCGAGAGCCACCGTCGATCTTAAACACTCTATTTTCAGATATAATCTCAGCCATTTGTTGTTTAAATATTCTCTAACTTCTACCACATTATCTATTTTCTGACTTATTGGGAAGTTTATATCATAGAAAGTGAGAGAAAAGAGAATAGTTCTAGGGTTTTGATTTATGAGAGATCAAGTTGAAGATTTTGACCCCTGGAGCCTCATTAAACTCTCATGCATCTTGCACATCTTCAATTCGTTTCATTATGAAAGCTGTCCTTGGATTGATCTTCTTCATCATTCTTCATCAAACTATGCTTATATACTTAGAAGGATGGTTTGTTTAACAAAATAGTTATAAGATCTTTCTTGTACTCTGAGCTTTAATTCTTTGTGTTGGTTTTGCTTTAAACTTTTTTAACGGCGTACTTATGCCGATTAAACTGAGGATTGCGGCTACCTAAGGCTAGGAGTTGCTCATTGTGAGAGTTAAGTTAGATGACTAGTTTGAGGTCGATTCCATGATGTGGTCTTGTAAGTCCACTGAATCGGATTTATGATTTAGATAAACTCTTTTCGTAGTGAGGACGCCCCTTCAAGAGAAGGAAGAGTGAACGTAGGATAGTTATTTGAACCACTATAAAATCTCGTGTTCCTGGTTGATTGTTCTTGGTGTTTGATTGTATTGTTTTATATTATTTATCGCTTTTATTTTACATATTCCACGACATATTATGTGTTTTTTTAGCGAAAAATGGTAATAATCCTTTTCACCCGCAACCCCCGGCTTGCATGCAATGTTTTTAATATCGACCGATAAACCGATATTATCGGTGATTTATCAGTTTTGAGGGTCTTCTGCTATGATAAGTTCGATTCTAAATATGTTATCATTTTTTAATGTTTATCGCCAATAATGCGGCGATAAAGTGAGTTATCGACCGATAATATCGACCCAAAATTAGAATTACGGCCTCTGGTTTGAGTTTTGATTTCGGGCACGGGTACTTATTCAATGCACTTCAAAACCCGACCTGACCTAAGTTTCTACCAATAGTTAGTGATCCTAAACATAATTATTTACATTGTAGTATGTTTATATTATATTATGTATGTTAGATTATATTTTAGAATATTATGTTATGTATATCACTATCCAGTAATATCACTCCGATAAATACTATTTATCCCTGATATATTCCCGATATCTGTTATCCGATATGAATATTGACTATTCAATAAATTCTCAATAACCGATATTTAAAACTTTGTTTGCATGTAAGGTCCAATATATTAGGTCATAGTGGACATAGTAAGCAATGAACTAGAATGAACGTATAGGTATTTGATGGGAAAACAAAGGAGATGTCAGCACATCCTACAAATGATATACTCAAAGTAACTCTATAAGAAAAGATGTTTACGTACAATATTATAGTAAGTGTTGGGTGCTATTAGAAGAAACGGAAACCAATGCCATGTTAGGATAAAAATTAATCATAAAGCTCCTTCGACCACAAATCTAAGATGATCACTACATTTATACGAGATGAATCATATAGGTTGATATAGTCATACTCCAAATCAAATAAGCAAATAAGATGTCAGGAAGTAAAACAAATTGAAACAGAAATGTCAATAGATTCAAATCTACTAATAGAGTAAAAAATCCAATATTTTACCAGAGCATGATGAAACATGGTCAATTTTCTATGCCTATGAAATTCCTCCATGGACTATCATTCACATTCAATTTGGTTCACAACATAGCTTGGAAAAGCGGTCTAGGCTCTCATATAGGCTCCCGCCTAGGCCTAGGTGGTACTTAGGCCATCCGCCTATATCTTAGAAGCACCAAGCAGAGCATGGGCTGTTATGCGGATTGCAAAAAGTAGTTCGTGATCTGATCTCCTTCGTTGCCACCTCTACGTCCTCCTACCTCCTTGGCCTCCCCCAGCCTTCAGCAAAATCTCCTCTAGATCCAGATAAAAAAAGTTGTCGGTCCCATGCTCTTAGCGCAATATCCGCTACTAGAGTAACCGCTCATTGGTGTCGGAAAAGTGTCATTGTCTCATGCTCCTACTCTTTCTTATATGTTTCATGTCCTTTTATTAGATAAGAATATAAATTATGATAGTAAACTAACCAAATCCCTAAATTGTTTTGCTCTTTTCCTTCCAACCCCTTCTAAATAATATAAACTAATCAAGGTTGTCCAGGATCTCAGCTCGGAAGCAATGAACATATTTCACTCCCACTTTTTCCCGCTAAGAATGTTTTATGAAACTCTCACTTCCAAATTTGGAGTATCTTACTTTCACATGATTCACAGATTCAACAAGCAATTGATATTTAACGATCAAAGGTGTAGTACTGCTTGTAGTAGCGATCCTTATATCTTGTATTAACAATCGAAAGAGGGTCGAAAGAAAAATTCTCTATTTGGAAGAATTTTCTTGGTCTTCTGATATTAATAGATAGATTGATTGTTTCGCTGAATTTTCTTGATCTTCCAATATCAATAGATTGATTGTTTCGCTCATGTATCTTCCAAAAAGGAAAAAGATTTTTGAGAGTTGTTTCATGAATCCATGAGAAAGTAATTGGGCTCTCCCAATAAGTAAAAAATGTATCGTGCCAAAATCGAACCAGGGTTTGCAGTGGTGGAGGAACCGGATTAGAAAAAAAAAGGTATTCTAGTTGTAAGATAGCTAATGAAACCATAGCTAGAACTGAGATCTCATTCAAAGAGATAGATAGTAATATTTGGGGTTTCTTTTTTTTATCCTTTACGGATGATCCGACAACAAGGACCATGATTGGGAATTATTTGATCGTCTTTCTCCATATTCCTTTTCTCAATCTTGATTCACATAGAAATTCGGAGATTATAATAATACTAGTGAAATTAGATAGATCCAATTTCCCACGAGCATAGGTATCATCTAATCGAATTTCTCAGTTTAAATATTGTATGGGTAGACTCGACAATACCCTTGTATGGCTTCTTCTATTTCTCGATAAAAAGAAACATGACCAATAGAGATTCAAATGTATATATGATGGATTTCTTTTTTCCCCTCGTTTATACAACACATCCCCTAAGAGAAAGTCTTAACTCGACGACGATTTGATGACCATTTTTGCATAAGAATGTACGGTACAACACATTGTATTTGAGAGAATTATAAATATCAATGTATCATGGATTGCCATGGTCTTCTGGGGATTGTTGGAATTTATATACAAAGTAAGAAGTATTGTAAGATAAGATTTTGGATACTTTCTTATTGGATTGGAATACAATCAATCAGTTCCGCAGTAATTACTACAAATAAATTCACTAGAATAACTAGATTTTTGTCAATTATTGATGCTTATTATGATCCATATTCTACGGTTTTGGTATAATTGTTTTTATTTACTAGACTATAGTACATGATAGACTTCAAATTTCGAGAATGCCCAGCTCAAAAGCAATCCAAGACACCAGAATGAAGTAAGGCTCTAGAAAAGCTTTTTAACTATACCTCCTAAAAAGACTGCAAGAGGTTTTACCGATCTTATTATCTCTGGAAGCCCTTCTAACACAAAACTTGTTTCCTCGAGTCTGGAAAAGGCTCGACCAAGAAATTTTTCCCAAAGCCGACTAAGAAGTCAATGGACCAACAGTTCCCACTAGCTAGGGAGGAATGAGAGAATTCTAGTCAGACTCTTAACTCGTTTCCAATGTATCATCCATGTTGATTTAGTGGCTGTCAAGTCGCCTAGTGCTTACTATAACACTGTTTCACAGATCAACTGAATATCAAACATGGGAAACTAATGGATAAGGATAAGTAGCAGAATTGACAGAGAAATTCATAGGCCTAGGTGGGATGGGATAAATAACGGAATAGAGATGATGACAATGAGAGAATTCTGTACAACGCATCACCATTATTGTGCACATAAAGGATGTAGGAACCATTGTTGTAGAGCATGTGAAATCCTCATCTGCAAATTATTTAGAAATTGAAGCAATTTAAAAGAGATTATAACCAACTAAACTTATATTGTACATCAACATATCATACACAGTATACAAAAAGATAGTCCTTTTGAATTTTAGCTTTGTCATGTGCTTGCCATACAAGTTGCTCAGATATGATTCTTCTACAAATGTAAGCACTATGCCCAGTTGTCCAATTACACAAACATGCAAAATCATGGACAAAAACTGTGGAGAAGGTGAAAAAAGAAGTTCATGAATGTGAATCAGTGTAACACGTAATTGTCCCTTGTTTAGACATCTTATTTCTAAACTAATCAGGCTAAGCACTACATGCTTTGACAGTCAAGTAGACTGAATCCTGCAACATTCATGATTCATGTGCCTAAGGCTTCCTGACTACAAAAGCATTGTGCATAACACGATCTAATATCTAGAAGCTATGCTAGAAGCCTGGAACTACAACCCAGGTATTAAACTAGGCAAAAGATTGCTGTCCAACAATTCAAGTAGTCTCATACTTTTTTTTTTAATAGATATACCAGCCTTCATTATTAAGACTTAAAAACAGGAAACAAAACTAGTTTGTCTTCATTTCATAGAGTATGCTCGATAACTAACAATTGACTTTCAGTTGGATATATGTTGATTCATTCTCAGTTCAGAATCATATACAGAAGGAAACTAGCTGCCTAATTGTGAAAATCTTGAACTATAGAAGAAAAATGGTTTAATCGCACTCTCTACCCAGAGTTAGTTCTTTTTTACAGTACAAAAAAAATTATATCCAAAAGACTTAAGTATTGCCCATATATCAATTTCCCCCTCCCAGCCCCATTAGTACTGGATTATTAACCGAATAATTTTGAACTAGTTTTCTATGAATTATTTATGGTATGTTACATGAGTATAGTAAAAGAAGGGTAAATTACACTAAATGCCCATGAACTTTCAGTGTTTAGCAGTAAACCCTCAACAGCTTTTGCAGAAAACCCCCAAAGTAAACACCATTACATTAGACATGCAGTGCAGCTCACAAGACGGAAGAACACGAAAATACCTCTAAAATTATAATTAAAAAAATCCTTTATGATCTTTTTATGTTTTCAACCCTAGAAAAATATCTCTCTTTTATCATTTGTTCACCTCTTGCTTGCTCCCAAGTTGGAGTCCTGATCCCAAATTACTTCCTTATTTTTTTCTAAAATTGTCCTTCAAAATTCTGTTTTGTGCTTTTTTGTTCTAATTCATGGGTCTGCAAATTACAAAAAAAATTATTGGCAATTCTCTACATTTTCAAAAAAGTTATTAGTGATTTAGTTAGAGCTGACGATTGGGCCGGGCTGGGCCAATCCGGGCCCAAGCCCGCTTGTTTTGAGCTGATCCCAGTTGGATCATTCGGTTCAAACCAAACCCCTGGTATTCGGCGGGGAACACAACCTGACCTGGCCAATTTGAGTCGGCTAGGGTAGTCTTTTCTTTTCTTTTTCTTTCTTTTATTGACTTTTTCAAAACTTGATTTAGATGAATTCCGACCAATTAGTAGTAATTTTATTGCATCTTGAGAAAGGTTTTGTACTTGACACACCAATTTTTTGCTTTAAAAACATATGTGTTTGACTTTGTCATTGTTTTCTATACTACTAAATAGCCACTAATAGTTAGTTAGTTACTAATAGCTAATTTATTTTACTAAAAACTAATGTCATTATGGAGAATGAGTATGAGTTAGGTTTGGACCTCGGTCCTGGCCCAGGTTTGATCCGAGCTGGGTTATGTTTGAGGGTCGGGTTCGAGTTCGGACCTGGCTTTCAGAAATAGCCCCGTATCCGACCCACTTTGAGATCAAGCTGAACCAAACAAAGCCTGAATTCTACCGGGTCGGATCATCCCCGATCCAGAAGGGACGCATGGGCTATGGGCCAACCCAGCCCAATCGTCACCCTTACACTCAAGTGTGATTCTGAAATTTACTAGGTCCCGTTTGGTGAGGGTTCGAAATTTATTTTCTAGTACATGTTTTTGATCCATGTATTGGATTTAAATCTAATTAAATCTATTTGTGGGCACATATGTTATATCAGTGTGTATTGCTATCTTTCAGTTGACACGCATAAAGTGATCAATCAGGTAATTGGATCAATAAGTATTTAAATATGCCATGGGCTAAATATACGGATACCATGTTATAATTATAATTTGATGAGGGGCTAAATTATAAAAGTACAATAACTATAAATAAGGAGTTATGGTCCCTAATCTAGGGTTACATTCTCTATTCTCTTAATCCCCATTTAAAGAGATTCTAAAAGAGAGACCCTCAAGATTAGAAGATCAAATCCTAATTCAGATCCGTGCAAATCCAAACAATGGATTCAGGTATAAGCTTCCGCTCTTATTGTTGTTGTTTATTCTCTTTGAATTAATCATGGTTTTATGGATTAGATCTTAGATATTCAGATCTAACAAGTGGTATCAGAGCCACCCGTGATTAATTCTTAGGGGTTTAAGTTTTAAAATTGGATTTTTTGATCTTATATCTCTGGTTTTTCTCAGAACTGTTCACGGATGAACAGTAAAGTTCTATGAAGAGTAAAGTTTTAAAATTTTTTGGATTTTTTCTTCGATTTTTTGGGATCTGGATCAAGAAGTCATCCTTTGCTTTTCTGATTCTGGATCCGGTTTTGAAATAAAATCGAGGAATTTTTTGGATCTATTTTTGTTTGGTCGTCGGTCCCCGTGCTCCTCGCCGGCGAAGTATCGCTGGCGGCCTCGCTCTCGACTCCGACAACGATGGCGGCATCAGGAAACTAAGGTTTCGACATTTGGGTGCGGGAGCAATAGCGGCGGTAGTTTCAGATTAAAACCTCAAAGGGTTCGTGCGCGTGAAAACGTGCGGAAATTAAGGAGGTGGTTACCTCAATTTTTTTGGCGAGACTTGAAAGCTTCAAACGAACCCTGCGTTCGTTCTCAAGTTGAACCTCGCATTCGTTCTCAAGTAGAACATCGCGTTCGTTCTCAAGTTGAACCTCGCGTTCGTTCTCATGTCGAACCTCGCGTTCATCCTTAGGCAAGTCTCTTGCTCACTTCAAACGAACCCCGCGTTCGTTCTCAAACGAACCTTGCGTTCGTTCTATTATTCTTCTTTTTCATCGGGTGAAAGAAAGCTGCAGACAATTTGAGTTAGGGCACAGCCCACTCAACTCTATTTGGTTTTGGACCTAATTTTAGTATACTTAATTTAACTAATTAAGCAATGAGGCCCTATTTAAGCTATGGAAATTTATATTAATTTAATTTAATTTAAATTTAATTTAGTAGTTAATTAATTATTTAATTCAAATATTATGACACTAAGGTATTAAGATTGTCTCTCACTTTAATTGTTTAATTGAAATAAGAAGTTACCAAAGTAACCTCTCTTGTGTAGATTGTTCATGAGGAATGTGAGATGTTTGTGTGTATGCTTTCGTGTAAATATTTAACCGACCCAAAGGAAGGTTAATATTTATTTAAACTGCATACACATCTGCGATGATAAATGTGTGACAATTATAAGGTTTACATGTGAATAATGAATCGATCCAAAGATAGTTTCATTATTTGACATAAGTTATTATCAATGTTTGATCATTACAACAAGGTATCACTTACAAGTTAATATTACTGTCCAAAGACTTGATACTAATGTTGTGCCAGATATCTTGAGATGGGATTTGTCATTATTTGAATTATATTTATGGTTAATAATATGAGTATCTTTTGTTTATTTCAGCTAATGCATCTGTTACAATAATTTCTACTAACATCAACTCAATTCTCATGCTCAATAGGACAAATTTTAAGGTTTGGAAAGAGATCATATTAATTATTCTTAGCTGCATGGATCTAGACCTTGTATTAAGAACTGAACAACCTCAACCTCTCAATGCGGATAGCACTCCTGATGTTAAGAAGGAGTATGAGAAGTGAGAGCGTTCAAATCGTATGAGTCTAATGATCATTAAGCGTGGCGTTCCGAAAGCCTTCAGGGGAATAGAATCCGAAGGGATTACTAAGGCCAAAGATTTCCTTATAAAAATTGAGAAGCATTTTACGAAAAATGATAAGGTAGAAACAAGCACGCTTTTAGCTCGCTTGATTTCAATGAAGTATAAGGACAGAGGAAATATCAGGGAGTACATTATGGAAATGTCTCGTATTGCTTCAAAACTTAAAACGCTTAAACTCGATCTTTGTGATGAGTTATTGGTACATCTGGTTTTGTTGTCTCTTCCTGCACAGTTCAGTCAGTTCAAGGTCAGTTATAACTGCCAAAAGGAGAAATTGATTCTAAATGAGCTCATTTCATACTGTGTGCAAGAAGAAGACATGTTAAAACAAGATAAGACAAAAAGTACTCATTTAGCTTATGCCTCTAAAGATAAGAGTAAGAAAAGAAAGAATGATAATAAAACTGCTAAGGGTCCAGTTCAGAAGAAACAATATAAGGATAATCAGGGTTGTTCTTCTGTAACAAGCCTGGACACGTAAAGAATGATTGTACCAAATATCACGCCCGACATGCTAATAAGGGTACGTTCCTTATTTTGGTCTGTTATGAGGTTAATTTAGCTTCAGTACCTAGAAACACTTGGTGGTTAGACTCTGATGCTACTACTCACATAAGTGTTCTATACAGGGTTGCCTGAGCTACCGAAAGCCAAGTGATGTTGAAAAACACATCTTTATGGGCGACGGTCAATCGGTAGATGTGGAAACAATTGGGCATTTTAGGTTGCTATTAGGAACTGATTCTTATTTGGACTTAAAAGATACTTTTGTAGTACCGTCTTTTAGACGGAATTTGATTTTTGTTTCTGTATTGGACAAATCAGGTTATCATTGTTCATTCGGAAACAGTCAATTCAATTTATCTTTTAACTCAAATATTGTGGGAACCGGTTACTTGAGTATTTATGATAACCTATATTTGCTTGATATAATTAATTCTTATAATGAATTCTTGCACATGGAATCACGTGATACTAAGCGTAAATTAAATAAAAAGAATTCGACGACATTATGGCATAAGCGCTTGAGTTATATCTCAAAAGGTAGAGTTGAGCGTCTTGTGTCTGATGGTATTTTGGATTCCCTTGATTTTTTGGACTTTGACGTATGTGTTGAATGTATCAAGGAAAAACAGACCAAAATTAAGAGATTAGGTACCAAAAGATCTTCAGACGTCTTAGAATTGATGCATACAGATATTTATGGGTTATTCCCTACGACATCTTAGAATGGTCAATAATATTTTATATCATTCATAGACGATTACTCACGTTATGGATACCTATATCTCATTCATGAGAAATCTGAGTCTCTGGACATGTTCAAAGCCTATCAAGCTGAAGTTGAGAATCAACTCAACAAAAGAATTAAAACCGTTAAATCTGATCGTGATGGTGAATACTACGACAGATATGATGGTTCAGGTGAACAACGTTCAGGACCATTTGCTAGATACCTAGAGGAATAAGTATCGTCCCACAGTACACTATGCCGGGTTCACCTAGCATAAATTGTGTAGCTGAAAGACGAAACAGGACTCTTAAGGATATGATAAGAAGTATGATTGCTCATTCTTCTTTACCAGAGTCATTCTGGGAAGAAGCACTAAAGACAGCAGTTTACATTCTGAATAGAATACCAAGTAAAGCAGTTGTTAAAACACCTTATGAGCTTTGGACTGGTCGAAAATCCAGTTTAAAGCATTTACATATTTAAGGATGTCCAGTTGAGGTAAGGCCTTATAGGCCAAATGAAAAGAAATTAGACTCCAAAACAATTAACAGCTACTTTATTGGGTATTCTGAACGCTCTAGGGGCTATAAGTTTTATGATCCCACACTCAGGAATATTTTTAAGACGGGAACAGTAATATTCTTTGAGGATGTTGAGTTTGGGGGAAGAAATAAGGTTAGAGACATTGTTTTTGAGGAGGAATTGGCTTTAGACCTAAGCCATACAGTTACTTTTGATAATATTCAGGTTCATATACCTATTGTTGCTCAAGAAGTAAATCCGGAACCTCAAGATAATAATGTTGAATAACTCTCTGTTTCAGAAGAACAAACTCAACAACCTCAAGAACCAGTGTCATTAATGAGATCCACGAGAGAAAAGAGAAATGCTATTTCGGATAATTATATTGTATTTCTCCAAGAACATGAGAAAAATAATGGAATATTAGAAGATGATCCAATCAACTTCTCTCAGGCCATGAAAAGTTCTAACTCTCAACAGTAGATTGATGTCACGAATGAAGAATGCAAGTCTATGCAAGACAATAAGGTTTGGGAACTTGTCTCATTGCCAGAAGGTGCAAAACCAATTGGTTGTAAATGGATTTTTTAAAACCAAACGGGATGCAAACGGTAATGTGGAGATGTATAAGGCACGTCTTGTAGCTAAAGGTTTTACTTAAAAGGAATGCATTGATTATACAAAGACTTTCTCTTCGGTTTTATCGAAAGACTCCTTCAGAACAATCATGACACTTATTGCGTATTATGATCTTGAGTTACATCAAATGAATGTTAAGACTGTATTTCTCAATGGCAATATTAATGAGATGATTTATATGGTGCAACCAGAAAACTGTGTCAGGAGACCCAAAGAATATAGTTTGCAAATTAAGGAAATCCATCTATAGACTCAAGCAAACTCCTCGTCAATGGTATTATAAGTTTTAACAAATAATTATCTCGTTCGGTTTTGAGATGAATATTGTTGATGACTGTGTATATCACAAGTTCAGTGGGAGTAAGATTATTTTTTTGGTTCTGTATGTTGATAACATATTGCTTATCACTAATGATATAGACATGTTGCACGAAACCAAGAAATTTCTATCAAAAAATTTTAAGATGAAAGATCTTGAGGACGTCTCTTTTATATTAGGAATCCAGATACAACGAGATTGTTCTCAAGGTATACTTGGATTATCACAAAAAAGCTATATCAATAAAGTACTTAAAAGGTTTGGCATGTAAGACTACAGATCAGGAGACACCCCTGTTGCTAAAGGAGACAAGTTTAATCTCAATCAGTGTCCTAAAGGCAACCTTGAAATTCAGGTAATGCAGAAGATTTCTTATGCTTCGGCTGTAGGAAGTCTAATGTATGCTCACGTATGTACGCGTCCGGATATTGCGTATATTGTTGGGATATTAAGCAGATACTTAAGCAACCCTGGTATGGATCATTGGATAACAGTCAAAAGGGTTATGAGGTATCTTCATAAAACAAAAGATTATATGCTCACAGAAAATCAGAACAGTTAGAGGTCATTGGGTATTCGGACTCTGATTTTGCCAGATGCCAAGATAGCAAAAAGTCTACATCATGCTACATTTATATATTAGCAGGAGGAGCTATATCATGAAAAAGTGTTAAACAGACACTCGTAGCTTCCTCCATTATATCAGCAGAATTTATAGCTTGTTATGAGGCATCCAATCAGGAAATATAGCTGTGAAATTTTATCACGAGACTGCGCATTCTAGAAAATATGAAAATACCACTAAGGTTATATTATGACAATAAATTTACAGTAATGTATTCTAATAACAGGAACTCAACTAAATCAAAACGCATTGACATTGAGTTCCTAGTTATGAAAGAAATGGTACAGAATAGACAGATATCCATAGAGCACATTGGGATAAACTCCATGATAGCTGATCCTCTTACTAAAGGATTATCACCTAAGGTCTTTCATGAGCATACTGCTCATATGGGTGTTGTATTATTTGAGGATATCATGATTTAGTGAGAGTTTGTAATTGTGATGCTTTATGTTAATTTGTATTGTCTGATCAGAATAAAGTTTTTCAGTTCACACACTCTGGTACATAATGTTGAGGTTGACCTCACTAAAGTTTAAAGTAGGACCAGATAAAAATAGACATGTACTGATCACATTACATATAATTTTCATGCTGCACATCTATGATTGATCTATGTAGTTTGATTATATTGGTATATGTGATCATTTATGGGTCGAGTCACGATAAATGTGACGAAAACCGCTTTGATCCTATATTGATATTATCAATGGACGAGATTCTTCGAAAATACCCTTATCTATGGTAGCAATTTTTTGAGCTCATAAGGTTATACACACTTTAAGGAAACATATGGTGCCCAAGTGAGAGATTGTTGGATTTAACTCTAATTAAATCTATTTGTGGGCACATATGTTATATCAGTGTGTTGCTATCTTTCAGTTGACACGCATAAAATGATCAATTAGGTAATTTGATCAATGGGTTTTTAAATATATCATGGGCTAAATGTGCGGATACCAGGTTGTAATTATAATTTGATGAGGGGCCAAATTAGGGCTAAATGTGCGGATACCAGGTTGTAATTATAATTTGATGAGGGGCCAAATTATAAAAGTACAACAACTATAAATAAATACCAGGTTGTAATTATAATTTGATGAGGGGCCAAATTATAAAAGTACAACAACTATAAATAAGGGGTTGCTTTATTTAAAATATCAGATCTAACACCTGGAGAAAACTCTCATCAAACAGTGCATCTCATCACGTTGATTTATGTAAAATATCAGAAACATAAATATGAATTAAAATTTGGAGAACGAGAAGCAGTGACAAAGCCATAGTTCTATTCCCGAAGGTAAAACTTCACTACATACATGGGAAGAATGAAGTGATTGAAGAAGAGCATGTAAGGGGGGTTTCGCTCGGTAGTTCAAAATTAGGGTTTGAGATCACGAGACTACCTACCGATACGCAGTAAGAGCGACGAGACCGATGACAAGAGGAATAACGCACACAACCGAAAGAGGAGCTCCCACGCCATTAGAATTCTTGTATTATTTATTATTCGGCCGCTGAATCCGAATTTAAAGCAGGCAGCTTGGCTCACTGTGTCTCACGGGCCGTATCGAACTCTTCAGGCAGGGATCGAAGGCCCACATGTCAAAATAAAAGGGCCGAAAGATTTCCTTTTTTCGAAATCTATGTATTTATTATTGGAGATTTGAGGAGGGCTCAGATTCGGCTGCAATCTTTTTGAACTTCGCTTCCTCGGAGTGCTGTAAAAAACCAAAAAATAGAAATGAAAACTAAGAAATCACTTATCCATCACATCATCTAATAAGATTGTAACAACTCATATCATCTCATTAACATTTTGTTTTTTTGTTTTCCTCCCAAAAAACTAGGAAAACAATTTCCTTAAGTGTGGGTCACATCATCCAATAATATAATGACAACTCATCTCATCTCATCTATTTTCTTATTTTTAAGAAATAACCAAACAAAAGAAAACAACCTATTACAAGAAATAGGTTTCTTATAATTCATTTCCTTATTTTTTTCCGCCAACCAAACAACATCAAAACAAGTTTTCTTAAAAAATCACTCACATCATCCTATAATAAGGTGACAACTCATCTCATCTCATCTCCATTTCTTTGATTTCCTTCTTTTTTTAGCCAACCAAACAATCCCAAAATCTATTTTTCTTAGAAATATGTTTTCTTTTCTTTGATTTCCCTCTTTTTTTAGGCAAACAAACAGCCCCTTACAAACTACCACTTGCAAAAAGTGGGCAATGCACGTGCTTCTTGCTAGCAACATATGTCCTGAAGAACTCGAGAAGGGCCCAGCCTAACAACTGGCAGGGTAAAGGGGAGTCAGCGCCTTGCAAATTCGTACTGAACGTTCAAACTAAAGAACATGAAGAAATAATAGTGTTAAGAATAAATTTTCAAAACCAACCCTTTTGAAATTTTTCACTTCAAAAATCGATCTATTTGAGATTTATTTAGCATTTTCGACATGGCTGAAACTAGGCCGAAAATGCTAAATAAGTTTTGAAAACTTCAGGGGATTTAGAATCTCATAAAGTTTAGTGCTTAATTAATTAGCGATGAACAAAAAAGCTTGTCGCAAATGGTTAATTAATTAAGCACTAAACTTCACGGGATTCTAAATCATGTGAAGCTTTCGTAACTTATTTAGCATTTTTCGACCCAGTTTCAGTTAGCTGGCTGAAACTAGGTCGAAAATGCTAAATAAATCTCAAATAAGTTGATTTTTAAAAATAAATCTCAAAAAGGGTTAGTTTTGAAAATTTGTCCTAGTGTTAAAGTTTGAGAAAAGTCATAAGCATTTTGATATGATTTCCGATTATGAATTATTTTTTATTAGTAAAGTTTGAATCTATTAGAATTATCTTTTTATTGGAAAAGCCTAAGTCCGTTAGGAATTGTTTTTGTTAGGAAAGTTTCCATTATAGTAGGAATTCTCATGAGGCTATATACATGGCCGGTCATAGGCAGGTTTTTCTATCTTTTATTTTGGAGAAAACATTATAGGAGACATTAATCTTAAAGTTAATAATTTTCATCGGATTTTCGGGATTCGGTCTTGAATTTCTCATGCTATTAGGTCGCTTTGTCGACGATCTGATGGAGGTTTCGCACGCGCTTTCTCGACAAGAGTGGAATCAAAGTAGGATTCTTATTAATTTTTAGTGCTTTCATCAAGAGAGGGGTTCAATTGTCTGCAATGATGTAATCATCGTAGGTTTCAGTTCCCGTATCAATCCCAAATTCAAAGAGGATCGAAACAGTGGATGAGAGATTCAAAATTATGAAATAAGATTTTGAAAAGAGTAGGAAGGAGATGAAGTATTTACCGCAGGCGATCGAGCAATTGAAGTTGTCGTTGAATAGACTAACTAACAACAACAAAGACAAAGGAAACGGCTATGGAGGACTAATCGAGATGAAAAAGGGCTACGAGACGACTGCGAAGGTGGACCGCCCCGGTTTGATCATGAGCGGGATGCAGGCCATGATGCAGAGTGAGGATCCATTGAGGAGAGGTTTGATAGGCGAGGCCGGCATCGTGGATAGGGAGGCAAAAAACAAGCAAGTATTGAGATCAGCAAGGGAGACAAGACTTCAGGCATCAGCATATGTTTAGGTGACTATTCAAAAAAAAGGAGGTGAAGAAGCTTTTTAGAAAGGAGGTACAGGACAAGATAAAGAAGGGTGTATGCTTGCAATGTGGGAATAAGTGGAATAAAGAGCAGCCAACGTAGGATCAGAGCAGCCTATATAATCATGGAGTCCAATGATGAGAGGGATGGCACCGATACTGCAGATTCTGATAGTGAGAGTGAGGGGGCTAATGATAGTGGTGAGGCATTGGAGGGAGTAGAGTTATGACTAAAAGCCATGACAAGAGTTGTTAGACTGTGTACATTGAGGGACATGGTGGATTAGGAAGTATGAGGTCTTATTATTGGTTAATTCTGGTTCTTTGCATAATTTCATTAGGTGATAAGAAGGTGAGTTTGATAAGGACTATTGTAGAGTCTTTTGAGGTGGGGATAGTGAATGCGTAGAAGATGTACTGTCAGGAGATTATCAAGGGCGTTGGTATGAGCGTCCAGGGAGTTTAGATTTTTGCTGATCTTTACGTATTGGCAGTTGTTAGGATGTATGTTGTTGTGGGCAATGCTTGGTTGAAGCATTTAGGAGATACGAAGAGGAATTTTGAGGATATGTGGATGGTGCTTCGATTAGGGGACAAGAGGCACTTGTGGTTTCCAAGAGATTGAAGGCCTATGAGCCTAATGTATTTGAGCAGTTGTGCAAGGGAGTAGCTAAGTGATATGCTATTGTCACATAGGCTGGTGATTGAGGTGATTTTCAGGTAATGACACAGAAGATCTATAAGTCCGATTAGAGGATAAAAGGGGCAGGTAGTGTTGTGACACCAGAGGGTTACATATGTTCTTATAGAGTTTTCACCATTGAGGATTTAGGATCATGGGATAGTTCTAAAAGACTAGTCAAAGCCAATTAGGCATGTCCATCCGGGCCGGGCCGGGCCGGGCAAAACCGGAGCCCGAAACCGGGCTCGGTTGCCCCGGGCCGGCCCAGTTTTCTTTGTTATTTAATTTTTTTAATTTTTCAAGAATACAAATAAAAAATAAACACAGTTTTGATATAAAATTATATTCTTAATCAATTATAATTTAAAAAATAATTACATAATATATATTACAAATATAATCACCTCAATCATTTACAGAGCCCCAATCCCCAATCAAAGACCTCTAAATATATATGTTGTGGATAGGATTTGAACTACTAACAATCTCCCCAAACTCCTAAATTTTACCATTAGACTAAGTAGCCCAAAGTATTCATGTCATTCAATATATGTATATGTATATATACATATACACACACATATACATATATTATACATAAACAAATTGTATGGAGAGGAGAGGTTTTTAGTTTTTAGGATAGTGAGGTTTGTATTTGAACCTCTCCCTATATATATATACATAAACTTATATGTACACATATAAGTATATTTATATAAGAGTATAAATATATATATACACATATATTATACATATATAAGAGAGAGTATACTTATATATACTTATATAAGAGAGAGTATACATTGTATACTTATATATACTTATACATATATAAAATTATATAAGAGATATATACATATATAAGAGAGAGTAAACTTATATATACTTATATAAGAGAGTATACAATGTATACTTATATAGACAATTATGTATTCTGATAATTATGTATTCTGATAATTGATGAGATGCTGGATAAGTTGCATGGTGCTACACTATTTTTAAAACTAGATTTAGGGGCTGGTTACCATTGGATTCGAATGAGAGTGGAGAATATGGTTAAGTTACATGGGATTATGAGGAGTATAGTTACAGATCGGGAGAAGCTATTCATGAGCTCTTTTTGGCAGAAATTATATATGCTATAGCAAGTAAACTTAAAATAAGTTCCTCTTATAATTCACAAAACGGATGGGTAGATAGAGGTCGTGAACAAGATACTAGAACATTATCTGCAAAGCGATTTTCATGAGAAGTAGCGTAAGTGAAAGGATTATATTCCTTGACTTGAGCTAATGTATGGTCATCCACCATTAGTACTACCATCCTATGACAGGGGAGTAACAATGAACGAGGAGGTCAAGCAAGAGTCGCTAGCAAGGGATTAGGTGTTAGTTAACAAAGGCTCACAAGCGAATGAAAAACATACTATGATGAGGGAAGGCGTGATGTGACTTTTGAGTGGGTGAATAGGTGTATGCAACCTTATAGACATTGGTCTTTAAAGAAGTGACTTAATGTGAAGTTATCTCATAGGTATTATAGCCCCTTTAAGATTTTGTAGCAGATCAGAGACGTAGCTTATAAGTTAGAGTTGCTAGAATCGTCATTGTTGCCTCTAGTTTTTCATGTGATAGCGTTGAATAAGAAGGTAGGTGACTCCGAATTGATTAGTTATGAATTACCCTCATTTGATCCAGAGGGGCATATGAGGTTGGTGCCTAAAGACGTGATTCGCCATACGGGTTGGATGGGAAAAAAAGCACTTAGGAGAGGATTTTGTAAGTGTTGATACACTAGAAAGGATTATTGTGGGCGAGGCAACATTAGAGGATTATGATGAGCTTAAGGAGAGATTTCTAGAATTTACACTTGAGAACAGGTGCAGTCTCGAAAAAGGGGAGAATAATATGATTTTTCGATTAGAAATTATCATTTTTAGGAAAGTTTGAGTTTATTAGAATTATCTTTTCTCAAAAAAGTTTGAGTCCATCAGGAATTATTTTTATTAGAAAGTTGATTAGGAAAGTTTTCATTATAGTAGAAATTCTCTTAAGGCTATATATATGGTCGGTCATAGCCAGAGTTTCTTATCTTTTGTTTTAGAGATAATATTGTAAGGGACTTAATCTTGAAGTTATTAATTTTCATAGGATTTCTGGGATTCGATCTTGAATTTCTTGGGTTATTAGGTCATTTTATTGACAATCTAAAAGACGTTTTGCACTTTGTCGATATGTGTGGAATCATATTAGAGTTCTTATCACGTTTCTCTATATATTTACTCTTTCATTCCCTATTTTTTTTCGAGAGCTTCTGTGCTTTTATTGTTTGAAGACACCAACATATCTATGCTATATTATAAAGAACATAGTTGGGTCTGTAAGACATTTTGTCTTTTTTCTCATTTCCCCTAATTTGAT